>NW_022111300.1:22787020-22804602 GCF_000313985.2 Echinops telfairi
TGCCACCCCCTTCTTCTATTCCTGACCCTGGCCAGAAGTGGCATTCCCTCCCTCGCTCCTCAGGCACTTTCTGCTGCCTGTCAAGTGATAGGCATTGTGCCAGGTGGGACTCCTGGGTACTGTGCTCGCCCGCCCCACCCCCACCCTGCCCTTCTTCTAGTGCAGTCTCTCTGAGCTTCCATTTCGCCTCTGTCACGTGCAGATAGTAATGTCTTCCTCAAAAGGAGGTTGCAAATCTGCAGTGAAGCATCTGGAAAACGTTTAGCCCTATCTTAGGACAGGGGGTGTCCTGTTCTGGGGAGTCTCGGGGGCTGGGGTTCTCTGGGTTTCTTCTCCTGTGAGAACCAGCCAGATGTAATCAGGGTAGCCTTCCAAAGGAAGTTGGATTTAGCCAAGTCTTGAGATAAGAGGGGAGTTCTGATGGGTGGGAAAAGAAGAGAGTCCAGGCCAGAGGCTTGGAGAGAGGAGTGAGATGAGGCGAGGCCAGCATCCGAAAGCTCTTGGGTACCAGGCCAAAGGGCTTGGCTTTTCTCCCTGGGACTGGGCCCACCCATAATAAGCCCGGGATGGACGATGAGCCGACCTGGGGTCAAGTTCCAGGGCTTTCAAGCAATTTAACAAAAAATGCAAGTGATAAATTTCGAGTGTCACAGAGGGACAAACTACCCAGGGAGAGGTTGGACACTGCACTTGTCTGCCAGTTTTGTGCTCTCTGGAGAGTAAGCGGGGATCATAACCAGCAGTTTGGGGTCTGGGTGAGACAGGGTAGGATTGAGGTATGAAAGTACTTGGGGAGAATTTCAACACCCAAAGAACCCTCCACGGAGAGGGCTGCTGTGGGTGCTCTTGACATTCTGTAAGGATGGAGGAAGGCCACTGGCAGGGAGACCTCGGGAGAATACACCCAGGCTCAGAGCACTTCCCTTCTGTGGTAGATATATAATCTGTTGTCAATTTGAGGAGTAAGAGTGTAGGGGTGGAGTCTAGCTTGTCATTGAGATCATAGCCAATGAGGCTTCTGTGTGGACATGGCCTTCTGAGAATTCTGGGAAATCTGGTACTTCCTCCTTGGAGGTGGGAGACACTTCTTTCTCTGCCACTTCCTGGGAGACATTGCAACTGACAAGACACACGAACCCACCCTGATGCAGCCCTGGGAAGCAATGCAGAGACGCCTGCCAGCACTGAGATGTTTCCAATGCCACTGGATCCAAAGACTTTCTACCCACTGGCCTGTGATCTTCTGCATTCAGTGTCATTGCATGCGTTTCGTGAGTCTGAAGAGGACTCTATAGATTGGTATTGGACATATAGGCTAATATTGGACTTATGGACTGGGCTGGGATGTTTTCACAATGTTCAATTGCTCTTGCATATAAATCTCTTTCTTATACACATATGTGTGTGCATGGATTTGTTCCTCTAGTCTACCCAGACTAACACACCTTCCCCTGCTCACGAGGTCCCTCCGGGGCTGCTGGAGGGGTGGTGAGAGGCAGCCTGGGACCATGACCCCCCAGACCTGCACAGAGTTGCAGCCTCCCACAAAAGATCTTTGCCTTTTGTGAGAAAACAAAAAAAACCCCAAACAGTGCTCTTTGCAGTCACCTCATTATCTGCAATCTGGCCTCACAGATAATCCCATCCAGTGCCGTCCCTTAAAGCAGCGTCTTTATTGCCATGGTGTTAAGTGGAGGAATTCTACAGTGGGGCCCACTTCTGGTCTTGGTGTTTCGAGTTTTCTTTAGCCTCGACTTCTGTTCCCGCCTCTCTCTGCCCACCCTTTGTGGCCCAAAGCAGGTTGTCCCCATGAGAGAATTGTGTTGCACTGAATTGAGAGAAGTGGTATGATTAAAAAGAGTTCCTTTGGATTCTGTGGCCCAAGGCCTCAGTCGGTGCCTCCAACCCAAACCCTACCCATTGCTGTTGACTGCTTCTGAATCCTGGGGAACCGCCCAGAGAGCCCTCGGGGTACCAGCAGTGCGTTCCACATGGGGCTGCCAACCACATGGCCAGCAGTTTCCAGAGAAAGGTGAAGCTTCCTGCTCCTATAAAGATTTCCAGCCTCAGCAAACCAGAGGGGCTAGAGCACCGGTTCTCAACCTGTGGGTCTCGACCCCTTTGGGGGGTCGAACGACCCTTTCACAGGGGTTGCCTGATTCATAACAGTAGCAAAATGACAGTGATGAAGTAGTAACGAAAATAGTTTTATGGTTGGGGTTCACCACCACATGAGGAACTGTATGGCAGGGCCATGGTTGGTACTGGTTAAGGGTAGTGATTTGTTTTGGTTAATCTTAACAATGCAGACTTGCCACATCTGTCTTCCTCAGAGGGGCTGTGAGGTTTGAACTGCCAGCCTGTCATCTTGGCAGCCCAGCTCTTAACCCCCGCACTGCCAGAGCTCCTTTAATGTGGTCGTGGTGGCCCCGCTCAAACAGAATCCAGCCCGCCTTCTGTGGCACATGGGTGCTCTCGGAAAGCTCTACATTCCGCGCCCCAGCCCCACACCCGCACTCCGGTTTCCCTTCCCCAAGATCCTCGCCAATAGTCCGGGCAGGCTCACACGCTGTGGTGCAGTGAGGGCCTACCCTGGCCAGAAGTAGCCCCTCCGCCTCCTCCTTGCCTTTCCAAGTGATGGATCTCCATCTCTGGATATCCCATCCTTTCAGGGTACAGTAGGAGTCTTGGGTGACACAAACAGTAAGGCACCTGCTTACTTATCAGAAGGTTGGCAGTTTGAGCCCTCCCAGAGACACATCGGAAGGACACACCAGCGACCTTCCTCTAAAGACTCAAAAATGGCGTGGATTGTGGTCCTCTGTGCCACACTGGGGACTGTCTGGCTCTGGTGGAGTAGACTTGTTGGCAGCTGGTTTGGCTTGGTGTTTGGTTCCCACAGTGTACCCATGCTTCCCTCTGAGATCACACGCTTCTTTCTGAGAAATCTCGATCGCATTTCGTTCACAGCCTGTCTGTTCCCTTGCTGTATGTCACCCAGTCGGTGCCGACTCAGAGCCACCCTATTGGACAGGGTAGAACTGCCCCTGTGGGTTTCTTTATGAGGGTAGAAAATGCCATCTTTCTCCTATGGAGCGGCTGGTGGTTTCAAACTGCCAACCTTGCAGTTGACAGCCCAATGTGTAACCACTACGCTACCAGGGCTCCTTCTTGTACCCACTAAATCCAATTTTTATTTGCCTGGAAATGATCTGATTCCATCCTTATTTCCCAAAGAAAATTTTCATTGTATGTAGAATCTTACTCTGGCATTTGCTAATATATACACATATGGTACACTGATATAACAAAGGTATTGCTTGCACCCAAGATGTATATATAAAGTCTTGCATTCCAGCTGAAATCCCAGCACGCTTTCTTTTTATTTATTTATTTATTGCTTTCTTTTTCTTTTTTGCAGGAATTGCCAAGCTGATTCTAAAATAGCCTTGCTGTAATGTCTTAATAGCCTCTATTTTACTTCTCTACTGATGTCTCTTGGTTCTGATATTCATTGCGATGGCTTCACTCACGGAACTCCCAAACAAAATTCATGAGTAAAGGGTTTATCAAGGAAGTTAACAGGTTATAATGTCAGTGAGAAATACTCAGGACAGAGTGGCTTAAAAGGACATGTTACGAAGTTCTTTCTGGGGTGCTAATCGATGCCCAGAGGGGCACACCACAGCACTGTAAGGCTCAACCAGCAGGCATTTAGCACAAGCTCCATGGGTCAGCAAACCCCGCTCCTGGGATTAACTGCCCAGGGACACTCAGCTCCACTTCTGTGGGGCAGCACAGTCCAACTTCCCCAATTAAGTGCCCAGAGTCACCCAGCTCCTCAAAAACTCTCCGCGTCCTCCATGGGCCGGGAAGCCTACCGCTCTGCTCCTCTGGTGTCCCTGCTGTCTTCTGGATCCAGGAGGGTCACTGCACAGGGAGCTCAGGTCCAGAGGACGCTCTCCACTCCTGGCTCTTGCTGGTAATGAGATCCCTCCTCTTGCGTCTCAGGACTCATTTTATACACTCCAAGATGGCACTCCAGGGAATCCTGTTCACAGTGACTCACACAGGTGGATCCTGTCATTACCTTCTCCCACCTCCTTACCAGACCCATGCAGGGAAAGGTCATTTGGTAGGAGCTAGGGACTTTGGTTAAAAGAGCCATGTTAAATAATTCACTGTCCTTGTAAGCCTTTTCTTTCATACTAAAATGCATATGGGAATGCAAAAGACTCAAAATGGCCAAGACCTGAAGGTGGACAAAGTTGGGGTGCGGGGCTTCTGGCAAGCTGGCAATGCTCTGTTTCCGTATCTGTGGGGAAGTCACGTGATGTGGCCACTGTGAAATGTCATTCCTTTGTACGTTTTCTAAATGTGTCCTACTGAAATCAGAAGTTCACTTAGAACACCAGCATGCCAAATGCTGGCGTGGAATCTCTTGACTTCTCACACTTGGGACTGGTTTGTAGGAAAGGGGACAGCGGTGAAAGCCCTAGGGGTTTTTCAGGTACTCTAACTTCAATATCAAGGAGCCCTAGTGGCATAGTGGTGATGTGCTGGGTAGCTAACGGCAAGGTCAGCAGTTCAAAACCACCCACCACTCCTCCAGAGAATGATGGGACTTTCTACTCCTGTGAGAGTTACAGTTGGTAGAACTGTCCTGTGGGGCTGCTATTGGTCATCATTGACTCAATGGCTGTGAGTTTGGTGTGTTTGGAACTTCAAGATTCATGTAGTGGTAGGCTGATCCCCATTCTAGAGCACCGTGGTGTTTTAACAATGTGGTCTCTGAGGATCCAGAGGGACTGGAAGCAGAGAAATAGCCAGTTGCTGTGGCTCTGTGTTACTCTGGGTAGACTAGAGAAACAAATCCATGGACACACATGTGTATAAGAAAGAGATTTATATACAGAGGAATTGATCATTGAGAAAATATCCCAACCCAGTCCAGTCCAGGGCCATAAGTCTGATTTTAGCCCATATGTCCAATACCAGCCAAATGCAGGATGATCACAAGCCAGTGGGTAGGAAGTCTTTGGGTCCAGTGGCGTTGTAAGCATCTCAGCACTGGCAGGGGTCTCTCTGTGGCTACTCCAGCTTCTGAGGTCTGGTTGCATCCATGTGGCTTGTCTTCTGCAATGTCTCCCAGGAGTAGCAGAGAGAGAGAGGTGTCTTCCGCCTCCAAGGAGGAAGTACCAGATTTCCCAGAATTCCCAGAAGGCCATGCTCACACAGAAGTCTCATGGGCTATCTCCAGACACTCCACCCCTACACTCTTAATCCTTAAATTGAACACCAAATTAAGTGACTACCATAGGCTCTGTCCACCCTCTGATTCACCGGCACCCTTCTTTTTGCTTTCTTCAGCATGGAGCATGCTGGCCATGGGCAGAGCACTGTAGAAGGAAGTAGAAGGTGCCCTTTCCTCTCTCTGCCTCCACCCTCACCTCCCACCCTCCTCCTTTCTTCCTCTGCGGCAAAGAGTTAGAATTCCTGCTAAGAAGCCCACACCCACAGGTTACAGAGACAGAGGGACAGTTATTAAAAAGGGCAGATGTAAATGAGTATTTTGTGAATGGAGCCCACAAATGCTAAGATTTCAGAATGTAGTGGGCCTTAGACCCAGTGGGCAGCCGAGAGGGCTTCTTTGGGCAGGCAAGAAGTCCGTGTTTGGAAGCAGAATGAAAACATGTCTTAAAAACCCTGGTTGTGCCCCGCTTTCTTTTTTCTTTTCCCCAGGGAAATAAAGTTGGTTGGTTTTGACAGCACTGAGGCTTGCATGCCAGGGCAGGGCTGCTTCCTCCGTGAGGGTGTTTACCTGTGGAGGTGTGTTGGCTGGTTCACCTGGCTGAGTTCATCCTCATTGTAGTGTCTAGGCAAGATAACCAATGCCCTTCGCAAGCAGGAGGGTAACTTTGCAGCTGTGGGAACAGAAAGAGCCAGACAAGTACCCGTGCCTGAGGCTCAGTGAAGTCTACTGGGAAGGCCGACTGTCCTTTAAAGCCGGTTTCTAATCTAACTAAATAAGCCAAAAGCCTGTTTCTTCCTAAAAAGAAGCTGCCTGAAAGACAATCAGCTGTTGGTTCTTAATTAGCGCTGCCTCTCTTGCATCAGGAGTCTGAAGTGAAGGCTCTATTCACCTATGTAACAGATAATCCGAGCGTGTTTTCAACGCCACGTACTTCACACAGGGACGTTCAGATTGCCCTATTCTTGAAAAATGATGGCGGATGATTTAGCTTCTGAAGAGTTGAAAGAATGCCCCTGGTTCAGAAAGCAGGCCCTTAGCTGAGGGCGGGTGGCCGGCGGGACTGTCCTTGCCACCTCTGTTGTTTCTCAGCTCTGATGTCTGGCATTTTGTCATTCAGTGACTCAAGAGTTTTGCCCTTGTACCGACCAGTTATCTCCCAGGCAGCCCAAAATAGGCATTACCCACCCCCCTCCCTTCTAGTGGTATCTTTGCAAAGTGTGTCACGAGATTTCTTTGAATTTAGAGATTTTCTGGCTAATTTGGGAAGCAGTGTAGGAGACTGACAGTCCCCTGATAACCCATGAGTCTGCCGGCGGGTCCGTACCCCAACAATGCTGAGACCGTTGGCGTCATTACCTTTACTCCTCTTAAGGAGGCGCTGTGGGTGGTGTCGTGGGTAGTTACATGTTGAGCTGTTCACTGTGAAGTTAGCAGTTTGAAACCATGGAAGAAAGACTACTCCTGTAAAGAGTTAATCTGGGAAACTCACAGGGGCAGTCCTGTAGGTCACTCTGAGGCAGAATTGCCCCATGGCAGTGAGATTGGTTTGGGTTGTGGGGAGGAGGGAGGGCATGTTTCAACACTGCTGACTATCAGCTTGGTGATTCTCACCCACCAGATGGACACGGCTAAGGCTCCTGGCAAGATGGCATTCGACTCTGCCGTATAAAGTTGCTCTGGGTTGCAGTCTGCTTGCCAGAGACCTTATTTTTTCTAGTTCTGTTTTTAAAAAATTGTACTGACCAAAGGTAATTAAGATTTGCCAGAGTTCAGGCACAACGCTGTTGGAGGTTTTCCGGAAGAAGGTTAGCAGGCCTTTCTTCCCAGTCTGGCCTGGTCTGGAAGCTCCGCTGAAACCTCCCCAGCATCCTAACCTCACACAGGTCTCCACCGACAGGTGGCTGTACATGAGGTACAGCTGTGTGACTGACCTTCAGCAATTACTAAAACCTCTCTCATCAGCCAAATGAAAATACTGCCAGCCACCTTGCAGAACATTGTGAGGATGTGAGATTTTGTAGGCAAATCTCACAATATAGCTACAGAACTAAACATTGTTTCTTTTTCTTTTTTTAAAAAATAAACCATTTTATTGAGGGCTCTTATCTTATCCATACATCTTATCACAATCCATACATCAATTGTATCAATCGCATTTGTGCATATGTTGCTGTCATCATTTTAAAAATGTTTTCTTTCTACTTGTGCCCTTGGTATCAGCTCCTCTTTTCCCCCTCCTTCCCACCCTCGTGAATCCTTGATGAATTATAAATTATTATTATTTTCATATCTTACACCACCAGCTCTCTCCTTTCACCCACATTTCTGTTGTTCAACCCCCTTAGGGGTGGTGTGTGTGTGTTATATGTCGATCATTGTGACCGGTTCCCCCTTTCTCCCCCCACCTTCCCCCTACCTTCATGGTATGGCTACTCCCATTACTGTTCCCAAGGGGTTTATCTGTCCTGGATTCCGTGTGTCGAGAGCTCTTATCTGTACCAGTGTACATGCTCTGGTAGAACTGGGATCATGATAGTGTGGTGAGGGTGAGGGTGAGTGGGGGGAGCAGGGACAATGAAGCCTTAAAGAACTAGAGGAATGTTGTGTGTTTCATTGGTGCAGCACTGCACGCTGGCTGGTTCGTCCCTTCCTTGTGGCCCTTCTATGAGAGAATGTCCAGTTGTCTACAGATGGGGTTTGGGTCTCCACTCCGACTCCCCTCAGTTACATTGTTTCTTTTTCTTAGAATTTCTTTTATACCAGACACTCTCCAGATACTACACATGCTTTAACTCATCAAATCCTCAGAAGTGGGACCGTGATGGCTCAGTGACAGTATTATCACCTTCCATGCAAGAATCCTTGGCTTGATCCCCAGCCAGGGTGCTTCCTGCATAGCCACCCTCCATGTAAAGGCCAGGCAATCTACCTCCGAAAACCAGCTCCTATGACTCACAGTGGGTCCACTGGGTCCTTCCTGTCGTGTATGGCGTCACCATGCGTCTCTGGAGAGGGACATCCCCAAATTTTGTAGTTTGCAAAAAATAAATAAATAACTCCTTTTTACTGGCGATTGGCGAATGGTTTCTACGAAGGACTTTGTGGGCCATACGCCCAGAGTTGCAATGCCTGCACCCTGCTGCGATGGTATAAACGCACCACAGACAGTAGGTGATCTGATGTCCGGGTCCCACTGACATTTCATTGACACTCCCAGGTGCCGGGCTGAGTTTGGTCTGCAGGCCCTCGTTTTCTCCCCTGCCCCTTCCATCTGTGCTGGCTTGTGTTCTCGTCCAGCCCCTACTTTCTTTGGTGGCCTTGCTTCTCCATGAGTGAAGCCTCTCACTTTGTGCAATTGTCAGAACCACCGAGTCTGCTCATGGTTCCATGGCTGCCTCTTGCTGGGCACTGGGGAGAGGGAAGTGGCCTTGCTGTGTTCCCGAGCTCATTTTCGGGTGGGCGACACAGTAGTACGGCAGTGGGTGGAGAGGAGGAAGATTTGGACAAGGCGTGGAGAGGACAGGGTGCTGGTTTACATAGGGCTGACATCACAGCAGGGTCCTGCAGGAAGGATGGAGACCCTGTGCCCTTTTGGGGAAAGTGCCTTCTAGGCAGGGAACAGCAAGGGCAAAGGCCTCCAGGCAGGAGCATGCTTGGCATATGTGACCAGAGTCCAGTCCATGAGGGGAGGCGTGGCGGGATGGGTCAGACCAATTGGAAACAGCCCACGTAGGGCCTGTGGGTCACTGTAACACTGCACACTGGGGGGCATTTATTCTGCAGAGTGTCATGATCTGACTCCCGGCATATATGGACTCCTCTGGCTGCCGCATGGAGAGTCTGTAAGTGACATCGCCTCACGGGAGAAAGGCGATGGGAGGAGCTGAGAGACTCTGACCATATTATCAGACCCGAAGAGGCATGTCTCCAAATAATTCCTATTTTCTTTTGAAAATACATGAAAATGATGAATAATAGGCCACAAGTAATATATATATATTCTCCATCCCCCCACACCCACTGGTACTTGACATATACAGGCTATAAAATATGAGGGCAAGTCAAATAGCATTGCTACAAAATCCTAGAGACACTTATTAAACAAAAATAACAGCCCGTGAACCAGTTGTTGAGGGACATATTCTACATCTAGGTCTGTCTGCTCCTGAAGGTGGGCCTTCCATCGCGCTCATCCTTCCCCAAGAGCTCTGTGCTCTTCAGGCCATGCCAGCAAGGCAGTGTGGGCTTCCTCACAGGACTGGAACCCTGTTTCTTTTAGGTCTTCTTTGAGTTTGGGGGACGGAGAGAAGTCCGAAAGGGCAAGGTCAAGGCTGGTGGGTCAATGATGGGGAGAGGCTTCTTGGTGAAATTCTCCTGGGACAGCCCTTGGTGCCCTTGAAGAATCAGCAGATACACGGTGGTGATTGGAAAGGATTTCTTGGTGCACGTTTCCCTCACCAACTCGGTTTTCCATTCTCCTGCAGCTTCTTTGTAAGAACCCTCCACGACCGTCCTGTGTCCTGGAAGACCATCTGTCAGGATTCCCTTTGGGAGACCCCAGCCACAGTCGCCATAACCTGAGCTGACTTCTTTGCTTTGAATTTATCTGGTCCAACGGATGCCCTTGGGATTGGGCTTTTCTTTACTGGCACCCTCATGAGCCTGAGACCAGTGTATTACTGAGAGAACTTGCCCACAGCTACCCACTAATCCCAGAGATGTGGTTTGATGCATTTGGTTTGGAATAAACCTGTGCACATACAAACTAGTGCCCTGGTAGCCACCCTTGTGACTCACTCTCACACTCACTGTGAGTACATCTTCAAGGAACTTTTGGATTGGCCCATAATTTAAGCCTGTGTAAAAGGAGGGATGGAGTCCCTGGTCTTGGCTTCTAGGTGCACTGTGTTGACCAAGGATCAAGATGGAGTCCCACAAACTGCACTACACACCAGTCCTCTATTTCATGTGAGTTCCCTTGTACATGCTGGGAGGCTAACCGTAAGGTCAGCAGTTCAAATCCACCAGCCACTCCACTGGAGAAAGAGGAGGCTTTCTACTCCCTTCTGAATACAGGGCACGTGCTACAGGGTGAGTTTTCACTGATAACCAGCACACCTGGGCGGCCCTTCCCCGCAGCTCCCACTAGCAGCCCCAGGGTCCCTCAGAAGATGTAGGTGTTGCCATCCTCCAGCCTGCCCCAAGAGCTTCTCTAGGCTGGGCCACAAGCTAGTTGGGCATCCTGATAAGACCAGAGCTTTTGGAGCAGGGTGTGGCCCCTCACCGGCCAATCTTGGGGTGAGAACAGTTGCGGGTCAGGAGCGGTGCAGGGGCAGGCCAGGGCTGCCACTGGAGGCACGTGTTTTATGAGCTTCTTGTGAACCCTTGTGGTTTGGGCAGTGGCAACTCCGGAGGTTCCCAGTGGGTGCGTCCCTCTCTCCCATGCCCTTCAGCCCCATTCCAGGTGTGGGGAACCCTAGGAGGAGTTGCGGTTCTGCAGGTCTGTGCTACTGCTTGGGCCACCACTGGAACATCCCCAGAGGGAACACTCTTGCCTTGGCTCATGTTAAGCAGGAGGGTAGGTGCTGTGCCTGTTGTTGTGAAGGTTGTACCAGGCTTCCCAGCTCAGGTTGGGGTGGGTGGGGCATGCCCATAGAGGTGAGTGCCAAGTTAGGGAAGGAAGGGCTTAGGAGCCCCTGAGTGGTACAAACAGTTGAATACTTGATCACTGAACAGTTGATCAGAATAAAAAGGTTGGCAGTTCTAACCCACCCTGGTGATTTGCTTCTGAAAGGTCACAGGTCATTGAGATTTGAGCTAGATATCTGTTGCTATGGTGCTGGAAGCTGTGCCAGCAGTGTTTCAAACACCACCAGGGCCCTAGATGGTTGACAGGCATGGATTTGGGTGAACAGGAGAACAGAGACCCAAACGAGGGAGCAGAGAGAGTGGGGGTGGGGGGCGGTTGATGAGGGGTTTGAACTGTGCAATGCAGACTTGATGGTCTGAAAGGCAGCCCTCCCACACCTAATAATTCACAAGAAAACATTGATTAAAACAAAAACAAAAAGGAGAAACCAAATACCAGCAGGGTCACCATCAGGGACAGGTTTCAGTGGAGTTTTCAAATGAAAACCTGCTTGGTGGTCTGCTTTTGAAAATCAGCCCAAGGAAAAGCCTGCCACCCACCACAGGTTATTGTCTGCTTTCGCTCGGGGAGATGCGCCACCCCCACCCCCCCCAGCATGCATCATGGCTGCAACGGTGGACTGGAGTCTCCCAACGGCTGTGAAGATTGCGCACAGGGGCTGGGCAGCCTTTACTTGGGTGGCGCACAGGGCTGCCCTGAGTTGTGCTGGCTAAGTGGTTCCTAGTCACGTCAGCTCTTAGGGCGTAGTGCTGGAAGCACTCGCTGGACTATGCCAAGAATCCTGGAAGACAGCTACGTGGCTAACCCATTTGAAGAGATCCGTATTTTTGCCAAGTCCAAAGAAAGGTGACCTGTGCATGTGGAAATGATCCAACAAACAATTAGCATCATGCCCGAGTCCAGTGTTGCTGAGGAAATGGCAGTAGCAGCCCACCGACAGGAAGCTGTCAGAAATTAAAACCAGAGTCAGAAGATACCTAAGGAAGAGCTGCATCAGGATTGTGCCCTTTCCCTGTAATGATTCAGCCTGTCTGCTCAGCAAGCGATCTGAGGAACTGGACTCTATAGAAACCAGGGGGTGGCTGATTGGAGAAAGCTTCATGGAAAACCTGCGCTATGTAGCTGACACGGTCTTGCTTGTGGAAATCGAAGAAAACTCGAGACACTTGCTGATCAAAGACTGCAGCCTTCCGTATGGATAACGGCTCACGGTAAAAAAGTCTGAAACCCTCACAACGGAACCCATAGACAGCTTCAAGATAGATGGAGAAAAGATTGAAGTTATCAAGGATTTTGTTCTACAAACAATTCTCATGGAAGCAGCAGGCAAGAAATCAAATGATGCCTTGGTCAAATCTGCTGCACAAGAGCTCTGTAGGGGTTCTTTAAAGAGCGAAGATGCCACTCTGTGGAAGAAGGGGTACTTGACCTCAGCCATGGTATTTTCAATCACCTCCAGTGCATGTCAGTAAGGAACAGGAAGAAGAATCAATGCATTTGAATTTTGGTGTTGGGACCCACAATATAATGATTTTTTAAAAATTATGGTGTTGGTGAAGAATATCGATTCTATCAAGGGTCACTAGAACAATGAACAAAGTCTGTCTTGGAATAAGTACAGCCAGAATATTCTTTAGAAATGAGGACGGTGAGACTTCATCTCACGTATTTTGGGCATCTTTTGGGGAGGAACCAGTCCCCCAAACTCAAAACCAAACCACACAAAGAAGAACCTCTAGGGATGGATTAACACAGTGGCCGCGCCCATGGGCCCCGGCACGGTGGTGGTGGTGAGAATGGCATGGGCCTGGGCGGCCTCTCTCTGTTGTACATGGCACCCCTAAACAGAGCCAGAGGCCACTGCTGCAGAGACGTGCCCAGCTGGCACCATAATTCTGCTGCCTACGCATTGTCCCCATCTTCAGCTGTGAAGGGTCGTGGACACTCGTGTTTGGTGCAGGCCTGTGGCGCCCCGTCTGAAGAGGGGACCCAGAGCGTGACGGACTCAGGCCTGCCCAGCCCTTCCCCTCGATGAGGGTGCGTGAGGGTGTGGGAGAACCAGGCTGTGGTCACACACGTGGTGGTGTGGGCGTCTCACTGGACGAGTAACCTGAGTGTCAGGGCCAGCTGTATAGGGCAGAGGACCTGTTTGTGTGCGAGGCATATGTGTGATGCACCATGCCCTTGGCTGGGGAATTTCTCTGAGACATCTGGGAAGGATTATGTGGTGCCTGAGACTAAGCCTTAAGCAACTCCACTCTGTGTTTAGGCAAATGAAAGAAGCAAACAGGCCATTTTGTTCACATGAGCGTCTCTGTACAGATGGCAGGGTAGAAGTCTTTTCCATAAATACTCCCAAGTCCCTCACCACTGAACCAGAAAGAGACCCAAGTTGAAACCCGCCAGAAAGGTACCGCTGCTTGCGACGCCAACTGTTTGGGGCATTTGAAAGATAGCTTGGTTTTGCCCCACCCCCCACCCCCTTAGATAACATTGTACAATGTTTTAGCCACAATGTGACTTCAGATCTCAGTGCATTGGGCTGAACCTCACAGAGGATCATCGTTGCATTGAAAGTGTCAGAGTGCACTTTCGCTTACTGGAAAATGCTGTCTGAGATGCAACACGGTCTTTGGTTCCAATAGTTTGACCCTCTATGAGCTGAGATGGCAACTTAGTTTGTCTGAAGATCGTATCCCCTAGGCTGTCGAGAGGCGTGCGCGGATAACTTTAGTGCTGGCCACAAAAACGTACGCCCTACAAGATGAGCAGGATCACTGCCCTTGACGTGCTGGTGGTGACCCTCCTGTTGGATAAAGTAGTGGCCTCTCACAAGAGGCCGCTGAGGACTGACTTTGGCCCTCCACAGTATGTCCTGTAGACCCTACCTTCTCTGTGTGTGGTTGCAAGCCTACCAGGGAATGGGCTGTCTTTGTTACATTATGAGGTTGGGTTAGGGTCTGGTGTCTCTTGAGTCAAGGGGCCCTGATAGCATAATAGGTTTTGCTGGGCTGTTAACCTCAAGGTCAGCAGTTCAAAACTGACCGGCCGCTCCACAGGAGAAAGGCGGGGCTTTCCAATCCTGTGAAGATTTATAGGCTCAGAAACCCACTGGGGCAGTTCTACTCCAGCCTTCAGGGTCCAGATCAGTCAGAATTGATTCAGTGGCAGTGAGCTTGGGTTTTGAGTTTCTGATTCGACTGTCTTGAGTCAGTCTCTTGAGGCACTAAAGAGATTAAAGAAGCCAAGCCACTCAGAGATCACCTAGGACAGAAGCCTGAGTTTGAACTGCTCACCCCCCAACTGAGCCAATAAACTGTTTCCTCATGCCTCCCTTGTGGCATCTGGGTGAGAGGAGCACTAGACAAGGAAGAGGCAAAGACGGCTTCTTCCCAAACATCTTTCCGAGCCTCATACGGACACCTTCATATGGATGAGGGCCGTGTGTTTGGAGTGGCCGCGGGAGTGTTTATTTGTAGTGTACGGTGTTCCACATGCGTCCTTCCACTTTCACTGCCTCCCCAGTCACGGCTCTTTGGAAAGGTCTGTCCTTCCAGGCCTGGGGCTCTGCCCGGAGATCTGAGAGATGCAGCCCAGAGAGATCTCTGAGAGACGCATGGCACTCTGCTCCTGAGCAAGGGCAGGGCTTTCATCTATTTATAGTTCTTTCTGTTAGAAACATCCAGGTTATAATCTGAAGCCACGCTTGTCCGTGGATTTTTAATTTCGGATTTAAAAAATTGTGGCAAGGCGCACCGTGGCCAGTGTTTAATTACCATTCTAAACAGCCCTGCTCTTGGCCAGATGGGGGCTGGTTAGAGGCAGTACCACCGAACGGCCCTGTCTGTGTTTGTCCATCTCCTGACACTTGTCCGTGTTTGCTGTGGATCCAGAGAGGGGGAGATTGAGTGGAGAAGGTGGGTGTGGGCACAGTCACGGGGAGGCTGCTGGGATCTTACTGAGCTGAGTGCAGATGTTTGGTGTGGGGGTGGGGCTTTGATAGCTGACCAGGAAACTAGGCCATCTGGTAATGTATTTGATGGGAGATCGAGGGCTGGGCATGAAGAGAAGTTCATTGCTGACTTTATATATCCTCTGGCAGCTGAGAACGTTTCGTATACCCTGCGTATGAGGTTAAGACTAATGAAGACTCAGCCCACGTCATCATACGGTACTCGAGAAGGAAGAACCCTGTAGTCACCCCCAGAATGAACTGGGTGAGTGAGGGGTCCTGAGGACGGGAAGATTGGATGCTTCCCAGCCTGGCCACCTGGGTCCAGAAGGGATCCCAGGGTTTCTGCATTTCTGGTTTTTGAAGTGGAGCTGGGAACTTGGATTTTTATGTGGAACCTTACGACTTTATGATACTGGCCTCCAGCCAGCATATTTCAAAGCATCCTGCAGGCCAAACTGAGCGTGGCTGCAGGCTGGCAGTGTGTTCCCCAATGCCCACCAGTCTCTGTTACCGTACAGGTGCAGTCATTGGCTGGCCCAAGGTATGCCCTGCTGGGGCAGGGGTGGGTGTCGGGGTGGGCCTCTCGTTGTCATGGCTGTGTTCTGAGCAGCCTGTGGGGTGTCAGGTGTATGTGTGGTTCTCCTGGAGGGCAGGCAGACACCTCTCTCAGATTCTGTAAAGTTCTACCGAGAGGTTGGGAGCCCGACCTGCTGGACTTCCTCTGAGCAGTGGCCTGTGCGCCTGGGCTGCCGTGCCCTACGGGCCAGGAGGATCGATATTCTTGGCCATTTGAGGGGTTTTCCTAGGATGTCAGTGGACCTTCCCTGGGGCTTCTGCGTAATGTGTGTGCACATGGGCCCTGAGAAGGACTTGGTCAGTGTGTCTCATCTGCATCCCACACCTGCATGCTAGCACATAGGCATGCCACAGGCGAATGAATGTTCCAGGCAGGATCTAAGAGACAAATGCCCCAAACAGATCGGCAGCCCTAAGTTTCTGCTCCTGGTCCTCAGCCCCAGCCTGGGGCTTCTGCCCTCGGCCAGACCTGTGGGACATCTGCTGGGATGGCAGCATGGGAGTGGGGTCCTGTGCCTTCTCACCCATGACAGGGCAGGCAGGTGGGCGGCAGAGTCTTGACTGTGGCCCAGGAGTCCACGTGGCTTATGCCCCGAGGATGCTGTGTGTGCGGTGATGTTTGAGAACCGTGGTCTGGGGCTGGTAGAGGCCAAGGGTAATGGGGTCTTGGTATTCTAAGTAGGCTTCCATATGCCCCAAAATGCAGGGCTTCAAGCACATTAGAAGAGCAGTAGCCCAGAAGCCAACAGGTGCCAGACCTGTGGTGGTCCCAAGGCAAGCGTTGTAGGTTGTGCCCAGCACCGTCACACAAGGCCTTGCTCTTGGAGTTTTAAGGTTCTGCAGTCACCCTCTTGATTTCTTAATAATTTTGCCTTTGAATTTGTGTGTGTGTGTGTGTGTGTGTGTTGTAAGTGAAGACTGATGGGATAAGGCAGCCTGTGGCAGGGGTTTGGAACCTTCTGCATCTCCTCAGTCTGCACTTGCCCCCCCACCCCCTGAAACAGATGCTTCCCTGGTCCTGGTGGTTTGGGTCAGGCCGGGCCAGTGCGTGGGGTGGGGTGCTGAGCCACAGGTGGGGCTGTGGCCACTGTGGGGGTCTGCACTTGCCTGGAAAGCATCCCTGTAACTGAGGAATTGAAATCATCATAACAAATAAAAATCACCTTGATGGGCGGAAAACTGGACCACTGATCAAAAGAGAAAGGTTGTTTGGTAGCCTTGGGACACCACAAATGATGTAGCTGGTCCCGGGGTGAGCTGGGTCATGCATCCTGTTCTTGGTGGACTGACCTCATCGCTGGCTTTCATTAAAGGAAACGTGTGCCGCTTCTCCTAGATCTTCTCTTTGTTTCAATCGTCCTATCTAGGCTGCTAATAGTTTCCAACGCCTCCCATATGTTTACCCCAAACCCAAAGTCAAACTCCGTGCCATCCAGTCGATTCCAACTTATCATGACCCTGTGCAAGGGCATAACTTCCCCCGAGGGTTTCTGAAGTTGTATATCTTTACAGGAGCAGAAATACTCATCTCATGTGGGGCAACTGGTGGGTTTGAACCACAGACCTTGTGGTTAGCAGCTCCGCTTGCAATCCACAAAGCCACTAAAACAGAGTCCCCATGTCCACAAGCAGCTTCCTAGTCTACATTCTGGTATTTTTGTTTTAATATATGGCAATACCAAACATTCCTGGGAGCCAGCAACATGTCATTAAAAGTTGTCTTTGAAATTTTATGCAGGTTTTGAAGGATTGAAATAGAATCAGCAAGAGCTGTCACATATGCATGGCTTCTCTCATCATTAAGTGTTCTATTTGAACCACATGAATTTGGATGTGCAGTATAGCTGTTTAGGAATGCTTTGAGCCTCCTCATTATGGCAGAGAAAAATAAGGAAGACACGCTTTGGGCAGTGTTTGTTTGAGAAGATGAGGTGCTGGGGTTGGAGGTGCCCTGTGCTTTGGCGGGGGTGTTGGTTCTATGGTTTGAAGAGATGAGCAGTGGTTAACACCAAGTCCAATCCTTTTCGTTTCCGACGTAAGTCGTTGCAGTCTGTGTCCCACCTGACTTCCTGTCATCATCTGTCAGTTGAGTGTGTCCTCTTGAATTACTGTCCCAAACATCTTTCCGAGCCTCATACGGACACCTT
>NW_022111300.1:22805801-22811466 GCF_000313985.2 Echinops telfairi
GATTTTATACCGTGGAGTCATGCAACATTTGCCCCTTTGTGACTGACCGAATTCATTCAGCGTGATGTTTTCAAGGTTCCTCCGGGTTGCAGCCTGTATCAGACCCTCCCTTGGCTTTTACAGCAGCTTTCTTCTGACGTTCCTCCTGTCCTTTTGTCAATTCCTTTTCTGTTTCCATCTCACTAGCCCTTCCTCTAAATGTCGAACTTTCCGCCGGCTTACTCCCGGGTCTTTGCTCCCCTTCCCGATTTGATCGTCTGTGGTGCAGCATCTAAGAACAGCCTCAGGAGCCGCGTTGTCTGAGTGCACTTGCTATTAATTGTAGCAGTCTTGGGCAAGTTACGGCGTATGCACCATAGTTTTACATCAACTGTAAGGTGAGGATTATAATAGTACCTTCCTCATAAACTTGTGTGAGGATTCAGTAATTCATGGTAATCCATCTCAAGTGTTTCACGTTAAAAAATTGGGTCTTTGGGCTTCTTCTTCTGGCTAGAATGCACTACTTTGTAGCAGATCGATCTTTCTACCAAGGACAAGTAGGAAAGCTAGACAGAGGATCAGGAACATTTGTTGGAAGGATCAAGAGCTATGAAGGAAGGTGGGACTTGAGTAGCCAGAGTCTGAGAGAGATGGGTAGCTCACAGAAGACACACTCATCAACTCGGCAGGGTAAGTTGCTCTTTCACCTTGACAGATTGACCAGTAAACTCCTCAGTGGCGGGTGCAGAGATGAAGGCAATCCAAGAAGATTCTGAGTGGGTGGGAAAGTTCAACAGAGCAGTTCCACAGTGTTTGGGGAGAAAGGAAGTGGAGATTAGGGATCACTTAGGTAGACAGATCCTGATAAACTTCTGAGACATTCATTTGGGATCACTAAGGGGTACTACTGAAGAAATAAGATCTAACTGACACAAGACTAGTCCTTACAAAAATTAAACCCACTTTTGGGTAAATTCAGTTCTTGATTGGATTAATGTGATAGACTACAACTTGTCAGAAGGTAATGAAAATCATTTCTGAAGCAGGTGAAGGGAGACTGGACAGTGTAAGACATAAAAAAATAATAATTTATAAATTATCAAGAGTTCGTGAGGGAAGGAGGGAGGGTGGGGGAGGGAGGGTAAAAATGAGGAGCTGATACCAAGAACCCAGTAGAAAGAAAATGTTTTGGGAATGATAGCAACGAATGTACAAATGTGCTTGATACAATGGATGTATGTATGGATTGTGATGAGAGTTGTATGCGCCCCCAATAAAATGATTTTTAAAAAAAAGAAAGAAAATCATTTCTGGAGGAAGATATAACTCAGAACCTCTTAAGTTTTTTCTAAATAATCATTGAATTCAATAAAATCACTTTGTCGATCCCAGCAGTTCTCAACCTGTGAGGTTCTCAACCTGGATGAAGTAGGAACAACAATAATTTTATGGTTGGGGCAACACCACCATATGAGAAATGGCATGTAGAAGGTTGAGAATCACTGGTCTGCCCCAAGACATGGCCAGGGAAAGACCATGGAGACATCTATAGGTAATCAAATACTAGAGACATCAAATCTGATCTCTAAGACAATTGTGATAATTACCTTCAAGAAATTGAGAACGATGAAGAATTGTAACAAAGAACAGGAAACATGGATTCATGAGGATAAATCAGAAGGTACTGCTGCTCAGGCTCCAGCTCACACTCGCAAGGATTGGTTTCAAGCAAAATGTGTTTAAACGTGTGTCTGTGAGCTGTGATGGCTGCAGGCAAGTTCTCTCAGTAAGCGAAATGTATTATATCCCTACGATGTAGTCGTCGTTACCCATAAAGAAGTAAATACGGAGATGAATGAGCTTTGAAAGCATTATGCTGAGACATGGGATTCCACTTACATGAAATGTCCCGACCGGCCAGTTGGTAGAGACTTAAAGTAGCCTAGGGCTGTAAGACATGATGGGACATGGCGGCCAGCTGCCCATTGGGTAGTTCATGGTACTTCCAATGTTCTTTGCCAGCACCACAATTAAAACTCATCACTTCTCCCTTACTCAACTGATATAGTTGGGTTCAAATATACATGTTTAATGATTAGCTTCTTTATTGGGTTTAGTAATTAACTTCTTTTTTTGGGGTGTTGGAAGTTCTCCAGTTGACTGTGGCAATATAATGCAATTTTGTGACTATACTAGTAAGCCCTGAATTGCACAATTGAAATGAGTGGATTGTACGGCCTGTGACTTATAACCCAGTTATAAGTTACCTTTTCATAACAGTCATGCTGTTATGAAAAGGGAAGAAAGAATAATTCTAGAAAATAGAAACTTAGAAATGTATTGGCACCAGATCTTTAGTAATGAGAATTCTCGGGCAGAAAAATTTATCAAAGATAGAAGCACAGGAAGGTAATGTATGGGTAAATCTAAATTAGTGTTGCGTGCTCCAAGCAACACTTTTTCATGAGGTTTCAAATATAGTGTATGGGTTGTCCAGTACTCCCAAAGGTAGTATTAAAATAAGCTCACACCCTTAAGTTCTCTAGGGCGTGTTAACACGAATTTATAGTTAGTTCTGTGGAATCAAGAAGACCTGTTATTATCGAGTAAAGTAATGAGTACAAATGCCTAAGTAGGAAGATAACAGGGGAAAATGGAATAACGAAGAATGCAAAGATTAACTTAAGAGGTGCCAATGAAGGCAGCGGAAAGGAAAGGAGAATATGTAGATAATGACTACACAAGTAGATTTGAACTCAGCTACATCAGTTGAGTAAGGGAGACCAAACAATCCCTGCATGTCAGCTGTGGTGCTGGTAAAGAATATTGTAAGTGTCACGGACTGCCGAAAGGACAAACAAATCTGTCTTGGAAGAAATCGGACCAGAGTGCTCCTTAGAGGCAAGGCTGGCAAGACTTTGTCTTACATAGTTTGGACACGTTGTCAGGAGAGACCAGTCCCTGGAGAAGGACAGCATGCACGGTACAGTGGATGGCGGCAAAAAGAGGAAAGCCCTCCAGGAGATGGATTGATAAAGTGGCTGCGACAATGGACTCAAACACAGGAACGATTATGGGGATGGCTCAGGACCAGGCAGTGTTTCCTTCTCATGCACAGGGTCCCTATGGGTCAGAATGGACTTGATGGCGCTCAACAACAACAACAACAACAACAACAACATCGGTTATCAACAACAACAACATCGGTTATCTCTGGGGGTTCATTGGAGTAAATACTTTCACTAAAAGATGAAGATTGTCAGATTGGGTCGAAAAAGAACCGAAAAGTGGGTGAAGGGAGACGTAGGACAGGGCAAGATATGACAAAATACCCATTTATAAACTATCAAGGGTTTATGCGGGAGGGGGGAGCCGGGGAGGGAGGGAAAAAATGAGGACCTAATGTCCGGGGTTTAAGTGGAGAGAAAATGTTTTGAGAAACGATGTACAAATGCGCTTTACACAATTGATGTGTGTATGGATTGGGATAACAGTTGTATGAGCCCCTAATAAAATGATTTAAAAAAATGTAAAAAAAAAAAGAATCTTATGGACACCAAATGTTGTAAGAAAATGAGCAGAAGATTAATCAGGGAACACTAATTTAAAGAAAGAGACCTGGCCATACTAATATCAGATGAGATGGTCCTTAAAGCTAGACCATTACTAGTGAAAAGTATAAAATCTCATAGTGCTAAAAAGAAGCAGTCAAGGGGGAAGATACCGCAGTTTCTAAATGTTTGTGCACCTATTAACCAGAATAAATAGATCAAACACTGAGAGAACTAAAAAGAAAACCAGAAAAAGCCCATAGCTGTAGTTGGAGAGAGATGCCCCTCTTGCCTAAACATTGTTAGGTTCCAGGGTTGGTTCCACCTCACAGTTCCCCTGTGTCCCACAGAACACAGTGCCACCAGCCCTGCACCGGGCTCACAGTGGTTCTGAACCCATCATTGCAGCCGCGGTGTCAGACCTTCTTGGGGAGAGCCTTCCTCTTTTTCTCTGCCCCTTCACGTGACCAAGCAAAATGTCCTTCTCCAGGGACTGGTCTCCCCCATCACATGTCCAAAGTAGTCCGTAAATTAAGCAGATGGAAAGCAGTATGGTTAGAGAAGATGAGAGCATCCCTTTGAATAAAGATTGCAGCTGTTGAAACATATCCTTCTCATTTACTGGGCTATCACATAAATCTTTCCCATTTCATTTGAACGAGTTGAAATTATGCAGGGTATATTTTCTGGCTGCAGTGAAATGAGACTATAAATCCATCAGGAAAAAAAGATACCAGCAAGTTCTTAAATTGGAGACTTATATAATACACTTCTAAATATTTCCTAAGCTAACGAAGAAATCCCAGTGGGAATTCAGAAAGTATTCTGGACGAAAGAATGAAAACATGACCTATCAGAATTTATGGCCTGTGGCTACATCTTACTTGGGAATTGTAGTGTAAAATATGTGCAATTAGAAGAAAAAACTAAAATTGTATGATTTTAGGAATTTTGTTGCTGTTGGTTAGCTGCCATTGAGTCAGGTCCTACCCAAAGCTCAACAGGAGAAACACTGCCGGGACCCGCGCCATCACGATTGTCCCCATGCTCACCGTAGCAGCCCCGCTCTCAATCCATTGCCTTGGTGGGTTGAAAGAGACCTTCCTCTTTGTCAGTGCCCCTCTACTTTACCAAACATGACATGCTGCTCCAGGGACTGGCCTCTCCTGACAGTATGTCTAAGGTATGTAAGACGAAGTCTGGCCGCACTCCCTCTGGCGGTTCCTCTTCCAAGACAGATTTGTTGGCCCTTTTCGCGGTCCCTGGTATCCTCAGTGGTCTTCTCCAGCACCCAATTCAAACGCAGCGATTCTCCTGTGGTCCTCTTCATTCAACATCCAACTTTCACATGCACACGAGGCCATTGGAAATGCCTGGCTTGGGTCAGGGGCACCTCAGTCCTCAAACTAACATCCTTGCATTTCAGTATTCCAAAGAGTTCTTGTGCTGTAGATTGACCAATGCAATTTGTCATTCGATCTCTTGACTGCTGCTTCCACGAACATTGATTGTGAACCCAAGGAAGACAAAGCCTTGACAACTTCCACCTTTTCTCCATTTATCATGATGTGACCTATTGGTCCAGTTGTGAGGATGTTTGGTCTTCTTTACCTGGACTTGTAATCCATAGTGAAGGTCACAATTCTTGATCGTCATCAGTAAGGGCTTCAAGTCCTCCTCACTTTCAGCAAGCAAGGTTGTGTCATCTGCAAACCACAGGTTGTTAATAAGCCCTCCAATCCGGCTGCCACATTCTTTCTTCACATAATCCAGCTTCTCTGATTATTTACTCAGCCTAAAGATTGAATAACTAGGGTGAGAAGATAGAACCCCTTTGCACACCTTTCCTGATTTTAAACCATGCACACAACTGTTCTGTTTGCACACAACTGCCTCTTGATCTGTGTACAAGTTCCGCATGAGTACAATGAAGTGTTCTGGAATTCCCAGTCTTCTCACAGTTATCCATAGTTTGTTATGATCAACACAGTCGAATGCCTTGGTATAGTCAATAAAACATAAGTAAACATTTTTTTTCTGGCATTCTCTGCTTTCAGATAAGAACCATCTGACATCAGCAATCAGACGAGTGGTTAGAAACCCTACATATGTATATTAAAAAGCCCACAACA
>NW_022111300.1:22811960-22813707 GCF_000313985.2 Echinops telfairi
ACCACCCTAGCTTTGAAGAGTATGCCGTGCTTCCTCCAAGACACATTCAGTTGTTCTTTGGGCAGTCCACGGTACTTTCACATCATAAGTCACATGCATCGATTCTTCTCCAGTCTTCCTTATTCATGGTCCAGCTTCCACTTACACAAGGGGCGATTGATCATGCCGTGCCTGGAGTCAGGTGCACCTTAGTCCTCAGAGCGACACCTTAGCTCTTTCACACTTTAAAAGGTCTCATACAGCAGATTAATCCAATGTTGTAATATATCATTTGATTTCTTTTCAACTGCTTCCATGAATGTTGATTGGGGATCCAGGTAAAAGAATGTCCTCGACCATTTAAATCATTTCTCTATTCTTGATCTTTACAAAGAATGTAACCGCTACCATCGAGTTGATCTGGGCTCTATGATCCTACATAAGGTTTCCGAGGCCGTCAACCATTATGGGAGCAGACACCTTATCTTGGCAGGTTCAAACTGCCAACGTTTTGGTGAGTAGCCAGGTACTTTAACTAATGCACCACCAGGGATCCCCTTCCCTACCTCTACCAATGGACACAAAACAGCTAACTCATTGTCCTCATTGCTTCCCGAAGCTCTGACTCGCTGTTTGGTGCTGGATTTCCCACGGTCCTGAGTGCTCCCTGGGACCTGGTGAGTTTTGCTCATGGCCCTGGCAAAGTACCTGCTTAGAGGAGGGGCTCAGGGAGGAGGTATGAAGGAGCTCAGAATAAAGGTATAAATGAGTGATAACTCCCAGTAACTCTGAAACCCAGGGTTGATCGCATTTTCAACTGCACCGAAGCCAAGGAGACTGTGGCAGAAGGGGCCTGTAACTGTACGTATGTTTCAGCCTTTCCAAGAGAAATGCTTGATTCGGTTATCGAATGATAATCAAATGCTTTCATGCAATTCAAACATGTAAATGTTTACAACATTATCACTGCCACGGAATCTAAGCTCTAATGGTAGGAGCCTCGCCTTTGTTGTTCTTGTAGAGTTTGGCAGAGGCTTTGGCCATTGTCTGGCGAGCTGTGTAAGCTTGTTGACTTAAATAGAAAGCTGGGGCCCGATTTGGAAACCGCCTAAGTCTGTTCAAAGATGTTTGCTTCTCTTGCCAGTATGGTGGCCCCAACCAACGTAATTTATTAAAGGTTTTTTTTAAAAAAATCGTTTTATTGGGACCCATGCAATTCATCACAATACATAGATCAATTGTGTAAAGCACACTTATACATTTGTTGCCCTCATCATTCTCAAAATTCGCTTTCCTCCTGGGTTCCTGGAATTAGCTCATTTTCCTTTCCCCCCTCCCCCTCCCTCCCCATATTAAAGGTTTTAATGGTTGGATACAACTCAACCACTTTCAAAGTAGATATAGTCACATAATTTCATATCCCAAATGATAGCGTCATTGGCTATTCAAAAATGTCTTATGCTTCATCTTAAAGCATTTATTAAGGTACCTGGGGTATTCTCACTTTGCAGAAGTGTCTAAAAGGCATAAGCCTGTTGCTATCTCATCAATTGACTTCTGGTGAGGCTATAGGACAGGGTAGAACTGCCCCACTGTGTTTCCAAGGCGGTGATGTTTTTTTCTTTTAAAAATAATTTTATTGGGGGCTCGTACAGCTCTTATCACAATCCGTACATACATCCACTGTGTTAAGCACGTTTGTACATATGTTGTCATCATCGTTTTCATAACATTTTATTTCTGCTTGAGCCCTTGGTATCAGCTCATT
>NW_022111300.1:22814516-22823635 GCF_000313985.2 Echinops telfairi
CCCACCCCCATGGTTAAATTGTCTTTAAAATGAGTTGTGCAATCACAATCAGTTCTGCTCTCTCCCCACTCCTGTGTTCATTATTTACTCATGAAATCCTCTTTCCCTCTCTGTTACCCACCACCCACCACCCATCCCTGCATCCCCTGCAAACCCTTGTATCTATTATCATTATGCATTTATTCCCCCTGGGCTTCACAACTGGGAAACCAAACAAAACTATTTTAAAAAGTTACCACTAAGGTGTTAAGGATAAAATCCTTATAAGGACAAAAATATAAATAATGAGTAAGAAGGAAAAGACCCCCAAATTTCTGTCATGGAACAAGTAAGAGATACTTGCACCCAGAGCCAATTCAGGTTGGGTCTTTAGTGAGGTCAACTGGCCAAGTACCGAGTCTGATCCAGCATAATCAAGATTACATTGGTCTCTGCTTGATAGTAAGGCTGTTTGGGACTCTTGCCTGTGGCTGGAGCAGATCGGCCAGTGGCTCAGTCTGACCAGATACTCTGCAGTGGGGTTTTGGGCTCCCACTGACCTTCATAACCATCTACAAATTGGCTGTTCATAATTTTACCTCTGATACTTTTCTCTTCGCCATATTTGAATTTTCTCACTGCCATCTTTGGATCGCACAAGCTGGTGTGGTTCTTCTGTGTCGGCTTGGTTGACTCCTGGCATCTATGGCTGCTTATTTGAATCAAGCCTTTGAGACACCCAGACACTATTCCTATTGATAGCCTGGAGCGTCTGCTTTCTTCACCACACTTCGCTGTAGCACCCTTGTCTTCAGTGATCTTTTCATGAAGGGGAGGATCCAGTAGGGCCCTGCTATCAGAATGAACAAGGCTGAATGCAATCTTTATGCAATACAGACTGCCATAGCTTTCTCCCTTGGAGTGGCTGGCGAATTTAACTGTCAACCGTTGGACTAACAGTCAAGTGCTTAGCCAATGTACCACTAGGGCTTGGTGAATAGGCCAATAGGGACTTATCCTGTTTAGACAGGATATGGTGGGACTGTCTCTGGTGGCTCAAATTGTTAGAACTTGATTACTAACCTAGAGGCTGCAGGTGTGAACCCACCCAGTAGTGCTGTGGCAGAAAGGCCTAGTGATCTGCTTCTGTAAAACTTGCAGCCTAGAACCCTCTATGGAGCAGTGGAGCAGTTCTATTCTGTAACATGTAAGCCACTCATGGGGGGTTTAACAGTGAAGCTAGCAACTAGGGTCTGTTGGCTTCTAATGTTCTGTAAATGAGTTATGTTGGCCCTTTCTCTTAAGAAAGCTGACCAAGTATTGGCATTTTTTCTTTATTTCTCTTTTTGTAAACAGATAAACTTCATTGACTCTAAGATTGCCATGAATCACTTTTGATTATAAAGCACATTATGTGGTATGCAACGGAATGTGCAGCCGGGTCTGCTTAGTTTGAAGATTAATGCAATGAAAAGCCACTGAGTCCTTAACCACCCAGCCTGGGAGATGGCGGCGGCCAACCATCGCACGGTGTCCTCCCTCCCAGCCCCGCTGCCCAGCTTCAGGGATGCTTGCGGGTGATGGGAACCAGATGCCACAGAATCTTGACAGACCAAGCCAGGGTCTCTGCTGGCTTTACTAAGAATTGTGGAAGGGACAGCTGCCCAGCAACAGAAGCATCATTTGAAGGAGAAATGGGTGTGGCTGATTTAGAATGGACCTGTTAAGACATGCTGACTGCCTCTGTCCCCTCTCAGAGCCCTGGTGAGCCAGTAGGGGGACACCCAGGGTCCACCCGGTTCCTGGCTCTGGATTAAGATGATCTCACACCAAGCCTTAGTTTCTGAGCTGGCAGAGAGGGCCCCTGATGGCCGCTGCTGTCTTGCAGTTCCTTATACAGTACTTCGTCACTGGGTTTACGTTTGTGAGTGGAATGCCATCGTGAAGTTTTCGGTGGATCGTGCACTGGGCCGGACGGTTCACTCTTGCCCCGTTGGTTTCGCCTCCTGCCGCTTCACCTTCCTGAGAAAGTTCCTGGCTGATCGCAAAGGCCGTCATCCGCTGCCCTGCATGGGGCCCTGGGTGCAGGGATAGTCAATGTCAGGGCCTTGTGTGTGCGTCTTGGGGTGGGGTAGGATGGTGGCCATCTCCACCTTGAGCTGGCCACATCATGGGGTGTGCAGTGGGTTAGCCTGTCACCCACCACAGGTCTGGATTCCAAGCACGGCTGAGCGTGAAGGCTGCAGTCCTTCGCAGGCTCCCCGTCTGCTGCTGTGGGCTAAGAAGCGGACCCTGGGACGAGAACCTTGGCCTGAGGTGAAATCCATAGTGTTGTTGCTCACACGTCTCTCAGTCTACCGATGGCTCCTCTGGTGTGGCCGATTTCTGCCGGCTTTCCTTACGTGTCTGGGTCAGCTGTCAGGCCGTCCAGAGGCTTGATGATGTAGGTCGGCCTCTCTCTTAGAGGTGGCGCTGGGCAGGCTGTTGGCTGGGGCAGCAGGAGCAACCAGGTTCCAAGCTCATCCTCTAGCAGGCTAGTTCGGGATTCTTCACATAGCCACAAGGTTCTAAGAGGGCGGCCCCAGGAACAAGTGTTTCTTCAAGTTTCTGCTGTGTCCTGTTTGCTGGTGCCCCGGGGGCCAAAGTACCATACCAGTGCTCTGTCTCACATAACACCCTCTACTTTTTAGCTAGCCTCTATAATTCATTGCAGTGGTCACATGCAACTCATAGAAAATGCTGATAGCTGTGGGGTTTATTATGGACACTAATATGAATTAAGTGTTAAGAGCACCCCACGCAGCAAGACCGCCTCCTGCCCAAGGTCACTAAACTGTATGTGCTCACCGCTCTATCTCATGCTCTGACTCCCGGTTCTGCTGTCTCCCCTTTCCCACTCCTCCGGGGTCAGAGCTGTCTCCTGGATCAAGGGGGTTCCACGCACAGGGATCTCAGGGTCCAAAGGATGTGCTCTGTTCCTGCTCGTGTCCGGCTGGCAGTGCTTCTAAGATAGCCAGCAGGGTAGCAGTGACTCACAGCTCAGTTGTATAATATAATCATTACCCCCCCCTCCGCCCCCCACCTTCTTATTCAGAGCCATCAGAGAAATGTCATGTTGTGGGAGTGACAAAGGCTTGGGCTAGACGAGCCATATTAAACAATTCACTGCATTTTGCACCAAAGCTCACCCAGATTCCAGGAGCCGAGAAAGATCCCCCACCCTTGAAGGGAAAGGGCTACAAAGTCACCAGCCAGGGCTGCCAACGGGACTTGAGGCCATTGTCCCAATCTGTCTCGCCAGGTCAGCAGCAAAAATAAATGGCATTTTTATTCTAGCGTTTCTTCTTAAATTCAGCGTGTATTTCCCCACTTCTGAATGATGACCAAGATCAGTTTAAAGTGATAGCCAGCCAGCCCAAGGGTATATTTATAGAACAGCTCCATGCAAATCTATTTCAGGGCTACACAAAAGTTTTATTGCTTTGACTAAGCATCACCGCGAACCTGCCACCAAAGCTCAGCTAATCATTAAACTGCCCCGGTAACACATTTGAGAGGCCACGGAGTGAGTGAGTGAGTGAGGCCAGGGAGTCTGGTGTCCAACCGAGGTGCCCCTCAGGGATGGGCCCAGCAGGGTGGTGCCCTCCGTTCCTCCCTCTCTGGGGAAACCCTGGCTGTGTCTGCAGAAGCCGTGATGCTGTGATGGCCAGATGGGAACTAACATCTTTCACATGGTTGCCTTCTGCCTCTTTGGGGGCTGTGTAGCAGTTGCTTAGCGATCACTGACAAGGTGAGAGATTTCATTGTGTGCATCTCTCAATTTATGGGTAAAAAAAAACGATACAGAAAGGTGACCCACCTGCTCCCAAAGACTTAGAGGGCTTTACTGCCTCACTGTGTCAAGCCAACAGAGAGGCCCTCTCTTCTTGCTCCCTCCGTGTGATGGTTTAAAACACCACTTCTCTGGACAAAAGAAAGGAAATGTAGACATTGAGAGACCCAACATCAGCCTTGCATTAGATACTTGTTTTTTCTTTTCAGGATGGTGATGTTTTTAAAATCCGGGATCAGGAATGTCTTGGATTTTTTCCCTTAGGCTGCACTTTCTATTAGGAAAGACTCCTGACATAATGGGTGACAAACAATGCTGTAACCAGCAGTCAGTCGTTCAAAGTCACTGCTGCTCCCAAACCACTTGTACTCCAAGGGTGAAACACAAGGCTTTCTATTCCCCTGATGAGTTGACAGCCTTGCAACCCCGCAGGGGCAGATCTACCCTGCCCTACTGAGTCGCTGTGGGTCGCAGTTGACTGAGACCATGAGTTTGGTTTGTTTTGGTCTCGAGAGGCTGTAAGAAGACCCCGAGTGTCCTTGTCCAGACACCTTGCAAGGAATGGAAGGCGCTTTCTGTGTTTCTGGGTGATGAAGGGCCCATTTCAAGGGCTTGCTCTGACCTGGGGTGGAAAGGACGTCATTTCAGGGTCCTTGGAAGGCCCTCCGTGGGGATCTTGCCTGCAGCATGCCAGTACACCCCGCCTCCTCCACTGCCCTGGCTGTGAGGGCTTGCAGCCGCCCAGGTTGGAGCCTGAAACCTGATCTGAAGCCTTCCTGGTGCACGACTGCCCTGCTCTTATGCTTCCCTAACCGGCCGCGCTTCCATAATAGCTCGGTAACGTTAGCTGCCCACGTGGCTCCCTGCTTTGTCTTATGTCCTGAAGTGCCCGGCAGTGTCCTGGCCACCAAACCTAGCGCCAAGAAAGGAGGGCACGGGCCATGCTGCCAGGGGATCAGGGTTGACATGAAAATTGTTGGAGTCAGGAAATTCCAGGGCCCTTAAGTCATTTGGGAAGACATTTGACATGAGAGGCCAAGGGAGGGATCAGGTTGCCTGGCTGTCAGAAGGAAGGCTCCCCATCCAGGGCCTGGCGGAGATGTGTCCAAGGCTGAGTCCCTCACTCTGTGAGGGCAGCTCAGATGAGTCTGTGTGCCCAGGGGCCACTGACTTCCCTCCCCTGTCTGGTCATGTTGTTGTTTTGCATCGTTCTAGAACTGTAAAACAAGCCCTTAGCTATGACTGGCAAGATTGGAGAATTCATGTTGTGCGCCTATCAAGTCGTGTACAAAAAAGGATGCATAAAGCTAGCCTGTGTTCCCTAAAATGCTGGGGGGAGCAGGTTCTATCTGTGTGTCTGGCCAGTGGAGAAACCCTGGATTTCTGCTCCCAGGCCCCTGTGGTGGATTAAACATTAGCCGAGTGTCTCAGTTTCAGGCGTAATGATGGGGCCGGGCTCCTGCTGTGGGATAGAGGTGTGAGGGGCATTGGAGTGTTTGGGATCGTCACCAGCGGCTCATGTCATTCGGCCCCCTGTGTGCCCTGTCCTGTCTCCCTAAGGGCAGCTAGTGTCTGACCTTGTCCCTCGTCATGGCCTTACTGCCCCTGTCTCATACGACCTTCCAGAGGGAGTTTGGTGGCCGCCTTGCGGTTGAGTGGGTTCTGGTGTGCACAGCAGAACTGCTCCCTAAGGAACAGTTTGAAGCAGGGGTGGTGGTGGTGAGGGGGGCGGCAGAAGGGGTGCTTCCTGGAGCAGACAGTCCCATCTTCCGAGGCACTTCTGCGTGGGTTCACACTGCCAGCCTTTCTCTAGGAACTAGTCCAGGGCCTCCCAGGAACTCCTAGACCTGGAGGCTGGTTTCGTTGTGGGACTTGTTAAAACCAATGGCGAGAGGCCCACTCAGCCCTTAATTGGGGGTGAAGTGGGAGGGGAGCCGTTAGGAGACCTGGCTTGGGAAGCCTCGGCAGACTTTGGAAGAGAGACTTGGGGAGTTTTGTGGAGGGCTCACAGGTCTCTGCAGGCTGGGACTGCTAATTCCCTTTACGTAACCAGGGATAAACTTCTGCACGCTTTGACAGTTGGTTTTAAATGGGTTTTATTTCTTCTGTTAGCGAGTCACTCTCAGTACCACGATGAGCTCTTGGAGGGGAGGAGACTTGCTTGTGTTTCTTGGTGCCCCGTCTGTGCCTGACCTGCACCCTGGTTAAGCAGAAGCTGTGGGCATGGTGATAGTTTGTAAAGTTGCAGGTGTGGAGAGGACCGGGTGAGAGGGGTCTGCTTGCTATAGCCCAGAGAGTCCATTGCCTGAAGCCAGGGAGCTTGTGGGGCTTGGTGTTGTGATTGGAGTTGGCCGGGGTCATGTTAAGGCAGACACCTGGCAGGGCAGGGTGAGTGTCCAGGAGAAAGAAAGCTGTGCTCCGGGCTGCTGGGAATAAGAACATTGAAAGGTGCAATACCATTAAACAAACAAAAGTCACCCATTTCCATTAAGGATATGGCTACGTCTGGCAACCCCTAGCTGATACCCCACTTTGTCTCCAACTGCGGAGTAGGACGTAGGGCTTAGTGGGGATGTTGAGGACCAAGCCGAGACAGGATCTTCCAGGGTTTTTGTCGACCCCCTGCTGTCTGTCCCTCGGGGGCTTCAAACCAGCAACCTCTAAGGGCTAGAAAAGCGTGTGCTGGCACTGGCCTGGGTGATGCACAGGATGAATTATGAGTTCTCGGGAATGATGTGAGGCAGTTAAACACAGCCATTATTTAAAACGAAATCAAACAGAACTCCAACAACCTGCCTTTGAGTCCATTCTGATGTGTGTAGGACCCAGTAGAACTGTCACCGTGAGTTGCTGAGGTTGCGTGTTTCCATGGGGGCAGAAAGCTGAGCAGACAGCAGGTTCGAACTGCCGTCCTCACGGCGAGCCGCCCAATGTGCAACCCACTATGCCACCACGGTTTCTAATTCAAACAAACTGACAATTAAATAAGTGTTACTGGAAACAAAGGCAACAAACACAGACGCTACATCACGTCCTACTTTTACTGCCGGTTCCTGCTCCTGTGCTCTTGAGTTAGAACAGCCCGTTTTACAGGCACAGTTCTTGTGTCTGGTGTGTGTACCGGGGCTTCAGAAGGCTCAGGGAGAAGTTCGTTATCTTTAAACTGTTATTTTCATTGAATTCCATTTCCACACCAAGGTGGAAGCCCCTTCGTGCACGCCTGTGCACACAGACACATACACACAACACAAACACGATATGTCATTGTTAGGTGCCATCGAGTTGATTTTAGACGTGGAGTGGCCCACGTGACAGAGCAGACCTGCCCCACGGGTGTCCCAGGCTGCAGTCTTCGCACGAGCAGACCACGGGGGTGTGGGTGTGGGTGGGGGCGCGGGGGTCTAACCGCTGACCTTGCACTCAGCAGCTGAGTGCTTCTTGGTTGTGCCCTCTAGGCTCCTTCATGATAGACGTACGTCGTCTTACACACACACACACACACACACACACACACACACACACGAGGGAGTGTCAAAGTCTGTGGAGCATTTCTATTACCTCTCACTTCCACGTTTACGTGTGTGTGTGAAAGGCAATGTCTGTACTGCTCCCTAGTCCCTCTGTCTTTCCTACTTGGTGCTGATCAGTGATTTCTGATGCTGGACGCTCAAGGTGGGCGGTGTTGGGAGTATGTGTGCCCCACACAGGTGCCTGGTCTCAGGGTTGCCAGGCACTTCCTTCTCCACCTGGCTCTCCCCCTGGGGCCTGGGCATGGCCCACAGCCTCCGAGCGATTCTCCGAGACCCATGGAGGTGAAGCAGAGGCGGCTCTATCCCACAGCTGGCCATCTCTGAGGCAAAAAGAAAACGTTAAGGATAAAGGGGCTTCCATTCTCCTCGCCCTCTACTCTGTTGATGGGAGGTGGCATTGCGAACAGGCACCAGCGCCGATCCTGTCAACAGACCGCGCTTGGTCTGCATGATGAGTTAGCAGTGGCTGTGGAAGTTCACAGCCAAAGGGAGCTGCCAATGCTTGTAGCCACACCCGTGGTTCAGGGTCCACGGTACCTGGAATCTTCCACCTAGCAGTGCTACAGCCTGAGTTCAGGTCACAGGAAGCTCTCGGGCCAGGAGACACCTTCTGTTAGAAACTCCCCGTCTGCTGCTGCCTTCAGCTGGTGGGTAGGGGGCGGGGGTGGCGTACTTCTGGGGTTCCCCCCAATGCCCCAGTATAGGACTGGAGCCAAATTGATCCTGAAACGGAAATACTTTCACAGCCCAGCTGGTCACTCTACAGAGTCAGGCCAGGGGGCTGAAACTCACCCACACATTTGTAGTCCGCAGCCATAAGGACCAGTTTTTTATTAAAGAGATAAAACGAGTGAATCAAATAGGATTAACCCCGCCAGATGATTTCACTGGGCATTTCTCACAAATAATAAAGAAGAAATTCCTTTCATTCTGCTCAGGATAACAGACAAGGCACTCGATGGGGTCTCTCGAGAATTAACAGCCTGTTAGAGATGACTATTCTAAACAAGATCACAGTCTACGTTATTCTTGTTGAGCATAATAAGCGAAACTTTTCTATCAAAAGCGGCTAATTCCCTGTTTGAAGTCTCACTTAGAGTGGGGAGGATTATCGGGCATTTACCTGGATGTTTTTAAGCAGCCACATATTTGTCTCCACTTTCCTCCTCGCCTACTATAATTCTGTGATGAGAACCTTAATCACCATGCAGATAATAGAAGTCAGGCTTCCAGCCTGAGAAACCAGACAGGAAGTGGTACGTTCAGATTTTTTCTTACAGTGGGAGTCTCGGTCGTCTTTGGTAGAATGGTCTTCCGGGTTTCTAAATGGGTCAGTCGTTCTAGCATGCTAGGTGCTGTAACAAACCACCTCCGAATCTAGGGGATGCAGTGCATCACAGGCGCCCACGTCACAGTGCAGGGTGGGTCAGTGGCAGGCAGGCAGCAATGCTGTCTCTTCTAGGCAGTAATTCAAGGGACCCAGACTCCCTCCGTCTTGGATCTGCAGTTTTCTAAGCTTCAGAATTCCTCTCCGGCTCCCGAGCATTGGGCTGTAGGCAGGGGACAAGGGTGGCATGGCATTGCTCCGGGGTTATGGCCAGGGCCACTGGGGGCCTACTTCAGGTTTACCCATGTTCCACTGGGGGAGGCTCAGTTGTGTGGGTGTACCCCAAGAAGAAGCAGGGTGGCCTGTGCTGTCTGCATGATCTGGAGGAAAGGCGACTGGCAGACAAGTGGCATTGCCAGCCATGCCAGAACACGCTGACAATACGGGTTGC
>NW_022111300.1:22823859-22845772 GCF_000313985.2 Echinops telfairi
GAGAGAGAGAGAGAGAGAGAGAGAGAGAGAGAGAGGAGGCTGTCTGCTCCTGTAAAAATGTATAGTCTTGAATCCCCTACGTAGGGTCGCTATGAGTTGGAATTGACAGGCTGGCGGTGGGTGGGGGTGAGGGGTTGGGGCAGGAGAGAGGAAGCCGATGTCTGGGCCATGAACCCAACCGCGGACACCCACTCCCCAGCTCCACCATTCACAAGGTGATGGACGGCATTGGGCGAGTCCCTGGTTCTCTTTCTGTGTCCCAGCCTCCTCATCTCGGGGCTCTGCCAGTGCCACTTAGCCGATGTCACAGATCTGCTACCCTTCTGTAGTTATGGTTTACATTTGAGAGCAATGCTTGGTTTTTAAGAAACCCACGAGGGTAACACGAACAGGTTCATCCATAGGAGCACCCTCTCGGGAGGTGGCTGGGCTAACCGGTCTCCTTCTCTTGCAGCTCGACGACTGCGCACTGCAGCTCTCCCACAATGGCGCCTACCTGGATTTGGAAGCAACGCTGGCAGAACAGCGGGACGAGTTAGAGGGCTTCCAGGAGGACGCTGGGTAAGAGTGGCAATCGCCCGCCAGACTGGTGCCTGTCTCCTGGGAAATGGGCAGCCCTGCGGCCCTAACATGGTCCAGACAAACACACAGCTCCAGCCTTCCTCCCATTCCAGCCTCCTCTACAGGAGGGAGAGGCCAACGACCACCAGTGGGGAGGCCAACCAACCCTTTCTGTTTTGAGTCACCTCTTGACCAAGGTGACTCAGGTGGAGCCTGCCCTGGGGAAATTTCTGGAATGGTTTAATCAAGCACAGGTCATTTACATGAATTCTAAATTGTTTTTATTCATATATTTAAACCACCATTGGACTAACACTTCCCAAATTTTTGTTATGGGCAACTCTTTGGAAAATGGTTTGCTCTGATCCTTTACTGGCTGGTTAGTGTTCTTGGCCAAGGCTGCATTGCATTTAATCATTACGACTCATCACAGTGGGGAAATAATGATTAATTATGTTCATTAATAGCATGTTGATTCTTAGTCTCTTCCCAGAGTGACTTCATCTTTCTATTTGCCCTGAGTCTGGAGAAAGCAGTGAACAGAGGAGTCAGAGCTACATCTAGAGAGAGGGATCTCGCTGAGTATTCCCAAGCCTGCAGCCCTTGCTGAGTCCTTGCTGGACCACTGAAGCAGCCTTCGGTGGGACCACGACCTCCCTCCCCTCTCTCCTCCCCCATCTCGAGCCAAGCTCTGATCTCACCACCTTCTGCCTTAGGCTCCCTGTTGTTTTTCAGACAATGCAACTATTTTAATCTGGTGTTCACTTGCCTGAGTGAAAAAAAATACCACAGGCAGCTGAATCCTACCTGAACACACGAGTGTTTCACCAGTGGCTCAAATAATGGGGAGACACTGGAACATTCTCAGGGGATGGTTCCATGTAGCGTCCTAGCTCCAGTGGGTATCTAGGGATTCCTGGGCATCACCTGTTAGAGCACTGGTCACAGTTTACTGTCATTGTTCCCATAACTGCCCCTCTCCATTGCTGCGTTAACACCAGTAGGTCTGAATGCCTGGCACCTCCCATTTTCCCAGTACCCAGCAAGGACTAGGAGCCCTAGTGGGGAGGTGGGTTACCCCCAGCCATTCCACGGGAGAAAGATGCACTACTGGGGGAACTCCACATACCGATGCCCATTCTCCCAGGTGCTTCATGGAGAAAGGGGTTCTCCTGATGTAAAGATGTGCAGCCTTGAAAACCCATGGGGGCAGTTCTGCTCTGTCCCATAGGTCATTGTGATGGCAGTGAGTTTTGCAAGGACTGGTGGCCAGGTGAACGGCAGGGTCCCAGAATGGGTCCCTGTATGGTGTGGCTGTGAGCCCCCCGAAGGCCAGAATCCTTGGGAGGAGCCAGCAGGATTCTCCAGCGAGACCTGCTCTGTTTCCAGAGTGGTCCTGAGGGTGGCACTGCGTGCGTGGGGAGGACCTGAACCACCCTACGCTGCAGGCACACGCGGGCATCACGAGGCCATGCTGCATTCTGTCCACCATTCTTATTTTTTTAATTTTTTTTCTTTTTTTAAAAATGAACACTTTGACAGAAAGATGGAAGGGAATGCTTCGCCGCTTTTACCAAGCGTCGGACGGTGACATTCCTTTTGCCCAAGATGTCAACATGCAGGCTCGATGGCGGTCTAATTGGGTGACATCATGGCTCGTTGATCACACGGACCCCAGGCGTGTTATGAGTAGATTATTGTCAGCTTGAAAAATGTGTCTCGTGGTATAAGCTTGAAGACCTTCTCCCGTTTGACTTTTTCCCCTTCCTTAAAAAACGGAGAGACACTGGAGAGGGCGAGATCTCGGCAGGGGAGGGTGGGGAGGAGCTGATAGCCGAGGTAACAGCAGCCACAGTGAAGCGTGGAGAAGAACAATACTTACGGGCCCCCCAGTAGTCTAAGCAAACACCAGGTACCTTCTTCACAGCACGTTTCTCACGTTCATCCTCATAGCAGTCCAGTGTTTGGTTATTACTGTCTCCATTCTTAATTGAGGCAACTGAGGGTCAGGAGTCATTTACACACCTAGCAGGACAGACCCAGTGCACGGTGGAGCCGGCTTTGAAGGCAGGTGTTACCAGTCCCCCAGCGTGCATCCATCCATGGCCCCAGCCAACTTCCAGGAGCATCTGGGCAAAGGGACTTCTGCTTTTACTTAGCAGTGAGCACCTTTGTATCTTGGGTGACTTGAGGTCAATTCACAAGAGGCTGTCAGTTTACAGCTTGAACACTGTCCGGGTTTGGACAGCACCCAGACATACTGTGTGGGGCTCCAGAACAAACATCATTGCTACCACTGTCCAGAGGCCGGCACCTTCTTTCTAGCTGTTTGAGGGAGACCAGGGGCTCTGCTGTAAGCTCCTTGGGTGGATTTTGGTGCATAGGTACCTACTGTGTTTCCTTTTAAGTCACCATGTTGCCGTGAGCCCATCAGATTGCCGGAGCCTAGGTCACCTGTCTGATTTTAGCAGCAAGAGCTGGTGGGAAAGGGAATCAGGGCAGCACTGACAAGGTGGAGCTTAAGATGTGGGGAACAGCAAATGGGAAGGCACCCCAAAAGATGTTGGATAGCTGAAAATTTGACTGGGCACTCCAAACTCTCCCCAGAGTGGGGCCTTGTGTCTTGGAAATAGTCCTTGCAGGCCATGTGAAATAGAGAGGGAGGGGGTGGGGTGGGGGGAGAGCAAATGCGCGCGCGCAGTGTGTCGGGTGAGTTTTCCTTGCTGGAAGGGTTTGTTCCTGTCTATTACCCTTCTCCTGTCTAGCAAGATTAAAAATTAACTCACTCGTTGTTTGGAATTATCACTCAAGCCATGGCTAATCAGAGAAGAGGAGAAAGACCTTCAGAAGCAGAAGGGCAAAGTAATGATTCTGCCAGCAGCGTGGAGCCAGGTCTGTTCTCTGCCTTCCGAGGCCAGGGGGAAACAGTGACGTGGAAAGAAAAGCGTGGAGCCTCTGTAGATTCCCAGTCCTGCCGCGCGGTGACCTCGGGCAAGCCACAGGGTCTCTGGGAGGGATCACTGGTCTACAAGATCACAGTACTGCTCACCCTTGGTTCCCTCCCAGGGGTCCTGATGGGTGCTGGCGCCCAACAGGAGTGGAGCAGAGCTCAGCATAGCCAGGTGGCATGGAGTGTGGGCTCTGCAGCTGGGCCGTCACTGTGCCTCGAGGCCAGGAACTCAGCTGGGCCCTTGATTACAGCTCTCTGAAAATCACCCAAGCAAAGTCCTGGGCCAAATGACAGAGAAATGTGGAAAAAAGCTTGGAATCATGAAGAAAAAAAAAGACCACACGCACTGGTCTAATGGTGACCAGGTCACACCCCAATACTGTGTCCCTTCCCCACTGTCGTCACGTCAACTCCATCGCATGACGACACAACAGGGCAGAGTAGCATTGCTCCATCGGGTTTCCGTGGCTGTAAATCGTTACGGAAGCTCCACCTTTCTCCTGAGGAGTGGCTGGTGGGTTCAAACCTGTGGCCTTTTGGTTAGCACTCTAGTCCTTCACTTCTGTATGACCAGGCCCATCCATGCCTTTCAGACCTGGAATTGACCCCACGCCTGTGCATCACCTTCCAGGCAAAACCCAGGCCTATGAAGTGATCAGAAACACCTGGGAGGAAGGTTGTACTCTGAGCAACCTTGTGCTACCCAACCTTGTGCCACCCACGGTTGTCCCACAGCAAAGCCCAGAGGGGGGGGGGGACTGGAAATGGGGACACTGAAGGTCCGTGGAGGGGACTGCAACTCCTGCCACAGCACCAAATGTGCCTTGACTGTTGAACGGAGAATGAATGGGCTCTGTGAACGCCCACCCAAAGACACCCAGGTGCACGTGCACACACACACACACACACACACACACACACACACACACAGAGGTAACGCAGGATTTCAAGGTGCCCTTGTTTTCCAGAATAGCTGGGCAAGTAGGGGCTCCCCCAGGCTCCATACCTGGCAAATGAACCTCAAGATAGGAGGTGGGCATGGGAATCACTCGGCTTTAGGTCTGTAAGGGTCTTGGCAGGTCCACCATTCTGAGATCCCGGTTTCCAGTTGGGAAAAGCAAGACTGAGGCTGGGTCTGCAGGGCTGAGCTGGCTCTCGCCCCACCCCATCCCCCCACCCCTCATTCTTACCTGGCCCGGCCCTCTGATAAGAACCTGTGCCAGCTGAGTCTGCAGTGGACCCTCTTGGAGAAGGTTAGCTCTGAGGGAAAAACTGACTTGGAGAGGTGGAAGGGATAGGAGGTGAGAGGTGTGGCTTGAGCCAAAGAGTGGGCCGGAGAAACCCAGTGATTTGGGAACGCCATCAGGACCAGGGTGATGGTTGGATTCATCATAGGCATTTCCAGTACTTAGCGGCATTTGTGCTTGCCTCTGCCATCCCCTGACTGCTTGAGGCTAGCCACCTCCTCTCAGGTTCCGCATCTTCTGCCGGGCTGGTAACTCTCTACCTTTGTCCCCATGGGTGACGGGATTGGGGGCGGAGGGGTCGAGAGTACAAGGCCTGTGCAGTGTCCCCTCAGCAAGGATGGCCTGAGGCCTGGACAGCGGTGGGGGGAAGGGTCCTAGGGAACCTATCAGCAGGGCTGGCCCCGCCAGCTTTTCAGTGGACATGCTTATGTCGAAACCTGAGCACTTGGAGAGGGTCCTGGTTTGGCTCTTAGACACCCAACTTCCCAGCCCTGTGGCTCACGAACCCCGAGGAACTGGGGCGGGTGGGGGGGGTTGTGAGCCCCCTGGGGTATTTGTGCAGTTTGTGGGTATGGGGGAATGTCGGCTGAGGTGGTTTCAAAGCCTTCATTCAGCCTTAGATGATTCTTAAGGGGTCTTTGTCTCCCACGCCGTCAGGTTTGAAGGATCTAGTCTCACACCTCATCCAGTCACCTGCCCATCAGGGCTTCCTTTCTTATCAGCCCAGGATGGAAGGGAAATCACCTGACATCTCAGAAGACCTACTGAACCTGAAAAACCAACGGCGCCATCCAGAGCCTTCAACCTACTGAAAGAGAGGTTTTGGTTAGGGTGTGGAAGGAAAGACATTAGTGTTTTCTCCTCTCTTCCTCTTAAGCCGATTATGTCCGTTGAGGGTGCAGGTGTGTTGCTGCTGAGGCTCTTCGGGAAAATCAGTGAAGAGGAGGGATCACGGGCCCCTGGCCTTCTCAGAATGAAGGGCGGGCTGCAGAGCCTGCTCTGGCCTGGTGGGGAGAGTAAATGGCCCACCACAGACAAAGGAGTGGCGCTTGTTAGGGCAAGTTCTGGGCTGTGCTGAGCTAATGAGCAGGGTAGAACAGAGGGCCCTGCCCACCAGCATGGGGGCCAGGCTTGACTAGCGGCTCCGGAAGACCTGGCACCTCTGCTGCCGCTCAGAAAGGATGATTTCTCGGTTCCTGCCTCAGGGGGCCTGGAGTGGGGCCTGGAAGCCCAGCTTTGGACAAAGCTTTCCAGACAATCAGGTCGGGAACCCACAGCATAGGTTTCCGGTCTTGGAGGTGATCAGAACTCCCAGAGGAACTTTCAAACCTCCCTTCACACACTGCCCCAGACCAAGGAAATCAGAACTTGAAGGTGGGTCCAGGGCCCCAGTGATTTAAAACAATTTTTGAAAACCCCTCACTCATGTGATTCCAATGTGCAGCCAAGTTCAAGAATCACTCATGCGGGAGATCGTATTCCTGAAAATACTTTTAAGTTGGACAGCGAGTTAACTCCTGTGCCAACTGGACAGTTGCATCTGAAATTCTCTGTGTACTTTCCAGTGCCTTAGGGTTTTCCCCGGGGGACAAGATGGCAGCAGAGAGGAGAGCAGAGAGCAGCTTTCAGCTGCGTGAATGAGTCTTAGTACTTCTGGTTTACCAGCTTCTAAGTGCATTGCGCCCTTTCCTTGATGGCTCACCCGGGCAGCCTGTTGAATCCCCCAGAGGCTTTCCAGGGGGAAACCCCCCTGGGGCAATTGCCAAGGGGGCCTTGAGTCTCTTTCTCCCAAATGCTGGTTGGGGCCAAATGTGTGTTTTTCACCTTTGGATGGAATCATAGTTTAGTTCTAATTTGAAGGGCAGAATAATATTTGAGGGGAGGGAGGCCCGAGTCTGCTCTTTGCAAGAGAAGGGCATGAAGCTTTCAAGTTGATTCCGACTCCGGCGGACCTCGTGTGCGTCTGAGGGGAACCGTGCTCCGTATCCTTGATAATGATGGATGTTTCAGAAGAAGATCACCCGGACGTTCTTCTGCGGTGCCTCTGTGTGGACTTAGACCTCCAACCTTTGGCTGAGCAGCCTGGGATGTGAATGACTTGCATCACCCAGAGATTCTTTTGGCTGCATACATCTCAGTAGAATAGTCACAAAAGACTTTTCATATATTATTCTTACAAACGTATGATCCTGAGAAACTGAAACACGTGGCTTCCATGAGATTTATTTGTTCAAACTTGGTCCCCCCACCCTCACTCCCAGGCTTCCAAATGTGGGTGCTCATTGGAATCACTTGGAGACATGGTGCACCTCCAGGTCTCTAGGCTGCCCCTAGAGATTGGCTCCTTAGGCTTCAAATAGAACTCCAGGAGCTGCAGTTTCACTAGATTCCTAAGTGATGCCACTGGTCAGCCAAATTTGGGGACCTAGGCCCCAAGCCCTAGACATTATTGTGGGGGAAATGTGCATCTTCAAGGGAACGCCCCCTTAGCTGTGCCAGTACATCCTGGCTGGTATACCTCAAATAGTGTCACCTTGAACCAAGTGCCTATTTTAGATGGTTCCCTCATCATCATCTGGGTAGCATTGGCCTTGAGTGTGGGCAGCCGATTGGCGGTGGCTGCTGATTCCGAAGGGTGGCTGGGCTCAAAAGCTGGCGATGTTTGCCTGGCAGGGGCTGTGCTGATAGGAATGGCATCTCACTCTCCCGGGGGACTTTCAGGTCAAGCTGAACAGCCTCTGCTTTCCGGAACGCCAGGTTCGGTCCTTGCCACGTTCCTGTTTCACCAGCTGCACAAAGGCAGATTTGGGGACAGCGGGTGTGAGCACATAGGGTCAGCTGACCTTTGGAATGTGGAAGCCCAGGAGGGCAGCTCCTCCGAGGCTGTGCACCTCACACGGAGCCGGGCAGTGAATGACCAAGGAGAGGTTAAGGGAAGACACACTTGCCTGTGAGGCAGCTGCTGGGAGCATGGGCCTGGGGTCCTGGGTTGAGCTGGAGCCATGTCAGTTTCCTCCTGGATGCCTTTCCCCCGTTGCTTAATCCTTCTGGGCTTCAGTTTCTTCATCTTGAAAATGGCGGTAATGTCACTGACCTCATGAGACACCTGTGAAGATTAAGTGAGTATGTTTGTACACAGTGCTCCCAACCTCGCCTGGTGCATAACAAGCATTCCGTGAACATCAGTGTCTATTAGGATGAGGTTTGTCTGAACCCAAACTGATGCTGTATCCCATAGGGGCGGGGGTGGTGATGGAGAAGATAGACCTAGGATTGTTTAATTTGCCTTCCAAAGTTCCAGCCAGGAAATGCAGGAAAAAAAATATTTACTGGAAAGGTGGGGGATAAAGTGATTATTTCTTAAATACATGATATGGCTATCTCCTTGAAAGAAGCCAAACGAATCAGCCAGAAGACCTTTGGAGTGAGGAGCAGTGAGATGACCCAAGACAAAAGAAATTCTTAGCAGCCAGTCCCCAGCTGCTGTGTAGTCAGGGATCAGTTAGACAAGGCAGCGGTGGAGGGAAGGATGCTCCGGAACGGAAAAGGACCCTAACCGCCCACGGGTAGATGTTAGATACAATGTTAGACTTCTTTAGACAAGGAAGAAGAACCACTCCCTCCTCCTGGTGAGGTGCTGCTCACCACAGATGTGGCTGTTTGAATTCACCAGGCTGCTCCATGGGAGACGTGGCAGCCTGCTTCCAGAGAGACGGGCAGCCTGGAGGACCCCGGGGGCTGTTCTAACCTGTCCAGTAAGGCCACTCTGAGTCAAAGTCAACTTGATGGCCATGGGTTTGGTTTGGGTTTATTAGTAGGACTTCCTGGAATAAACCCTATTTCAGGGGTCCTCAAACTACCGCCTGCGGGCCACACGCGGCCCGCAGAGGACATTTATCCGCCCCGCCGGGTGTTTTTCCTCCATTTGTTTTTTTACTTCAAAATAAGATATGTGCAGTGTGCATAGGAATTTGTTCATAGTTTTTTTTTAAACTATAGTCCGGCCCTCCAACGGGTTTGAAGGACAGTGAACTGGCCCCCTGTTTAAAAAGTTTGAACACCCCTACCCTATTTGGTCCTGTAACATTATTTTCACATATTGCAAAATTCGGGTTGCTAGTATTTTCTTATAGTTTGGCAGCTTAATGGCATCATGGTGGTTGCTGTGTGGGCACACACGTTCCTTCTCGTAGGCTTTAGTATTGCGGTTAGACTAGTTTCACATAAAAAAGCCAGGACTCTTGCCTGTTGCAAGCCCCGGAGGAGGTTATATCACGAAGGAGTGGCAGAGGGAAAGGCAGGGCGGGGCGAGCGACCATGGAGTCAATTGCTACACTTTCAGCCATGGGTCTGCCTCCCCCATCCAGTTGACTTAACGAAGACGCCATCATTCCCCCAGGCTCTGTCTTCCTCTCCGGAAAATGGGAAGAGTAGTAATATCGGCCTCAAGGGGGTCGGAGCAGGAAGGAGAGCTGGGAGCCCACTCCTCTGACCTGGTGGAACCTCGGCCACTCTCACTGGCCCCTTGCCTGCCCCTTGGCTAGCCCCTGCCTTTTGCCCAAACACCTACAATTGAGATTGGGGTGGGGGGCTCCTTCCTGTCAACACACTTCACCAGCCCTCGGTTCCCATTTCCATATGGGTCTCTGATGGCAGGCCAGTGTGTCGAGAACCTGGCAGAGCAGATAGAACATGACAGCAGAAGGATCCGAGATGATATAATTAATAATAGTAAAAAAAGTGAGATTCCTAGGAACTCCCAGAATGAATGCCTGGAAATAATCACTAAACTGTCCCAAGACTCTTTTGTTAAGCAACAGTTCAGCCCAATTAATAAACCATATTTGCCTCTCACAGAGCTCTCTCTCAGAATCATCTGTCTACGAGCTGACTTGGACAACGGTCCATCCACAGCTCAGATGAGAACTGTAAGGGGCAGATAACCGAGATGAATCGTGATGCAGCAGTATGGGTGGGGGCAATGAGAATGGTGGCACATGGTGTAGCACATAACCAGTGATCTTGGTCTGTTCATATGGGAATTCTGAATGGATGCCTGCTTGGTTGTGTGTATAAACCCACAAAAAACCCAAACACACTGTCATTGAGTCCATTACAAACCATAAAAACAAAACCCATATAGAGTTTCTGAGGCTACACCTTCATGGGAGCAGATAGCCTCAAATTTCAACTGAGCAGCGAGTGGGCTTGAACTATTACTGACTTTGAGGTTAGCAGTTCTATGCCTGGTTGTACATATTGTCACCAAAAATGAATAAGATACTGAAATAGGAAAAAGGAAAGAAATCAAAATTAAATTAAACAAATAATTTTTAAATGGGTATGCTAAATTACTAAAAAGTTGGGTTTATCTAAGGTATTCAAGAAAATGTGATATATTTTCTAGCATAATATTAGATGAGGGGACTTCAAAAAGTTCAAGGAGAAAAATGTATTAATTTTCAGTTTCATTTTTCCACGAATGTTCTGTAGCCCTCTGGTACTTCACGTGGGAGCGTACAAAGATATGCGCTACACGGCTCCTTTTTGATCCTAGACTGGCTTCACTTCTGTGTGGGCTCAGTTTAGCCACCTCCATTGCACAGACACAGAAGGTGAAGCTGCAGGGTCTCACACCTGTGTGGCTTCCTTGGAAAGAGCAGCCTAGTTCCCACACAGGTGGCTAGCACCCCGCACACTCACCGCCCGTGGAACTAGAGCACTCTGGGAAAACAAGCTCCTACTCAAAATGAAAAGTCCTGCTTGTTGGGAGATGAAAGTGGGGCCTATGAGGTGGGGTGGGGGTGGGGCTATTTCTCTAATTTTCGAGAACTTGAGATGTCCCGAAGTGTTTCCCCAGCCACTGTGCATTTCACCTTGGGGTGTCTAAAGCCCCTGCCTGTCATTCATTTGACATTCAGCATTGACTCCTGACAGCTGGTAATGTGAATTACAGAACGTCCTTCAGATCTGAAGATTTTTAATTTGCCATTTCTAAGAGTTGACGATGGGCATCCCCCAGGGGCTACTGATTTCCTGCTCCTCCTGGCTCGACCCTGCCCGGTGACGCTGAGACCATACACCTCCTGGACGGTGCTGCCACCCATAACATTGTTCCCGGCAGAGCAGACAAAAGGCCTTTCAAGTGCGTTGTTCGGGAGTGAAGTTCAAGGCACCTCCCCGTGCTTTCTTCCTGGTATGGCCACAAGAGTTGAAGGTGTGTCAACGTCAGGATTATGGAAAGAGAATGAAAAAATGTTTTTATCAGCAGCAGAGGTTTGAGAAACTGCATCCCAGGAATCCGGAACCTGGCTTTGGAAGATGCGTCCAGTGTGCCGTGTGGTGGCTGTGTGCTCTTTGAAGCCGACGCCTTGCTTGGGGCACAGAGCAAACAAGGTGAAGCAGAATGAAATTTTAAACAGGCTCTTTGGGTTTGGAGTGAGCTTCCAGTGCCGAATCTCCACCCATGAACAGCAGCCGAGCTGGAGACAGCTACAGGCTAGCAACGCACTTGTGGCTGGTTTTCCTTCCTCCTTGCCGAGCATACCACAAAACCAGCCTACCGCTGTTGATTCTGACTCAAAAGGACCCTGCAGGAGAGAGTAGACTTGCCCATGGGGTTTCTAAGACTGCTGCTCGGAGCACACTCTCCCACAGAGTGGCTGGTGGATGCAAACTGTTGACCTTGCATTTTGCAGCTCAGTGCTGAACTACTGCCCCGCCAGGGTGCCTTTGAAAAGAAAGAAAATGGTTAATTAAAATTAACCCTCTTAATCTGGTTTTGAGAATAAAAAACATAATTGTGTCAGTCCTTATGGTGAACCCATACAATATTAATAATGTACCCTGGTGAGATCTGTGCCCACCTCCCCTTCTTCACAGCCTCCGAACCGGGAAGCAGGGCCCAGCCAGAGCCTGTGGCAAATCAAACCCTGGTGGGGAGAGAGGAGAGCTCCTGGAAGATGCGAAGAACGGTGGTGGAGGAATCAGCCCTTGATAGACCCAGCGTGTCACCCGCTGCCGTGCCGGCTGGCTGGCTGTGTTTCGTCTTTCTTGACTGGATTTCCCCTTCCCTCCAAATCTCAACATCCACACTTTGCTACCCCCAGGCAGAAAGGACTCAGATGGTCTCCTGTTTCCCTTTTATCAACCTCTCTGCGCTTTAGTCCCCCTCTGCATGAAGCAGGATGAGCCCTAGGTAGGGCAGAATTGAGTGTGAACGAGGTCCCTCCTCTTTTGTCCTTATGGGAAATGAAGGGAGAAAGAAGCAGAGGTGTGACCTACGGACGGCATTCCTTGTAATCGGTTCACTCACTCTCAGCACTGGTCCTGAAGGGATCATCCATCCTGGATTCCCTGTTTCCAGTTCCTATCTGTACCAGTGTCCATCCTCTGGTCTAGCCAGATTTGTAAGGTAGAATTGGGATCATGATCGTGGAAGGGGAAGCATTTAGGAACTAGAGGAAAGTTGTATGTTTCATCGTTGCTGCACTGCACCCTGACTGGCTCGTCTCCTCCCTGCGACCCTTCTGTAAGGGGATGTCCAGTTGCCTACAGATGGGTCTTGGGTCCCCAATCTTCACCCCTCTTTCACAATGATTTGATTATTTTCTTCTTTGATGCCTGATAATTGATCACTTCACTTCGTGATCACACAGGCTGGTGTGCTGCTTCCGTGTGGGCTTTGTTGCTTCTGAGCTAATGGACGGCATTCCTAACAACGACCACTTACTATCCTTCTGTGTACTCCCATCTTCCTATGGAGTAGTCAAGGAGATCTGTCACAGTGTTGAATTGATACACTGCCCAGTGGCGTTTTCTGATAAGCCCACCATGCGTTCCCTTTTCCTATTTTCCGAGACTGTCAGCTTGGCCGTGGTGATGGTCAAGTGGATTTGTGTAGCTATGTTCCGGGATTTCACTTCAGGGCCACAGAATTCATAATCTCTGCAATATGGTCAAATACGATGACGTGCTAACTCTGTGGATGGAATTTGGCAGTGAAATGGGTGTGCCATTCCAACATAGTCATGTTTTAGTATTTAGTTTTTCTTAAGACCGTGTGACGTCATGTGATTCCAGAAGAGATTCTTATTCAGTGTAGCACCCTTGCTTCTCGGGAGCATTGTTCAGATGGTATTTCAGAACCTCCAAGTTCAGGAGGAAGACTTGATGGGTAGCATGCGAATGAACTGTTCTCATTGGCCGGTGCCTCTGATGCCCATGTTTTGTCTCCTGTCTCCTTTAGGAGGGTCAAGAAGAATAGCATCATCCTAAGGACACAGCTGTCAGTGAGGGTCCATGCCTGTATTGGTGAGTGACATCTACAGAAGGGATGCATGTCATGTTGCTCATCGATTCAACACACACACACACACACACACACACACACACGATGAGACATGGGATCAAATAAAATATGCTTTGTTATGCCAGCTCCTTGAATTCACCCTGGTCATAGATGGTTTGCGTTCTTGTGGGAAGCTACTGATAGCAATCACTCTTCCAGCCCTGTTTCATTCCGATTTCCATAGCTTCTTGGCTAGTGAATGGAGCTTGAGGTATTGTTGAATCAAGTTTGGTCTGCCAGGCTGGGTGAGGTGAAGTTCTTCCTGGGCATGCCAGCGTCAGCCTCCAGCCCTGAGGGTGGGAGGCTGGGCTGCCAGAAGTCTTCAGAGACGCCCTGCTGTGGGTGGAAGCACGAGCCCCTGCGTGCTTCTGGAAGCTCTGAGCTTCCTGGTAAGGAAGTGGAGGCTGAGGCTTGGTTAAATGGCTGAAAAGGACAGCTTCAATTGGCATGGGATGGGGTGGCGGGGGACACAGCGCAGTGGGTTATGCATTGGGCACTCCTTGGGAGAAGCTACCAGCTGCTCTTCCCGAAAAAAAAAAACCACGAGACTTTCCACTCCCGTAAAGAGTTATGGTCTCAGAAATCCACAGGGCCAGTCTCGTCTGTCCTAAGGGTTGTGATGAGTCAGAATTGATCCGATAGCCATGGGTTTGGTGTTGGTGGCGAGGGGGGAACACAGTACAAAACAGTGGTAAGTGAACAAATGTTTTGGGGGGCTCAGAGTGGCCCCCATGGCCACTCTGGAACTTCATGGTGGCCTTTGGTTTTCTTGGGTCCGTTGGACCTTCTGCCTAAAGACAGCCAAATTGCAGTGAAATTGCGTTTATGCCAAATAGACAGCCCCTCTGTGAATAGTCTCTACAGTTTTGGCCAGGTTTCTTCTTGGCTTTGGTCTCTAAGTTATAAAAGCAACTTTAAGATATCATCATACAAGAAGGAACCAAAAAAGGTACACTCTCTGGGTGGAAGTTCCTTATATCTGAGCAATTTTGCTTTTAACTAATATGTATCAAGGCCCTAATGCCAGACTATACTCAGGAACAGCCATACTAAAAGTAGCAGAGCAGAGAATTCCTCCTTTTGAGGGTCCTAGCCCACAGCTGTAGCGTGGTGTCCATCCATCGGTGGATAGGGAGGAATTGCATCTAGTCCCCGCTCCCTCCCCTGCTGGAGATCCAGAGAAGGCACGGGTGGCTGGATGTGGAAGACAGCTTGTGTCATTTTCCTTCATTTCATGCTGAGTGTGGTGCGAGCTTGCCCGTGTCTCAGTGACAGCCTTGGTCGGAATCTCTCTATGGAGTGACTGGCGGGTAGTCAACTCACACACCCAAGGGACTAGGAGGAGGTCAGGGGCAATGAAGCTTTGCCGTTTGGGGGGAAATGCAGTACTATATGTCAGACCTTCAGTCAACATAGATCATGCTGCATCTCAACTGCCTACATGTAGCATGGAAGTGATGGTAGAACATGATAATAAAACAGTTATGTTTTATTACCTGCTTTACACTTTTCCAGTTATTTTATTTGTATGAATCATGTCTACCTAAAGACTGTACCCTATGACTTTAGATATACTTCTCCCAGCCTTCTTCTGTATTCTAGTTCAAATCCAGGCGTATAGCATGTACTGCATCCTGTAGAACAGCGGTTCTCAACCTGTGGGTCACGAACCCTTTGGGGGTCGAACGACCCTTTCACAAGGGCAGCCCGATTCATAACAGTAGTAAAATTACAGTGATGAAGTAGCAACAAAAATAATTTTATGGTTGGGGGGGGGCACCACAACATGAGGAACTATATGAAAGGGTCGTGGCATTAGGAAGGTTGAGAACCACTGCTGTAGAAGTTAATATTGGTTGAAATAATACTGCTGATGGTTGTAATGCATAATGAATGGAATTAATGCCACTGAACTGTACCTGCCAAAAATGTGGAAACAGCAAATATTTTGTCTTACACACACAAAAGACCTTACTGCTCAAAGAAAGATGGAATAAAAAGATAATGGAATGTTCATGACATACACATATATGTGTATTTGTGTATCAAGAGCTATCCCTCCATCCCTCCATCCCTCCATCCCTCCATCCATCCATTCATTGGTCAAAAAATATCACTACTAGGTTTGCAGTTCATACATGCATGGGTTTGTTCCAAACGAGACGTCTCTGAACGTGTTTCTGCCCTCAGTGGCTGGCCACAGACAAGTGTTCACACACGTCTTAGTCTTCTTAGAGTGACATCAATTAAAAAGGTCCAATCAAAACTGTGCCTTCTGAGGGACCAATTAAGTTCAAGGCAGAGCAGTCAGCTCAGAAGGTTCTAGTAACTGTGTTTTGAATTCCAAAGGGGTCATCTTGGTACATGTTCTCAGGATGAGCACAGGAACTTAATAAGAAGTAGTTTTAAGAAAATTGAAAACTGCACTGGCGAGGGGTCAGGGAAATTGCAACGAGAATTTGTTCCCATCACAATGGGCCTGCTCACTCTTTGAGGGTAGCAAGGGCGGTCCTATGAGAATGTCGTTGGGAAACATTACCCTAGTGACCCCGTATCCCTGCTCTTTCCCCTTCAGACTTATTTTTGTTCCCCAAACTCAGAGTTAACATTGAAAGGGAACATAATCTGAGTCCTTGAAGGATGCCCAAGCTGCCATTTGGCTTTCGCCCCTTCCTTGTGACCCTTCTGTGAGGGGATATCCAATCATGTACAGATGGGCTTTGGGTCACCACTCCGACCCACCTCATTTGCCTTGATATAATTGCTTGATTTGGATCTTCTGATCCTGTTGACACTTAGTGATCACACAGGCTGGAGTGCTCTTTCCGTGTGGGCGAAGCGATCTATCTATGTAGATAGAACACTCCCTGCCAAGTCTAGCGTCAGCCTTACAATTGTTATCTGGGAGCCCATTTTTGCAGCTGTTGTGTCACAATTAAAATATGCTTAACACAGTTAAAATATGTATATATGTATATCTGATAACCACTGGAGATTTGTGGCATGAGTGTAGATTGCTATTTTCCAGGAATAGCTAATTAGTGGAAAGCAAACTTCGCTTAAAATGGAATAGATAAAAATTGGAATGAGAATGTTCTTTGAGGAAAATTCTATGAGCCCCCAATAAAATGATCTTTTAAGTAAAAACAAACAAAAAAAAACCATAACCAAAAAAAAGGAAAGAAAATTCACTCTTTTGCAATGCGCTAACATATTTCAAGTAGAGATGCTTCCCTAATTTCCCTCTTATTAACTTGCTGTATTAATTTAAATATTCAGCAGCCTTCATGTAATAGTTATGGAACTGTGGCAGGCTGGACGACCACTCATCCCCACTCTCTGGGAGCAAGGACATAGGTTTTCCTGCACTGAGTCATTGATTGAACTGTGTGCTGACAAAGTCAGTGTGTTTGATCTCAAACCACTGGTTGGGATTATATAAGTGGAATGAATAGTATATAAGTATTTTATAAGCTGATTAAGTATGCATATAAAGTATTTGCTTCAGAAGACTCAATGGAAATAGGAGCCCAAGGAGAAAGTGGGAAGAGTTCGAATACATGGAAGGAATTGTAACTCGTGTCATGAAACAGAATAAGCGTACGTTGTTGAATGGGAAACCCGGTTTGCCTGTAAACTCTCACCCAAACCACAATACAATGTTTAAGAAAAAAGATCACTGCTTCTGTGGAAATATATTGAATGTTTTATAAAGATTCAAAGATGGTTACTGAAAAGGCATGATTGTCAAACTTTTGTGAATCCCAATAGAAAGTAGGAGACCCTTGTTAAAATGCAGACAGAGCCATTAGATGTATAAGTGTCTTCAATTCTTGCTTGATTTCAAAGAAACAGAAATGACAATTGTAGACCACATTATTGGAGTGGTTTGTAAAAGTAGGTCCGCATGAAATCCCAGGGAATAGACCCTGATTGAAAACATTGATTGTGGCCTGCAGCAGACCATTCACGCCTGTCTCCTCATCTGATGACCCACAGCCCCTCATCTCAGGGACTGTGATGGAGGGTCAGTCACCAGAACCGTAAGTTCAAATAAAGTCGTAGGAGCTAGTGTATCTTTTGTCTAAGGGTACTCTCTTTACCTGGTTTTCACCATTAACCACTCAGGCTTGATTGTGTTGGGAGGGAAGGATTGACTCTCAAAATTAACTGTCACACTGAAGAAGGCAACTTTTTCTTTCTTTTTATTGAAAACGATTTCTTATTTCATTTCCTATTATTGACAGGATCTGGAATAGATTTATTATAATATTACCCTTTGGTTATGTCTATGCAATGGAATGTATGCATCATTTTATGAAGCACCTCCCCTCATTGTGACATCTTCTTACTCTTTCCAAATGGCAACATTAGATGGATTTCTTTGGGATGGATGGAATAAAACCCAAATCTGAAACAATTTCCAGTTAAAACCTCAATGGAGAAAATGACAAAGGGGGAGGACAAAAATCAAAACAAACCCAAACAATTTCTTCACGTGAATTGTCTGAGGCCTTTTTTCTTTTCAAAATTATCTCCCCTCTTCATAGAAGTAGATGAGTGAGTATAGGTGTTGGACACACTGGCCACGGCCTCAGACCACCGACCATATCTGACCCCCAAAGGCCTTCTTTCCCACCCCAGCATTGGACTGGGAAGATCCAGGATCAGATTTTGTCTTGGAGGTTTAAAAGGCTGTCAAGAACATTTCTCCGAAACAATGTTTTCCTCACCGGCTTCATTCCTGCTTTTATTAAGTGTCGGAATGTTTAGCATCCAGGGCTGCTGATGAATTGGAGGAGACACGTCCTTGGAATTCTCCAGTATTAACGTGGAGCCCAGCGCCTGTCGGGACTGGAGTGAAGAGGAGCTCTCATGGCGAGCAATGGAGCAAACCTCATGAAAAATGAGCACGTGGGCTCTGCTTTGATGCTCCCAGCAAGCAGTGGAGACGGTCTTTGCCTAGAGCCCAGCAGTTGGGAAGCATTTGGCAGGAGGCTGGAATGAGATTTCGGTCCAGAGACAGGCCTCCAAGCTTTTAGCCCTATGGGCTCATCACCGCTGTCACTTTTCTCTCTGCGCATTTTTGGGTTTGACCACACGAGGCAACATATTGTGGGGAAATGTTGCAGGACTTGTCTTCTTAATCTACCTTAACTTGGATACCTCAGAGAAATAAATGTGACTACGGCCGTAGTGTGAGCATGCACTTTCAAAAATGGATGAAAAAAGAAAGAAGGGAAATGAGGATGGGCATGAGAGCACCGACGCGTTTCACGAGGCTAGCCAGAGCAAGGAGAGTGTCTTTCCTTCCACTTTTATTCGTTTTTGTTGTTGAGAACACAACAGCAAAACCAATCAACACAACAGTTCCTGCATGTACGATTCAGCAACGCTGATCACGTTATTCAAGTTGTGCCCCCAACCTCCCCGTCCTCTTCTGAGTTGCTCCTCCCTCAAGGTCCCCATCTTTTGGGTTGTGACTGTCTGCCTCTCGTTTTATGAATAGTCCTTAAAAGAGCATAATGCTTCAGGCAGACTTTTTACTAGTGAAACTATTTTTCAGTTTTAAGAGGACTGCAAGGGATGTTTTTGGTTGAGACTTAAAGATGGTCTCCAGGAAATAGTGTCAGGGGTTCATCCACCCTCCATAGCTCCAGAAAGAATAGAGTCTATGAGAACCTGAAATACTGCTCTGCATGCCACCCCTTTGCTTGAGAACTATTCTGTGGAATCTTTTAGCAGTGGTCGCCAGGCACCGTTGAATTCTTTTAGTCTCATGACAAGCGGAGGCCAAGGTCATTGTTTGCGGAGGCAACTAGCAACACACTCCCTAGTCGCCTCTTAATCTTGGCTCTCCTTCTTCATCTGTTGCTTTAGGTAATTAGAGACCAATTGTTGTGCCTTAGGCAGCTGTTTGCAAGTTTTAAGACCCCTGGCATCACATAATGAATTAGGATGTAGAACAGAAACACTAAACTAATTAGGCTAATTAACTGTGATGTTTCAAGAACCCCTGACCTTAAACCTCCAAGGAATCAAATCCCATAAGGTTTTTGCATGTACCTAAGCGCCTTCAGCAGTGATTCAGTTTTTTTTTTGCCATCGTAAATACATTGAGCACACAACTTTTGCCAAGTTTTTCCTGGTACACAACTTCATGACAAAACTTAAAATAATTAGCTATAATAAACTACCCTTAATAAGATATTTGCATCCCCATTAACCCTTGTTTTCCCTTTCCCTCTTGCCATGGTAATACACTTTGGTCATACATTTGGTCTGTATACATTTACCTTTTCTTGTCTTTTTATATAAGCGAGACCATACACGATTTGTTTGTGATCGGTTTCTTTCATCAGCATAATGTTGTCAAGCTCTATCCATGTGGTAGCATGTATCAGGACTTCATTTTTCCTACTGACTGAGTGGGGTTCCATTGTATGTGTGCACGACATGTTGTTTAATCCGTCTGTCGAGTGGTCTTCAGGTTGTTTGTACCTTTGGGCTATTGTGTCTAATGCTCCAATGAGCACTGATGTACACATCTCTGGAGTCCGTGGGTTCAAGCTTTGTGGGAGTAGAATTGCTAGGTTCCCTGGTAGTTCTATTTTCAGTTTAAAAAAATCATTTTATTGGGGGCTCGTACAACTCTTATCACAATATATACATCCATCGTGTCAAGCATATCTGTACATTTGTTGCTATCATCATTCTCAAAAGAGTTGCTTTCTGCTTGAGCCCTTGGTATCAGCTTAGTTTTTTGATGAATTGCAACACTATTTCCACAATGACCATACTATTTTACTTTCTAATTTCTCCACGTCCTCGCCACTTGTGATTTATTTGTTCAGCTTAGCCATCCTAGTGGGAATGAAATGACAGCTCATTGTGATTCTGATTTGTCTCACTCTGCTGCATCTTTAGGCGGCTGGTGGTAATTTGAATGTCCTCTTGGGTGAAGTGTCTGTTCAAGTTCTTTGCCCATTTTATGATTGGGTTTTTATATTTTCCCTCTCAAGTTGTAGAAGTTACTATTATATATATATATTTTGACAAGTAGACTCTTGTCTGAAACATGATTTATGTAAATATTCACCCAGCTGGTAGCTTGTCTTTTAACTTTTTTGGTAAAGTTTTTACGACAAAAAAATTTTTATGAGACCCCATTTGTTCATTTTTGTCTTTTACTGTTTGTGGTTCTGTGATTACATTAGATAACTCATTGCTGAAGGCTAGATCCCACAGCACTGCCCCTACATTTTCTTCTAAGAATTTCATGGTCTTGGCTGCACCTGTAGGTACTGAGACCATCGTGAATTTGTTTTTGTGTGTGATGGGAGATATGAATCCTATTTCAGTTTTTGCATGTGGAAATCCGGCTTTCCCAGCACCATTTATCAAAGGAACTCTTTTCTTCCCACCAGACAGAGTTAGCACCCCTGTCAACAACCAGCAGGCTGTAGATGTGCGGGTTTCCATGGGCTCATCAAAACGTCTGTGGAAAAGTTTTGTTGTTTTGTTTTTTCAAATAATAGACATGGTTTTATTTTTTGCCTGGTTTTTGAAATGTGAGCATTCTGTATTTTGTTATTTTTTAATTCGATCTTTCGCACAGACTTTTGGAAGCTCCTCTTCGCTCTGGGCTCTCTTTTCTCTACGTGCATGGCATTGTACCCATGCCAGCGCCCTGTGATTCTGGAGGGGTACAGTGTGTTTGAAAGTCAGGAGGGGTGAGTCCTTCCACGTGCTTCTTGATTTTCAGCACTGTGTTAGCTAGTCTGGACCTCTGGTCCTTCATATCAAGTTAAGGACTTTCTTTTATTTTTCATTTCTGTAAAGAACGTTGTTGGAATTTTGTTGGGATTATATGGAATCTTCAGATGGCTCTGTGTAGTATTAACATCTTGCCAATTTAAACTCTTCCAATCCATCAACATGAAACATCTTTCCATTTATATAAGTACTTTCAAATCTCTTTCAGCAGTGCTTTCTAATTTTTATTGGATAATCCCTTCATATCAGTGGTTAGATTTATTCCTAGGTATTTTCTTCTTTTAGATGTTATTGTAAGTAGAATTGTCTCCCTAATTTCCCGTTCAGATTTCTTATTGCTGGTGTCTAGAAGTAGAAGCCCTCCTGGTGTTTGTTTGTCAGCCCTCTACCTACCAAGTGTGCTAAATTCTTCCACGTTTGCTTGTGGGATTTTGGGGTACACACACAGCTGAAGCTATGACTCTGAATATAATATTCAATGGACGTGATCAGAGTAGGCATCCTTGTCTCGAACTTTCTCCATGAAGTATAATGCGGTCTCTTGATTTTTATATTTGCCTTGAAACATATATAGGAATTTCCCTTCAATTTGATCTTCTTTAGGGTTTTCACCAAAAAAGGGTGTTGAATTTTTAAAAAATCATTTTATTAAGGGTTCCTACCACTCTCATCACCATCCATCCATACATCCATTGTGTCAAGCACATTTGTACATTTGTTGCGATCATCATTTTCAAAACATTTTCATTCTACTTGAGCCCTTGGTATCAGATCCTTATTTTTCCCCTCCTTTCCCCACCCTCCCTCATCAACCCTTGATAATTTATAAATTTTTTTTTTTTTCATGTCTTACACCAACTGATGTCTCCCTTCATCCACTTTTCTGTTGTCCTACCCCTGGGAGGGGGTTATATGTAGATCATTGTGATCAGTATGGATACTCTCATTATTGGTCCTGAGGGGTTTATCTGTCCTGGATTCCCTGTGTTTCCAGCTCTTATCTGTACCCGTGTACATGCTCTAGTCTAG
>NW_022111300.1:22845872-22864748 GCF_000313985.2 Echinops telfairi
CATAGACCTATTTCCCTGTCGTTGAATATAAATCTATTTACATATGTACACGCTTGTATTTAGACCTCTAAAAATGCCCTTTGTAAGATTGCTGAGTTTTATCAAATACTTTCTCCAACCATAGTGAAGCTCATGTGGGTCTGTAGTGTAGTTCTTTGATTGAATGCTAAACCATTCCTGAACTAAATCCCAGTTGCTCATAGTACACGACTCTTAATATACTGTTGGATTCTATTTTCTAGTATTTTCTTGAGTATTTCTACATCCATATTAGTAAGATATACTAACCTGTAGTTTTCTTTCTTTGTGATATGTTTGTCTGGTCCACTTATCAGGGTTATTTTTGCATCATAGAGTAAACTAGGGAATATTCATTATTTTTTGGAAGTTTAAACAATATTTGTGTCCATTATTACAGTCAAAGAGATGAATTTAAAATGGTCCTGACATTATACCAAGTGAAATAAGATCAGTCATTAATGGCAAATGTTGAGAATAAGTATTATATGTTTCCATTTACATGAAATCTTTGAAATAGGCAGTTGTACAGAGTCCAGGTGTAATACCCTGTTTCCCCCAAAAATAAGACAGTGTCTTATATTAATTTTTGCTCCCAAAGATGCGCTGTCTTATTTTCAGGGGATATCTTATTTTTCCATGAAGAAGAATACGGTACACATTTATTGTTGAACAACAAAAAAGGAAATGTATTACCTGTATACGGTACGGTAGTAGTTGTCATCACAAACCAGCATAACCAGACAAACTGTGAATCAATCCTACAGTATGAAGAATTTCTTGTTACTACCATTATTTCCATGTACAACAATCTATGGTACATTTATTCATAATCTATGGTACATTACTCGCACTTCCTGTCTGCTCCAGCTGTGCTGCGGCCAACAGTGAGCTGTGCTGTGGCGTCACCGCTCCAGTCCAGAGTCCAGAGTTATGGTAGCTTCGGGGGGCCTTGTTATCGAGGAGGCCTTATGTTCGCGGAGGTCTTATTTTGGGGGGATGCCTTCTATTTCAGCGAGAGGCCAAACTGTAAGTAGGTCTTATTTTCGGGGGATGTCTTACTTTCGGGGAACCATGGTAGTAGTTGTCAGGGGCAGCTGGGTGGGTGGAGGAAGGGGGTGGTCACACAGTCTAGGGACACTGAGCTTCTGTGCTCAGGGTGATAGAGAAACTCCGGAACAGATAGTGGTGATGGTTGAACACCACGAGGAACGATATTGATCTCATTGAATTATACACATGAAGAATGTTGAAATGGTAAATATTTTGTGATGTGAGATTTACCACAATAAACAAACAAGCAAATGAACATATGGTGATGGATTTCTTCAAGAGGCACTGTCTAGTTCAAGAATTGACTAAAAGGATGGGCTGCCTGTGCCCTGCAGTTCAGAGGTGGCTGTTCCCCAGGGTGCAGTGTTAAGAAGGATCCTCAGGCCATGTGCGCGTCACTGAGAAGGAGTCCTGGGCCAGAGTCCAGGGTGGTGACCAAGGCGGCGTGCGTGTCTGTGTGGTGGCAGCTTGGGGCTTTGGGGGTGAGGGACCGACCTGTCCAGTCTCTGAACTCCTTCTAGAGATAGGGCAGGGAGGTCTGGGCTTCTGTATTTGGGAGGTGGAGCTGTAGCCCCAGAGCCCGGTTCCTTCCACCCACCCCACTGGTCTGTCTTCTTTAGCTTGTTGTGAATGCCCCACGGCCCTCCTTGGCTCTTTTGCATCTTGTCTGGGTGGAGAGCTCTCTCTGGAGGTTGTTTCTGCCCTGGCTCAGTTTGTGCTGCTTTTGTGAGGCCGAGCCCTCCTGGTTTTGCCTCTTCCACCGCGGTGGCACTCACCCACATCCATGCTCTATTGGGATGCCAGCGTGGGCCTCGACAACCCCAAGATCAACCCAGCTGTCTCTGGAGTCGATTTGGCTTCATGGTGACTCCATGTGTGTCTGGTAGAACTGTGTTCCACCGAGTTAGCATAGGCTGATGGTTAGCTGGACGTCAATTGATGAGCCTCTTTTCATCCGAGGTGCCTCTGCCGGACTCGAACCACGAATGTTTTGGTTAGCGGCCCAGCAGTTTGTGCCACCCTGAGATGCCCAAAGTGGCCTTTACTGCCTCTCAACTCACTGGAAATTAGGGGTGTCTGGCAAAACTACAGTCTTCCTTCAGGAAAGAGCCCAGCACCCTTTTGGCTCTCCTGCGCCTGACTGGGGGCCTTGGTGGTTATAATGGTCATGCCTGGGGCTGCTGACCACCCAGGCCAGCAGTTCAAAACCACCAGCTGCTCCGAGGGACAGAGAGTTACAGTCTCGGAGATGGCATCGACTTGGTGGCAGTGGGCTTAGTGTTTTGGTTTCTTCCTGACAGTACCCCTGTGAGGACCCTGTTAGCACAGTGGGTGCCAAGACATGCAAGACCTGGGCAGTGGCGTTGTTCGCCCCTGTGCCTGTCACCTCGGGGCTCTGTGGGTCCCCTGGTGTCCCCTCAATGGTGGAGTCCACATGCCCACCCATATGACTGCATCCCCTGTCCCCAGAGCCATTCTTCCCCTTCTTGCACCTCCCCCTCCCCCTACCCCTGCTGCTCTGCTTCTCTGACTCCAGGCCTTGACCCTGGTCTTCCTGGCCTCTGCGCTCCAGCCTGCCTGATGGATGTCACCATGGTCCTTCTCAGTTCCCTGGCCATGTTCCTTCGCTCCTGGTAGGATGGTGTATGCAGTGAGTCACCCTTGCGATTTCCATTCCCTTAGTGAGACTCACAGTTGTCCACCCTGGAGCCCATCTTCCCATCCAGGAAAGGACGCTGTCTTCCTGCAGAACCCCTGGGTGGCTGGCTGTGGCCGGGCCTGGGGTGGATGTGAGGTTGACATCTCCAGGCCTTCACGTGTGCCAGGAGACTTCCAGTGCCAGATTTTCCTTCCTTCTTTCTAATCTCCTCCTGGTTACACTCCATCAAGTCTGTGGCCTGGTTTTGCCTGGAGTTTTGTGCTCCAGGTAAATATGGGCTCTGTGGGTCAATCAGATAACCCCACTCTTATAATCTGTTTCCTATTAACCTGTCACAGTTCCCAGGTGGCACACCTCCAGACTGTCCAGGTGCCTGGCAGGCCCTCGAGTCTGGGCTGCTGGAGGGTCAGCCTTGCCCAAATCTCTTCACTCCCTGTGGGTGAAGCCACTGCGCAGGCGTGTGCTCCTCAAACGGGTGCTTTCCTTCCCCCAGGGTCCTGGGGGCCGAGTGGTGAAGCACTGGGCTGTGCGCCCCAGAGTCAGCAGTAGGAAAACACCAGTCTCCTCGGGGAGAAAGGTGGGGCTTTCTACTCCTGTTAACAGTTAGGGAAAGGGGAAGGTGGGGGGAGAAAGGGGAAACCGATCACAATGATCTACATATAACCCCCTCCCATGGGGATGGACAACAGACAAGTGGGTGAAGTGAGACAGCAGTCAGTGTAAGACATGAAAAAAATAATTATCAGGGGTTTCATGAGGGAGGGAGGATGGGTGGGAAGAAAAAAAAGGGGAAAAAAAAGAGGACCTGCTACCAAGGGCTCAAGTAGAAAGAAAATGTTTTGAAGATGATGGTGGCAACAAATGTACAAATGTGCTTGACACAATGGATGGATGTATGACTTGTGGTAAAAGCTGTATGAGCCCGCAATAAAATGATTTTAAAATCCCCAAACAGTTACAGTCTTGGAAATTTCAGAGGGGCAGGTCAACCCTGTCCTATAGAATCTCTGTGAGTTGGCATCAACTCCATGACAATGAGTGAGTCCCTCCCTTGATCCCCCCCCCCTTTCCTGCCCCCCAAAAACAGGAATAGGAGAAAGGGTTTGGGGAAGACTTAAAACACAACACTCACTCATAAAAACACTACCAGCTTGGTTGGTTCAACTACACGAGAGTCTAGTCATCAGATAGTGGAGAATATCCCACTCGGTCATAACCTCCCCACACATGCTATGACCTGATACTAGAAAGCCCCGGGAGCTAGTTCAGAAACATTGGCCGCTGAGATGCTCTGTGTCCACTCGGACACAGGGGTCCCTGTGCGCTGGAATCGTGCCAGGGCAGTGGTGTGGTTTGCGTCTTATTCCTGATCTAGGACTTTGCTACTGTTCCTCTCGAGATGGTGGTTATTGAAGTGTGTTGCCTGAGAGCCATTACCAGCGTGTGAGCTTTGCACTATCTTAGTGGTTGGTTATGTCCTGGTATTTAGTAACAGGTGTCCAAAAATGGGTGATGAAGACTATAGTCATCTCGGTGGGGACGCCTGTGCTGTTGGTGTTGGTAGTTGTCCTTGATTGATTCTTGGCGCTCACGGTGACTCTGTGTGCGGAGCAGGGTTTTCTTGGATGCCTTCTTTTGCCAGGCTTCTCACCTGAGGGGTCTTGAGTGGGTTTGAACAACTAGCCTTTTGAGTAGTCATTCCGTACTTAGCCATTTGCCACCACCTAGCACTGTCTTTATGTAGAGGCAGAATGTACATATATGCATACATGATCTCTATACGTGAAGGGGCCTTCAAAAATTGGTGGAAAATGGGATTGAAAGAGAAGGGAGTTTCCCGGAACTAAGTGAAGCCCTTTGTGCCACACAGGCCTCCCGAGGAGATACTGAGGGTGCGGTTCCAAGCCATTGCCGCCGGAAGTGAAGCACACACTTTCTTTTCTGGTTTGTTGAGTTTCCTAATGCATACAGTCTAGTAAGTGTGCAAGATCATTTCAGGAAAGTGTGAAACATTGTGAAGGAATACCACCATGTGACACACAGGCATGAAGTGAGGGTAGGCCACTGGGCACATGGTGCTGCTGCATCGGCTCCATGCCAGCGTGCCGCAGACCTTCGTGGTGTGAGAACACACAGCATCTATGAAGCACAGGAACACACACAGAGAGAAAGTGAAGTATGCCTGTAAGTATATGTACATGTATGTAGATGGGAGGACTTCCAAGAGGATCATGGGAACATGGAATTACAAGATTATGGGTTTTTTTCACAAACCTTTTGAAGCCCCTCTCGGTATGTATATATGTTCATGTGACTATGTGTAGATACAGATATATGTACACATATGTCGGTATAGGTGTGTCTATGCATGCACGAATGTATAGGGACATATGTAGAGACACCAGTAGCCAGTGTGATCAGACAAGTTTAAATCACCGGCTGGGAGTTAGATCCCAAAGTGGCTTCCAGCGGAACATCACATGGGCTGGAGCCAGCAAACCACCAACCCTTGGTCAAGAAACGGCTCTGCTCGGAAGGTGAGTAGTTTTGCGCATGCTTTCCCCTCCGACCCGCTTGTCAGGTGAGATGCAAAATCCAGCGGCCAGCTTGCTCTGCCCGAGGCTGCCCCATAAAGAAACAGCCCCAAAATGCACAGCGGTGAACGATGTGCTTTACCTCGGTCGGTCCTTTGCAGCGTACCATCCGGAGAACTTGGAATCTGCAAAAAAGGACGGTTGGGTCACAGCAGTCTTGCTTTCTGAAAGGCAGATTCTTTAAGAGCCACCCCCCACCCCTGCCCCTCACCCCCTAAGTGTGTTTCGCAGAGTCTCATCGAGACTTGGAGAAAACGGGCTGGGGGGTCCTCTGCATATTTTACCAGTTTCTATTGGCAATAACTAATAGGAAATATTTTAAACTTGGGGCAAATGTTTGAAAAGCATTAGCAATTCAGCAAAACAGAATCGTTTCATGGGTTAATTTAAAGAGGGGAATAAAGGTGTTTGGAGAATTTCATGCAAGTGCTAAAGAGTTTCAAGTCCATATCCTGCTAGTGCTCAACCTATGGTCATGACCGCTTTGTGGGTCGAGCGACCCTTTCACAGGCATCACCCGATTCATAACAGTAGCAAAATTGCAGTAATGAATGAGCAACAAAAATAATTTTATGGTTGGGGGGTCACCACAACATGACGAACTGTATGAAAGGGTCACGGCATTAGGAAGGGTGAGAACCACTAGAGTCACACCAACAGACTAGTAAAGGAGACTATTTAAAATATTTAATGATCTCGTTAGCATCACTGGGAAATAAAGTGAAGGCTGTTGTTAATTGCACATGGGTGACACGATTGATATGTAATCTTGGCACCTGGATATTGCTAGTATGTGTGGGTAAGGAGAGAGATCACCTCATAGGGATTTAGTAAAACCTTTGCAGGACCAACGTAAGGGTCCTGGTGGTGTAGTGGTTACACCTTGGGTTGAAGTCCACAAGGTCGGCAGTTTGAAACCACTAGCTGCTCTGAGGAAGAAACATGGGGCCTACTCCCGTAAAGAGTTACAATCTTGGAAACTCACAGAGGAAGTCCTGTCCTAAAGGGCCACCCATTATGGATCTGGTGAGATTTCCCTGCTAGGTAATGACAGGAGAGTGTTTGTTGGTGGCCTGTCCATGTACAGCATAGCGTTGTGTCTGGCCCAGAGAAGGAGGCCCAACATCATTGTGGACTGAGGAAAGCAGCTGGGCCCAATGAGTATTTCTTGGTTTAAGTCATCTACTTAAGAGTGGACTTCTTTAGTATTTTCTCAGGGAGAAGAATAAACCCAGTGCTGTGGGGCTTGCTCTTCAGCAGACTCCCTCATGGGGCTGAGGCAGGGACTCATCTGTGAGTGTCACTCATGGAGGTTGGATAGATGGGTGGGAGGAGCGGAGCAGCGATGTAGGTCTGGGCCTTTTGTCAGAGAGCAGAGTCAGTGCTATTATAGACGGTGACATTCTCCTATAGGGCAGAGTCGAGGTGCCCCAAGGCTTTATGGGAACAGAATACCACGTCTTCCACCCATATAAGCAGGGCTAGAACCACCGACCTGTCAGTTAACAGCCAAGCACTTAAGCCCTGTGCCACCAGGGCTGCTCCTGAGGCTAGGGAGAAGGACTAATCTTGACTCCTTCACCTGGAGATGTCTCAAGTGTGGGGCTCTCTCTAGCTGTGTCATCTTCAGGCCCATTCAACTGTCATTATTGGGTGCCTGCTATATGCAAGGGTCACATTTCATTATGGTCCTTGATCTCTGTCATCAGACCCTCGGTTTCTAACCAAGCCCCTTTAGTGCCGATCAATGCCCAAAGGGGACCTCCTTGGCAAGCAACCCTCCTGCCTGACAGCACACAGCTTTACCTGTTCCCCGGCCTGCGAAACCTGCTTCATCTCATGATCTCAGTGCTGCCGCCTCTGCGGGCACTGCCAGTTGAGCTGCTGTTCTTCAAGTGCCCTCTGCTCTCATGCCTCCTTCTCCTTGGTGGTGGCAAGAGTTTCTGCTTCTGCTTCTGAAATGGCTCAACTTGTACCCAGTGGAATGGCACAACGGACCAATCTCCACGCTAGAGTTTCCCACACTCTGTTTGCATGCTCTCACCCAGTTTTCTGGGTTTTCCATACAAAGACTATCGATGGAATAGCCTTACCAGATAGTTATACTTTACCACAACGATCTAAAGTTGAAACATTTTTGCCCTAAAAACAATCAAAACCAAACAAACTACTGAGGTACAGCTAAACACCCGATTCTCTTTTAATATTTGTTAAAGGGTCATGCTTTTATGGGCTATCCCAGTTAAGTGGTCTAATAACTTGTTTAGTAGTACTCCTCTTCTACCTCCTAATTCTTTGCATTGCGCTTTGGATCTTAAAGCTCTCAAGTGACCATCGTAGGCACAGGGCTGCTCCCCACGCACCTGGAACAACAGAAGAAGGAGGAGAGTCAGGGACTGGAGGAGAAAACGGAGCATGTGGTGGATTGCCCTGTAGACACCTGTCTCCTTTGCCGTGAGACTAGAAAAACTAGGTGCTGCCCGGTACCATTACTGAATGTTTTGATCAACAAGGCTATAGAAGGATCCTGATCAAAAGGGGGGAAATGCAGAACAGAATGGAAATTTCTTATGGAATCCAGCATTTCTAGAGGCACGGAACCCCTTACGCTATTCCTGTAAGATAATATGTAAATCTTATACCGAATGTATCTCCCGAAGTCATCTTAAAACTGAACAATAGGCTTCTTCCTCTTCCAGAGACGCTATGTGCAGGCATTCGAAATGGTTCAGCGTCTGACCTACCGGCATAGGCTGTCCTACAATACAGCCTCTAACAAAACTAGGCTGTCCCGAACCCCTGGTAACAGAATTGTTTACTTATATACAAAAAAGATTGGGAAAGCGCCAAAATCTGCATGCGGTGTGTGCCCAGGCCGACTTCGAGGGGTCCGTGCTGTGAGACCCAAAGTTCTCATGAGGTTGTCCAAAACCAAAAAACACGTCAGCAGGGCTTATGGTGGGTCCATGTGCGCTAAATGTGTCCGAGACAGGATCAAGCGTGCTTTCCTTATTGAGGAGCAGAAAATCGTTGTGAAAGTGTTGAAGGCACAAGCACAGAGTCAGAAAGCTAAATAAATACAAATGGAGCTTGTTTGAATAATAAATCAAATGATTTGTTCTCTTAAAAAAAAAACCAAAACAACAACAAAAAAACAACTGAACAGTAGTTAAGTTCAGTGTTTCTCAGAGCGGGCTACACTGCACCCTGAGGGACAGGGAAATGATTTAGGGGACCTGCAAAAGCAGATATTTATACTCTATCCTGGATTATGGACTCCAGTACACGAGCTTTTAATTGCCAGAGGCGTGCTGAGTAATTTTTTTTTCCTAAAAAAGGGGGAAGTAGGCCAAATAAGTTTGGGAACCTATGGTTTAGCTTCACCACTAAAGAATGTCTTGAGCATCATGCTCTTTTAAGATCTGCCCGCAGGGGCCCAAACGGACAGTAGCCGCTTGAAAGTTCAGAAGGAATTTTAAGGGGCAGTGGATTTATGCTAGTGGAGGAAGAAAAACTCAAACGAGTAGGGTGGAAACTGAATGCAGACATATGCACTAATGCTTTTGCTTGCATATTCTCAATTGTTGCTTGTGTATTCTCAAGAACCATAAAAACAAGTAAATGATAAAGACATGAGAAACTAAAAGAAAAACAAATACATACCCAAAGTACTCCTAAAACGAATCAAAATATTCTTTTACAAAATACTCACATAGATTAGCTGTTGAAACCACACCTAAAGAGCAATCTCTGCGTGTGTTTTGCTTAAAACAAATACAGAACCAAGGTAACCCTTCACCATACAAGTGCTGATAATTCTGTCAGCTAACTCAGTGCATGGAGGATTTCCTTTATGATTTGTTTGGCCCGAGCACTTTCAACAACTGTCTCCGTGCCCCGGTGGCTGCCCTCGAGTGCACTGGTGGCTCAGCATAGTCCGGGCATTGGGCATGGGCCCTGGGGCTGGTGAAGGTGGATCAGGCTCCTCTTCTCTTGACCAGGCCTTGATTCCAAGGCCTCACGGGCCACCAGGAAGCAATAGAAAGCTCCACAGAGCCCTTCACACATTATCAGAAAGCTATCAAAACAATTACCAGCCCATTAAGGACTTATGAGCTTCACAAAGCTGCCCTAGCGAGGAATTGCCAAGGTCAGCGTGAGTCATGCGGCCTGTGTAGAATTTCTCTGATGGCGGACAGTGGAATCCTGCAGAGAGCCCATCTAGAGACGTGTGTCCATTGAGAAGGCCACACGGAGTGGCTGAAACTTCAGCTCATGCCCAGCTTCCTAAGGGCAAGCCTGCCCATGTCCACCCACCACTGGCACCAGAATCATGGTGATTCCTAGGAGGCACCTTGGCCTTGGGGTCCCCTTGAAGGGTATGGGCACAATTCTTGGAACTGACTTGTGGCCTGGCCTTTGTCAGGCATCCCCTCAGCTCTGCGCTGCCGGGTCTGGCTCAGAAGCTTCGGGTCCTGGGTTCTGGGTCCGGTACTGCACTATTAGACAGGGAAGCCATCGCTGACCTAGGCTTTTGGAGAGGACTTTTGATGTCACCTCACATGAGGTTCTGCATAAAATCCAATGTTAAATATTGAAAATGCTCTTTAAAAACATGTACATAGAAAGACATTTATATCAAGAAATGGTTCACATAGTTGTAGGTGTAATGTGTTTTTGACATGCCCAGCAGGGCCCGTCCTGCCCAGGTCTTGGGGCACAGGCTCTAGAGGAGGTGCTGGCGAGTCTTCAGGAATTCTGACTGGAGGGGAGGTGGTAGATGGCGGAGAGGCAATGGGGGAGGGTTCTAACCCAAAGCCAGCACTTATCAGACGGGGACCTGGGGCACAGCACTGGCTTGTCCTAAAATGGTTTTCCATTTAAGTCAGGGGTCCTCAAACTACAGCCCACGGACCACATGTGGCCTGCCAAGGACATTTATTCGGCCCGCTGGGTGTTTTTGCTGCATTTTGTTTTTTACTTCAAAATAAGATATGTGCAGTGTGCATAGGAATTTGTTCATAGTTTTTTTTTAAACTATAGTCTGGCCCTCTAACGGGTCTGAAGGACAGTGAACTGGCCCCTGTTTGAAAAGTTTGAGGACCCCTGGTTTGAGTCGACGAAGGGATTGTGAGCTGTGAGAGTGTCTTAGGCCAAGCTCCTGGCACCAAGGGCCCCGCAGGAGTTCATTCACAGGAGCTTTGTTACTGTTACGGCCACAATTAAACCGATTGTGGAGGTGGGTGCACTTGACAACATCACCGTCACTTACGTTAGTTTGGCGATGCTGTTGGGTTCGCGTTGCACTGCTAACTGCAAATCCGTGACCTTTAGATTTTATGTCAACTTGAACCTGTGTGAGGTGCAGGGGCGGAGTTCAACCTATCAATCAGATCACAGCCTGATGATGCCTCTTTGGGGGTTTCTTTAAGGCAGACAGCGAGAGCTCCTCCTCTCACCAGCTCTTTGCCATCCTTCTTGCTGGGCCTCTGTGTCTGCCTCCAGGGCTGGTCTTAGGTGGGTCTCTGGCCCTGAGAGCTGTCAGTGGCCTGTCATGTTTCCACCGATCTTGGTCCCACAGGACTCTGCACCCACCTGTCTGTGATCTCCCAACTTCCCGCGTCGCCTTTCTGGGTCATTGGCTATAGTTCTAAAGAGGGCACCTTTCTGGGCCATCAGTTACAAGGCTGAAGAGGGCCACAGCTGCCATCAGGTCCAGGGGCTTGAGCTGGTCTAGATTGGGACACCTTGATACAAAGTGACTTCTTGCTATCAGGTTCTTTAGTATCCAGAGATGAGTGGCCCTGGTTTTGCTTCTCTAGACCACCCAGCCCACCACGTCCACTGCTCTGGGGGGCAGTGCAGACTATACGCTCCTGTGAAGACAGACAGCCTCTGAAATCCCCCATGGGGTTGCCATGAGTTCAAATTGACTAGGCAGCAGTGGATTGTTGGGTGGGGAAGATGAGAACTTTCCAGAATCCCAACTGACTTAACATAATTTGTTAACATTCCTAGCAGGCCTCTTGTGCTGCAGGCAGTTGGAGGTTTGAGCTTGGGCAGAGGGGCCCTGAGAAGGCAGAAAGGCCTGGTGGTTTGCTCAGGAACGAGGAGTTGTTGAAAACCCTGAAGAACTGAAAGCACAGCTCTTCTCTGACACACAGGTCACTGAGGGTTGGAGTTGACTTCAACGTCAACCGACTGACCTGGTGGCATTTAAGGCATCTGCTGTGTGGTCTCAGAGAAACAAGCAGGCATGGGCGGAGCTCCAGTAAGCTTGGGGGTGAGTCCATCCACTCCCATGATGAACTAGGAGCTTCAGATTCTGCCCTCCCTTCCGGGACACCTCGAACTCTCCCCCAAGCAGAGTGTGCGGAGTCCACTGGATGTCTGTCCACACTGCGTGTCGTCTTCCCAGTCCTGTTCTCTCCCCCACAAGCTTCTTCCCAATGCCATGTCCTCCCTACATCGTGCATTCATAAGGAAGGGCTGGGGCTCTAGTCCACCTGATGTCCCCAGTGTTTTTAGAACTGAGATACAAGACAGAGATGCATCGTGCAATCACTGAAGTAAGAGGTAACGGTCGGTGGGTAGTTTGAAACCACCAGCCACTCTTGAGAGAAAGACGAGGCTTTCTGCTCCTGTAACAGCCTTGGAAACCCAAGAGGGCAGTTCTACCCTGTCATTTAGGGTCTCCAAGAATAAGAATCGACTCGGTGGCAATGAGTTGGGTCAGCTTAGCTGTGGTGAGCAGCCTGCCCTGTGGCGGGGCCAGCAGTCGTCCCCGGGCTGATGGAAACTCATCTGGCTGCAGATGGGAGGAGTTCTTTCATGGAGCTGCATCAGTGGTCAGGCTGATGCTCTGACCCTCATCATTCTGTCTGTCACACCTTCTCCCCATGTGGCTGTGCACCCAGGAAGGGCACACCACAGGGTCATCCACGGACTGCTCCGGCTCCCCCCTGGAGGCTCTTGTAAGCTAGGCTGACGAGTTGGGGCTGTGGGCATTCTGTCTCACGCTGCGCTCCTGAATGTATGGAGCGGACTTGCCATCAGCTGAGCCTGAGGAGCTGCCTCCACAGATGAAAGGGGTGACGAGTCTGGAGCAGAGATGGCAGGCAGCTGCTCCCGCCCCGCTTCCCTCGGCTCTTATTCCACTTGGCACCGTGTGGCTGTCCCGAGCTAAATTCAAACTGGACGTGTCCAGAGCTTTGTTCCTTCGAGGGCCGGAGTCCTCTGGGTTAGAGGTAGGGAATGAGTCTAAATGAGATGTGCCTGTGCCGGGTTGTCTACCTGGATGCCAGCCTCTGCTCTTCCGCCCCCCTTTTTCTCCCTCCTGGTAAGTATCTTTGCAGTGATTGCTAATCAAACTGGATATTTCAACTTTAAAAATCATTTGCGTGGTGACAATATAAACATGAAAGCCTCTGCCAGCTCAGCCTCCACACGTCCAATTCCATGGCACAGACTCCGTTTTCCGTCCTGTGCCACCGTGATCGCTGCTCCTTCCCCAGATTTGAGTGCCCTTCCAGACGGCCACCCCATCCCATAACATGAATAATTTCTGGTTTCCTCACATTTGCTTTTGTACTCAAGTGATCCCGTCCTATATTTGTGCGGATGGGACGGACTGAGTTACCTTGGCCTTCAGACTGTCAAGGATTCTCCAGGTTCTGAAGTTTGTACAGCGATCATTCAGTGAGAGTGACTATGTGCACCGTGCTGTGCTGCCCATTTCCACATCTTTGAAGTCACCCATAACTGAAACTTGGGGTCCCCTCGCCCCCCTCACTGCTGGTGACCACTCATGAATGTTGGTCTTGATACACTTGCTGCTCTAAGCACTTTCTATACGTGAGGTCATACAGTCAGTCTCTGTGCTTTTGTGACTGACTGGCTTCACTGCATGGCATTTGCAGGGCCCATCGGTGTTGTAGCAGGGGCTGCCACTCAGACGCCATCTGCTGCTTGGTCGTTGATAAGAAGAGATGGGGTTTTATGCCCGGGGAATGGTCTTCTGCTGAGCTGTGCCTGTTTTGATCCTCTGGGCCATAGTCTGTAGCTTGATACTTTTGGTAAAGACTTTCTAGAAGGAAGTAGCAAAAGCACACCAGAGGTCATCACTGTCTGACTTGTGTGGTTTGGTACATCAAGGTTTGAGCAAGAGATGGTTTTGAGATGAGACTGTTTGCAGCCAGGTGTGAACGTGGGCGAAGGGCAAAATATTTCTACCTGAGGAATAAGAGACATCAAAGGGGTGGTGGTGGTGGGCGTGGTGGACAGGGAAAGCTATTGAGAGGTTTGACAAGTAATTTAAGTGTTTTTTTAAATCATTTTATTAGGGGCTCATACAACTCTTATCACAATCCATACACACATCAATTGTGTAAAGCGCATTTGTACATTCATTGCCCAAGTAATTTAAGTTTTCAAATACAAATTGATTATCTGAAATGTAAGCCTCCATCTAACTCACAATAAAATGTTAAGAAATAGACAAACGAAACTCCTTACCGGAGTGACTGATCCAACATAGGACGTAAGCTTGCCACAACTGGTGTGATTCCCTGGATCTTGGAGCTTTCTGAGAGGGAAGTAGGACGTTATTGCACCAGTAAACTCTGGGACAGGCAGTAACCATGCACTAGGAATTTATAGGAGGACTGGATGAAAAGGTGGGACCAGCGGATCAATGATGTACAATTCATAAATAAAGCCGACTTGGGAGGGTCAAGGGTTCACCTATCTGGGACTGCCTGAGCGTTCTTTCCTCTTTCCCATCAGTGGCAGTCAGGGAATACTGGCCGGAAACTAAGGGCTTGAATGTTGACGCTGGTGAAGACTATTGCAGGTACCAGGAACTGCCAAAAGAGCAAACTCCTCAGCCTGGGAGAAGGAAGCCAGAACGCTTCCTCAGAAGCAAGGATGGCGAGATTTTGTCTCACGTACTTTGAGCATGGCCTCAGGAGAGACCAAACCCTAGAAAGGGGGAGCATGCTTGATAAAATGGAGGGGCAGCAAAAAAGAGGAAGACCCTTGACAAGGTGGACCCACCCAGTGGCTGCAACAGTGGGCTCAAACATAACCATTGCGAGGATGGCGCAGGGCCGAGCAGTATTGTGCTCCGTTGTATAAGTTGGAACCAAGTCGATGGCACCCAGCAGCCACAGACCACAGAGAGTGGGGGATGAGGGGCTGGAGGTGAAAATCCCCAGAACTCGGATTTCAGTCAAGCTTTCTGTCGGAGCTTCTCCCACTGGGCGCACCTGGGTCACACGATGATGTCAGCCCTGCTGGGAGAAGCTTGCTTCCCTGTCATCTGCATCGACCAAAGGCTTGGTGAGGTCAGATCCTTCCCACAGAATAGGTTTTGGGGAGGGAGAGACCATGGAGGGACAGGGGTTATGAAACCTGTAGGAAGGATGTGTTGCTCAGGTTTGGCTCTCTTTCTGGCAAGCATTCGGGTCCCTGCACCTGGGCAGGGACTTGAGGGTACCTGGTTGGTATCTTGTCATTTCGAATGGGGATCCCTTAGCCAGGTCGATGTAGGCCTTGCTCAGGCAAGCCTCTTCACAACAGTGGGGTGGTCTTATAGAACAGTGGTTCTCAACCTTCCTAATGCAGCGGCCCTTTCATGCAGTTCCTCATGTGGTGGGACCCCCAACCATAACATTATTTTTGTTGCTACTTCATAACTGGCCTTTTGCAACTGTTGTAAATTGGGTGACCCCTGTGAAAGGGTTGTTCAACCCCCAAAGGGGTCTAGACCTACAGGTTGAGAACCGCTGCTCTAGGGGATGTTGCGGATAATGGCAAATTGAGGGAATTGGAGCACTGGCAAATTCAAGGTCACAGCCCAAACCGTGTGCCCTCAGGGTGGTGTATCTTAAATCTGAAGATGTCCTCAGAACCTGTGCTCTGCAGCCCATCATGTCCAGGTTGAGCTCTGGCTCTGCCACTTCGTAACTGTGTGGCTGTGTGTGACTTGGCAGGTCACTTAACTACCCGGTTCTCAGAGGTCTTCTTGGTGGAGGGGGTTGGACCTGGCACCCATCGCGTAGTCTGGCTTGGAGGAGTGGATGGGATGACGACACACTTGCTGCCTTCCACCTTCACTCTGCTGGAGGACTGCTGGGAGTATCCAGGCAGGTCACGTGGTTCCACGTCTTCTGGGTCTACCCTCCTCTCTGTTCACCGACTCCTACTCAAGCTCTGGGCTCTATGTAAGTGCGTATCCCACCGTCTGAGAGGGAAATAGATGCATGGCTTCTTTATCCCCACAGATTAGATGGAGCATGTCAGGGGTCTGTTATAGCTCCTGGTGTGTGGTGCGCTCACCAGGCCATGCTGCTGGTGCTGGGGGTGGGCGTGGAGCATCAGTTTGGTTCACCACCTGGCTCCACCTCTGCCGTGAGCAAATTCTGTACCTTTTCTTTCTGGCCTGTTTTCCTCACCTGTTAAATGCAACAATCAAAGGAACGTGGAGAGGTTAATCGGGTTAATTCATGTCAGGGGCTTAGGAGAAAGCCTGGCATACACTCTGCATGGGGTTGTTAAGTCCCAGGCTCCTCAGCATGTTGCCTAGCATGTGCTGGGTCTTCATGGGTCAGCGTGGAGAGCCAAGGTAAAACATCGAACCATGGGGTCCCCTGCCTTTTCTTCCCTAAGCCCTCTCAGGGTTCCCTGCCACGCTGGTAGGTAGAGCAGCCAAGCCCCAGGCAGTTCTGTAAACCAGCCTCTGAGCAGTGGACAGAGGCAGGATTGCTCACTGCTCACCGACCCCATCCTCCAGCTGGACGGACTCTGGCCTTCCCTAGGGATGAGGCAGCCGCACAGAGTGGAGGACAAGCTTTAACGACAAGAAGCGAGATGCATCTCCAGTGTCCCCTTCGTCTGGCCTGGTCCACATGCATCTCCAGTGTCCCCTTCGTCTGGCCTGGTCCACATTTCACGCTCAGGCAGCTAATGCGTCCCTCAGCACGGAGCCAATTCATTTCCCTTTGGCCAGCGTAATGGCAGACGGGGGAGGGCAGTTTTAATGAATTGCTGTTTCCCTTTGGAGATTAAGCTTTCAAGCTTTCAGTATAAATATAATTGCTGACACACAGCCTTCTAGTACTTACATATCATTTGCCAATTAGGAAAACCAGACCGAAAAAAAGAAAAAGAGGCCCTTGGAAAGTGATGTGGATGAAAACCCTGCAGCTTGGCCTGGGGCGCCGGGGAATGAAAGACTTTGCCAACTGGAAGTGACATACATCAAGTCTGCCCGCAATCTGCTTGCGCTAAGAGGTCCGAAAATATTCGTGACCTTTGAGAAAGAGCGATTAAAATTAGTAGGCGGCAGAGCTGCAGCCAAGGCCCGGCAGTCTGTGATGTGGTCGTTCCGGAGTGTCTGCCGTGCCAGGCACAGGCTTCTGGGACATCTGCAGCCAGAGGTCTCAGTGCTTTAAGTTTAGAGGGAAGTAATTACACGATAGGCCAGACGCACATGTGATGGACCTGCATGTCCCAGCTGATGTGATGTTTCCATCCCTTCTTATTCTTATTTGGCTGTTGGGAAGAAGCACAGCAAGCACCTGCCAGTCGCCACCATTTCCACAGGTGCCCTTCCACAGGCATCGCGGTCATTCTCTGACTTGTGCAGGGCCACCCTCCTGTTCTGTTCTGAGTTCTCCTTCCGCCAGTAACATACACTCACTGTCTACCAAGGTTCCTGTCGAATCTTTAACGCTGCTGCGGCCTCCTTGATCCCAGGTGTTGTCTTAGGCGCTATCAAGTTGTCTCCGGCTCACTGCGGCCCTGTATGTGGCAGAATGGAAGCCTGTGCCCGGTTCCTTGCCATCTTCACAACCATCACTGTGTTTGCACCCTTTGTTGTCTCAGTCTGTCACATTAGGGTTCTTCCTCTTGCTCTCCTGAGGCCCCACCTAACCCAGCGTAAAGAATCAGCTGTTTTCACTGAGATCAGAGGCAAAGGCTTCCCCTTACGTTGCACTAACCAGAACCAGACCTACCGCCAGGTGATGGTTTGGTCCCACCCTTCTGAAAAACTCAGGTCCTAGCAGGGTCCTGTGATGGCAGGCAGCTAATCTGCTGGCCCCCCAGGTCTAGGCTCTCCAGGTAAATAGTATTAGGGAGGGACTTGGGAGGGGAGGGCCTTGATTACATCCTAGAAGGATTTGTAAGGAGTTGGCAACCTAGGATGCAGTTGTAAAAGACACAGAGGGCATGAACAGGCACATCGCAAGATGCCGAATGTTGATTGGTGTGTGTCCTTGGGGGGTGGGGTGGTGGTGGATGGGGATGGGGATCGGATGGAGGGAGGGAGGGAGGGACTAGGAGTGGTGGAGGCAGTGGTGAGAGAGAGCAGGCTGAGCACAAAAGACTTGGGTTTTCTGACCCGTCAGCTGGAGAGAATGCTGTCCTCTCCTGGGTCCACTGTCAGATCCATTATTGGGCTCCGAGGAGATCTCATCAGGGCGAGGGTTGGGCTGCGCATGAAGCTTATCATTACTAAAGTCTTTAGACGGGCTATCTTTACAATCAAGTAATGGGATTTTTACAGTATTTCATAAAAAATAAGGGGATTATCAAAAGCAGATATTGATCAGGGGAGTCTTAAGGAAGGGTATTATAGACATGGGGGCCCAGTGGTCATTCAAAGCTAGACCCCTCTCCTCTCAGGCAGGAGAGCCAGATTCAAGGGTTGACCAGCATACCTCCTGCCCCCATCTGCCTGTCACTGGGGCTTGGGTGCTGCCATGCTCAGCTGGTTGCCGCTGAGCCTCCCGACTCCGATGAACCATGAAGACAGGCTTGAGTATCTATTGCAAACATCAGCTACAGAGAACCCAGTGGAGGACAGCATTCACATCATGGGGATGATGAAGGGCTGGGCCGTAACACTCCATCTAGTCACCATGACGTGGGGACTGACCCAGAGCAGCGAACCCCCACACTCTGGGAAATGGGCTATAGGATGAATTGGATGGGAAGGGGTGAGAGGTGGGATGGATGGAGTAGAGCAGGCTGTGTAGTCCTGTTTCTTTCCATGACTCGAAGGGGTGGGGGTGAGGGACCTGCCTGTGGGGAAGGGCTCCGTGATTGCATCTGCAAACAAGGCTGGGGGTGGTGGTATGCTTGCTTCTCTTGGAAAGTAACATTTATCCTGACTTTTACAATCATTTTACAATCTTTGTGTTTCTTGATCAGGGACCCTGGGGAGGTGTAATGGGTTCCATGTGGGGCTGTGAACTGCAAGGCCATCGATTTCAAACCCTCCAGGTGCCCCACGGGGGAAGAGGAGGTGGACTGCTCCCATAAAGATGTGCGGTCTCTGAAGCTCTGAGGACTGGCTCTACTTTGTCTCATGGGGGCACTAGGAGTTGGGGGCCAGTGGGATTGGTTTTATGGTTCTTTATAGCTCTTATCACCTGAATGTTCCTCCCTCAAGGCTAATAGGAGCCCTGGGAGGTGGGGTGGGGCAGTGGATTTTGCATTGGGCTGCTAACTGCAAGGCCAGCAGTTTGAAGCCACCAGCTGATCCTC
>NW_022111300.1:22866371-22867503 GCF_000313985.2 Echinops telfairi
AATGATGAGGGCAATGAATGTACAAATGTGCTTTACACAAAAAATTGATGTATGTATGGATTGTGATAAAAGTTGTATAAGCCCCTAATGATTTTTAAAAAAATGATTTAAAATAAAAACAAACAGAAAAAAGAGCACCCAATAAAATGATATTAAAACAAAAGGAAATAAAGCCCACCCCACCCCCAATTTTGTTAGATGGTGGTATACCATCTTCAAAAGGTAAAAAAAAAAAGTTGCCTGGGGTTAAAGGCAGTAGAGGAGTAGGTGGAACACAGGTGGGGGCGGGGGAAGGGTGTTTTCCATCACCCCTTACACTTCATCTCCTGAAGAATGGGTGACATTTGACCTGGAGAGTGTCCAGGTACAGTTTAACAGTGCCTCATGAGGTTTGCAGATCAGTCACTGTCGCCAAAGGCTTAATTAGTCCCTTTGGAAGCCTTCAGGGGCTTGGAGTTCTACTGTCTTCGTCAGGAGACACCAATCCCGGGAGGAGCTCTTTCTGTGCCCTCAGCAGCTTGTTGACACTCATTGTCTAGGCTCTTTATTTCACTGGGGCTGAAAATGTGATATCGAGTCCTCTGTTTTTTTAAACAAATATTAGAATACTTTTATAGAGATGCTACCCAGTGCCCCTCATTCCACTGATTACTCCCCGGGGCAGGTGATACAGGACTGACAGAGTGGACACTTGATTTCCCCCCTCTAGTTGACCTCTAGTTTTCAAGGTCAGTTGTTTCCCAGACTTCCTTGTGAATGTATGAATTGAAATACGGGCTTCAAGCTTTGCTTGTCTGATCTTTGATGAGGGGAAGCCCCTGGAGTTGCCTCCCGAGACCCTAATCATCCTGAAAGCTTCTCAGGGGTATGCCACACGGCTCCAGGTTGTCTCAGACCTTCCCCGCTGTGGCCCGGAGTCAGCCATTTCCCCAGGAAGCCCTGATCTTGACCATCGTCTCTGAAGACCATGAGTACAGCGGATGCTCATGGGCACTTGGTTGTCATGGTTTCTGAACTTCTTCTTTTTTGGCAAAGTTGGGACCAAAGGCTTGTTTGTGTTGTGTATTATGCATATTTATTTAGCTAAGGTAGAACACCTCAAAAGTGCCGAGCAATACTTCATGTTGAATTC
>NW_022111300.1:22873470-22883505 GCF_000313985.2 Echinops telfairi
CTGCTGGTGGTTTTGAACTGTAGACCTTGAGGATTGCAGCCCAACAAGGAACCACTATGCCACTAGGGCTCCTTACCCGTATATAATAAAAGACCCCCAAACAATAGCAAATAGCTTAATGCTGTGCGTGTTTATTTGTTTTGTCATGTAAATCAAAAGTCTTGTGTTTGCAAACCAGAGGCTAATATGGCCGTTCCTGGGTCATCAGGGACCTCATTCTTTCTCTTGTTCTGTCTTCTGAAGTCCAGGATGACTGCTGGAGCCCTGTCATTTCCTGGGAGAGGGAGGGAGGGCAGAAGGAGGACTTGCTCATCCTTTTAAGAGACTTCACAGAAGTGTCCCCCGGCATTTCCGCTTACAGCTGTCTAGAACGTAGTCCTGCCCGCAGGGTCTATGGAGCTGCAAACATGCAAATGGATCTTTGTTGTTCATTTATCTCTTTTCTGAAGCCGTTTTGATGGCCCTGCAGGTAGCAGAGAGGTTTCTTTGCTGAGAGAGAGGAGAGAGGATTTTGGAGTAGGCAACCCAGCAACAAACGGGTTTTTTCCTGTTGTGAGATTGAGCACTAACTTATTTTAGAAAAACAACAAAACAAGAATAGACACACAGGAAGTTAAAAGGATATTTTGAGTATGATTTTAATCTTAACATGATTTTAATCTTAACATGTTCTTCTTATTAGAGTCAGGCTGTTCTGCAGATACAGGCATTTCAGTGCAGGGAGTTGAACTGTGTCTTGGGATGCTGATGCCATCTGGGTGCAGAGCTTTCCTGTCTTGGTGATGGCGGCAGGGCTGGGGCAGGGCCGACTGCCTTTCCAGCGCCCTCCTGGAGAGGCTGTCTTTAAAATGAGTGCTAATGTGGAACCCTGGGGCATTTAAAGAGTTCTCTTAACTTTTTAGCTTTGTCTGTTTTAATAGGTAACCAGCCATAGAGCCTTCAAAACATGCAGGGCTCTGGCTCGCAGGGAGGGTGCAGATAAAGGGATTTTGCCAGCTTCATCTTGCGGCTGAATGTGTCCACGGGTGGTTTTGCATTTCCTTGTCTCATGAGAGCCAGCAAAGTCTTGATGCTGAATCAGCGAAATTAGTAATGGACTCACTCTGGTGGGGTGCGTGGAGAGCCAAGGCCGGCGTTGGGTGTCCTCAGGACAATGAAACGGGCACTGATCTTTGCCATTATATTTGTGAACCCTTTAAATGGCAAAACCATAGACCATTCTCTGTGGACTAAGTAAGTAATTCTCTTGGGGATATTCCAGGTTTTCAGATGGCCCAGGGGCTGTCCCCTGGTTTACATAAGCTCTTTAAAAAATTTAAAACCTTTTTGCTATCCTTTGCTCTCATCCTAAAATGATAACCCCCCTCTCATTGTGTCAGGGACCCTGAAGCCGTATGTCTCTTTCATTGTTGTTTTATGTACAGTGGCAAGATGGTGACTAGTTACCTTCAGAGACCCAGAGGAAATACTTTTGTTTTTTAGAAGTTTACATGGCTTTTGTATGCAACAAATCAAGATACTTTGTTTATTGGCCTTTTTAAAAATTCAAGGTGTTAAAGTTACGTGTTCCTTTTGGAAGGGTCAAAATAAAACTTATGTTTACTTGGGAGAGATGCTGAGCTCCGAGTGCTGTGATCACCCCTCCGATTTTCTCCCAGCTACAATAATGTCTTGTTATCCTTTCATTATGAAGCGTTTGTTCGGGCCCTTCTGTGGCAACAGAAATGAAATCCTTTGTCCAGAAACATTCAGAATCTTCCAGAGAAAAGTGGCCATTCTCTCCTAAATAGACAGCACACCCCTAGTTAACAAGACGCCCTGGCTTCCAGCCTCCCCTGGTTCCTGCTGTTCCTGTTCGTGTCTCTGTCTCTCTGCACTTCCCTTGTGCTCATTTAGAAGCTTAGCGTTCTGGAATACAGCCCTCCCCTGCCCTGCTCTCAACCACAGAATCTTTTCCACACTTGGCTTTTTGTATTTTGAAGCATGTTATTGACCGCTTCTTCCTTTAACCACTGTTTTTTTGGGGGAGAAAAAAACAAAACTATAGGCCTCAAACCCTGGTTTGAATTTCAGTTGCCCTAGGTGCTGGGGAGGAGCCCTGGTGGAGGGGTGGGTTCTGCTTTGGACTGCTAACTTCAAGGTCAGCAGTTTGAACCCTCCAGCTGCTGTAAGGAGGACAGACGAGGCTGTCTGCTCCAGGAAAGAGGTACAGCCTCAGAAACCTAAAGAGGTGGTTCTTCTCGGCCCTGCATGTTTGAGATGAGCTGGAAGCCACTTGGTGGCGTGGGTTTGGTTTGGAAGTGGTGGGCAGGGAGCCTTGGGGGCTCAGTGGTCAAGGGTTGGCTGCTGTTGGAAAAGGCGGCAGTTTGAAACCATTAGCTGCTTCAGGGGAGAAAGGCGTGGCCAGCTGCTTCCATAGAGGTTCCAGCCCCGGGAAGCCCGACGGGGCAGTCCTCTCCACCCTGCGTGGTTGCCGTGAGTGGGAATTGACTCGCCAGCACACACCGGCCACCGTGCTGAGGAATTGAGGGGAGTGGTGCAGGCAGTGGTCTCACCGCTGAGTTAGTTGGCTTGCTCAGGGCTTTGGGGGTAACCCAGGCAAGGGCACAGTGCCCTCGCCTACTTGTAGAGTGAGCAAGCACATGAGATCTGGGGCAGTTTTGTGTCAGTGTACTAAGCTTTCCCACCCACTTACCGCCCCTCCATCACTGCCATATCGTCTCTTCGTTCTCTGCTCCACATTGCCATCAAAGTAGGACCTTTATTCACAACAAACGGGTACTTGTGTGTCTTCGGTGACACTTAGGCAACACAAATGGTTGGAGCTCAGCTGCCAACCCAAAGGGTAGCGCTTCAAGCCCACCCAGCCACACTGTGGAAGAGAGGCCTGCCCTTCGGTGAAGATTACAGCCAGGTACCGTAGTATGTAGGTTATGCCCTGGGCTGCACTGCAAGCTCAGCAGTTTACCATCTTAGAAACCCACAGGGTCAGTTCCAGCCCGCCCTCTGGGGTCTCTGTGAATCAGAGTCAGTTTGATGGCAGGGAGTTTCTGAAAAAATCTGTAACGCTCAGTGCTGTTGTGTAACGTTCAGGGTTGCCATGAGTTGGAATTGACCCAACGGTCATGGGTGTGATTCTGGTGTCTTTGTGGCCCCTCTGAAAAGGATGTGTCTGTGTGAGTGTGTTAGGGGGAGGGAGGCGCAGGGCTGAGGCAGGGGTTGGTGGAAGACTGTGTGTGGCATGTGGAAAGGCTGGAGGTCTCCCTGCATTTGGCCTATGGTCTCGACTGGTGCAGCACTCGCTCTCTTGAGATAGTGTAGGGTTCTTGACATCCAGGGCTTTGTTTGTCCAGAGCTTCCTGTTTCCAGAATGACGGGGGTCTGAGGGCATCCTCTTTAATAACGGCTGAGGGAAGGACTTGGACCCGTCAGCAGAGGGTGTTGCTGTTCTGAAAGCAGACCCAACACATCCCGTGGCTCTGCTCGTCCAGTGAGGTGGTGGAGCCCTGGAGAAGGGCGGGGTATGTACCTCTTCCTCGACTTCCATCCTGGCCCATTTAAGCGACCCTTCTCACCCGTTTGGGCCTTATCCAGGCTATAGCCAGTCACCTTGCGACGGAGCGGTGCACCCTGACATGTAACTACATACACACTTGGGTTTTCCAATGTGGATGAATGGCACATGTCCAGGTGGTTGAGTGCTGGGATGCTGAGAGGTCAGCATCTCAGACTCTGCCGGAGAAAAGGCCTGGTAATCTGCCCCCATCGCCAGCGCGGTGGAGGGAGGCAACTCCATGGGGTGGTTTTATGCTCCCCAGGAGTCACTCAGCCTTGGACTTGGCTCAGCGTCACACGTCAACCACAACAAATACAGACGAGTGCATGGGTTTAGTTTCTTATGGAGGCACCGGGAGCTGTCCTTGGACTGCCCCTCTCAAGAAGGAACCGTGGTCAACAATCCTTTCGTTCCAGCAGACGTGTTGGAGACCCTTCTGTAACGATCCATCTCTGGGGACATTGCTGGGTCCACAACTCCCCTCTTGGCTGGGTGACAGCTGGGGAGGGACTCTGGGAGTTCGTTTTCCCACCCCAGGTCCCCGTGTGGCTCAGGGAGTGCCCTGGCTGTAACACTGGTGAGCTGTAGGTTCATGGAGGCTCCAGGCCTGTCTAGCCTTCCGTTCAGCCTTGGGGACCCTGTGTGGGAGGCTTTGCCCATGCTGAATCGGGCTCAGAATGCCGCAGGGAGGACTTGTTAGGAATTCAGGATTCCGCCTCTGCAGCTGCCACCAGGAAGGTGTTCTGGGATCTCACTCCAGCCAGAGAGGGAGACCAGCCCTGGACACAATTAAAGGACCATTTGAGGCTTGGAGGCAGGAGGCCGTTGCTGGCCTGATTGGGAGCTTCTGCCTGAGGCTAGAGCAGAATCTGCCTGGTTCCTTCTGAACTAGAGGGTCCCTCTAGTCACCTCAAGAACTAATGATGTGGGGAGGGTGTCAGATGTGGTCCCCAGCTGCAGACGTCAACGGGCTCTTGACTGGCACTGACCCGAAGTGTGCTTCTCTCGCTCTGGTTCTAAGCAGTAGGGTTTATGGGTGATTTGAATTAATTCTCAAGGTTTATTTTTGTATGTTTATAGAGCTATGGAAAACATGAATGGTAAATTAAACACTTTCAAATAAATTCTTTATTTTTTTTTCCTCCCGCAAAAAGAAGCTATTTCTTGTTTCCATTTGGTCCATGGCTTGGGAAAGCAGCTCCCAGGTGGCTACGAGGCTGCCTTGTGGCCCGATGGATAAGTTCAGGCAGCAGCTGGATGGTGGCAGGGGAAGGCAGAGGGCCTTCTGTCATGATTCCCATGTTTGGGAAGCTCCTGGTCAGGGAGGACAGGCCTCCTAAAGAGATATTCCCCCAGCCCAGCAGGGGGAGGTTGGTTAGGTGGTCACACCGGTCATCTTTAGGAGCTTGACCACCTTAGAAGGGCCTGGCTCAGCTTCTCCAGGACTTGGGCAGCTTCCAAGGCACCCAGGGTCCTAGCCCTGCTAACCTTGGGGTGACTTCTGCACCTCCCGGAAGAGGACCCAGCCACTGTGTTCCTTCTGCAGCTTCAAAAGATGCACTCTGCACCTTCCGTTTCCCCTTCAACAAAACCTGGAAGCGTGTCTCGCTCCTTCCAGGGTCACACTTCACCACGGGCAGTAAAGCAGCAGACAGAGCGTGCAGGAGGGCCCCAGGTGTGGGTGGACCAGGTGGCTGCCACCGGCCTGCATCTTTGCAGAATAATTCTGATGGCCCCCAGAGCCCATCATTTCTCAAGGATGTGAAACTAGTCTCAACAGCCACTGCTAGCAGGTTCTAGAAACAGGGTGGTGGCCAGCAGAGTGGTCTTGGAAGTTGTGCCTCGAGGGGAGATAGCAGGGGATGGATGTGGGGAGTCTCTGAGTTGGTTCTATCCAAATACTGTTGGACCAAGAGACAGATTCGCCATGTTGAGCTTCATAGATGATAATTACATGTGCTAGACACACTTAGTACTTAAGTTAGACTTTCAAAGCAATTATCTAGTAAAAAAAAACCCCAAATTTGTTCCTCTCATCAGTTATTAGCCTTTTGTGAAGAAATAAAAAGGTGTGGAGAGAGAAATAAAAGCAGTGTGCCTGTCCGCTCTCCCAAATGTTCAAGGTAGTTTTAGAAAAGCCTCCTAGACCCTGGCCTCCACCTCAGCCACCAGTACTTTTGTCAAGATGTCCAGGGCTTGGCTATCCACAGTGTGGCCAGCAACACTGGCATCATCAGTGCAGCAAGGAAGGCAGTAGCCTGGGGAGGGGGAGGGTGGAGGGCAAGGGTCTAGGCTCACTCAGCATGGCTCCTGGAAACAAGATCTGGACCACTCTAGGCCTGAGGCACAGGACAGAGGGCTCACCAAACCAGACCAGGAGTCAGTGTCTGCTGACTCCATTGGGCTGGAATCCTCTCCTCTAATCCTCTGAGAGAAGGGGAGTGAACCCAGCTCTGAAACAAAGCCGGTGGTCAGAAAAGAAGGAGGGCTAGCAGGCTGAAGATGTTTAACACCAAGAGAGGAGTGTTAGGGGCCAGTGGCTTCAGCTCCAGGGGTGTCTATGATGGTTGGTTGGCCTCTTGTTTGGTGGCTTGTTTTAGGAGTTGTGGAGGTGGAGGTGGTGGTGGTGGTGGTGGTATGTGTGTGATGGGAGTTGTGATGGTGGTGGTGGTGTGTGTGTGTATGTTTCGGGAGTTGTGGGGGTGGGTGGGGGTGTATGTTGTGGGATTCATGGTGGTAGCCCACCCTTGCATTCCAGAGGTGAGCCACTGAATATTAGATCTGTCAAAGTATCAGTCTCCTGGGTCCTAGGAGACATACGTGCAGGGCCCATCGTTGGCAGAGTTGGGAAGGAGGGCTTGAAGAACATGCTGAAGCAGGAAGCCTGACCCCTGGGGTCTTGCCCTGTGCTCGGACATGGCTTTGCTCGAGCCATTGCACCGTCTGAGCCTTCATTTTCTTATCTATAAAATGGACACAACCTTGTTGAGGAGACGGCAGGCATGGGAATCTCACATAGTGGCAGCACAGGGTGGCAAAATTGGCTAAACCAATCTGATGCCCTTTTGGCCACTGTCTTGATTGACATGTAGACGTAGGTGTGTCACTGCACAGGCAAGGATGCACACGCAGAGGAGCTGCTCAGCACTGTGCTTGCCAGCCTGCTGGGGGGATTGGAGGGCACTGCAACGTGACAGGGAGCCTCAGGACTTGCGCTACTCTGGTGCTGGGTGGCCTCAGTCTGGTAGCCCGGTGGGGTCAGGCTGCCTGTCTCTACAGCAGGTACTTTTCTACCCCTGTGTATATACTCGAATTTTTAGAATAACAGCTTTCTTGACACGCAGTTCACACAGCACACAATGTACCCCGCTTGGTTTTTTGTTTTTAATATTGAGTATATTTAACCTGGGTTTTAGTATGTTCAGAGTTGTGCATCCATCATCTCTAACTTGAGAACATTTTAATTGCTCCCCCTAAGAAAACCTTGTCCTCATTAATAGTCATTCCCCAATGCCCTCTCCAGGTTCCTGGCAATCACTGGTTGATTTCCTGTGCCAACAGATGTCCCCGTGCTGGGGACACATCCTGTGGCCTTCCTGTGACTCTTGTCGAGGTTCACCCGTGTGGCAGCGCCATAGCAGACCTTCATTCCTCCCCATGACTCAGTAATAGTCCCTGCCTGGGCACTGCCACCGTTTGCTTATCCATGTCTCAGTGGGTGGGCGTTGGGTCTCTCTTCTTTCTGGCTACTAAGAAGCACGCCGCCGCTGCGCACACGTACGCGTTTTTGTTTGGGCCTGCTCTCTCTTCTCCTGCGCATGCTCGCACTTTAAACTCGCACCAACTTCTTTCAGCGGGAGGCTTTTCGCCCTGGTGCTTTGGGAACTGTGATTGTTCAATTACAGCTTGGAGAACAGGAGAAGGCAGCAGGCATGAGGGGTCCGTGGGCGCGCAGGACAGAAGAACCGAGTCAGCGGGGTTTGTCCTTTTGGTAATAAAAGCAGATAGCATGCTGAGGCTCGGCGGCCGGGTGGGAGCAGGCAGCCAGTCATCTCTCTTCCTTTCATCTGAGCAGCTTTGGGGCGCGACACCGCTTCACTGTAGATTGATCAATGCAGAACTGCAAAGCGTCTCGGTGCTCATTTTGATCAATGCCCTTTCTCTGCCTCTGGGAACACACTCCTGAGAAGAAGAGGGGTGACCTGCCCAAGGTCATACAGCGAGCAAGTGGCTTTTCTGAGAGCCACTTGTTGCCCCCCCCACCTTGTGCTTCAAAGGGAAATAGCTTTGTGCTGAGTGGGGTGTGCGATCCGTGTCCCAACACTCATAGAGTATCTGAGCTACAACCACAGTGCATTTCCATCAGCCGAACACCCCCCCCCCCCAACACATTTACACAAAGCAGCATCTTTTGTTTCACGTCTGCTGAGGGGCACTGAGCTGTGGCCAACTATGTCGCAAGCCAGAAACTCAAGCCAGCCAGGCCATAGGACCCTGCTCCCTGACTAGGCTCAGCTGTGGAATCCCAGGAGGAAGCGGACCTGTCCCGAGGACAGTTTGTTGAGGAAGGGGGTGGTGATGGTGCAGGAGGCTGGACCGTTGGCTTCTCAAAGGGGGAAGATCCTTCAAGACTGGCCAGGAAAGCCTTGGACAAGGCCTGGGGCATCCCTCAGTGCCCTCTTCTTTTCTTTGCGTGGTGGGGGCAGGGGTGATCAGGGATGTCTTCTCTCTTCTCCAGCACCCCCCCCCCACGCCCCCAAAGAACAAAGCAGGGTTTTGCTGAGGAGCAATCAGCATGAGGAGCAGTGTGCCCATGTAGAACAAAGGGTCCTAGTTAGTTCCCAAGCCCCTGCATTCTCTTCTCATCGGACAGAAAGAGGTCCCTGCGACAGCCTACAGGACGGACGAGTTCACGGTTTTCCTTTGTTCCACTTCCTGGAGGCTGACACCAGTGCCTTTCTACACGCGCATGGCTGTCCGTCCGTCTCTGTGATGACGTAGATGCTCCAGTCAGGACTTTGAACAGCTAATCATCATAACGAGGAGTGTGGATTTTAGTAAACACATTTAAAAAACGATAAGAAAAGGTTAGTAAAGTCATCAGCGATTTCAACAGAGTAGTCCATGTTGGAAATCCCTACGGCTGTGAGAGATGTCCCCTATCTGTCCACCAAAGGCGTCTGTGGCGGGGTGCCGCATTTACGTCGGGGCGGCTAACTGCCAGGCCAGCTATGGGAAAGCACATCTCCTGCTTGGAAGAAGGCTCAGAACCCACAGAGGCCGTTCCACGGTGTCCTCTCTGGGAGCACATCTTCTAGGGTAGGGTTGCTGTGAGTCAGCATCAGCACTGTGGCAGTGAGTTTGTTTGTCAATCAAAGACTTCTCCATGGGAAACCCTGGAGTGTCTGCAACGTTTCTGAAGAACCGGGGGGCGGGCAGCCACCTGGAATCAGACTGGGGGAGGGCAGGAGAAAGGGAGCCTTTGGATGATCTTTACCAGGGGAGTCTACTGGGGTAGTCAGGGCTGAGCTAGCTCAACCCCAGGTGCACTGCAGCTCCGTCCCTGCTCTAAGGCCACCTGTACTGGGTGTTGTATGCACAGGGCCACTGCGGCCTCTTCAGCAGGTAGTTCTGTTTCCTCTCTGGACATACGGACACTGACCTTCCAAGCGAGGAAGATGAGGTTGTGTGCTCCTGTCGAAATGGACAGCCTCAGAAACCCTGTATAGACGGGGTTGCTATGAGCCAGCATTGACATATGCCCCAGGGGTGGTGGTGCTTTGGGGGGTTTATAAAACCTGTGGATCAGTAAATGATAATACCTTTAATGCTCTTCATTTTTTTATAGTTAATTTCCTTAAGTTCTGATCAAGTAGAAAGAGACATGGGTTGGAAGTTCATGTATTTACAATGTTTAACGTGGTTATGAATCAAGTGGAGGCTTACAGAGCAGATCCACTTCACATTCAACAATTCATAAGCATTTTGCCTCATACCCCTCTTGCTCTGGCTATGGCATTTGAGGGGCAGGGCAGCTGAGCTGCAAGTGGACTTGCTGAAACGTGGCCTTTCATAGAGATACGAAATGAGGCCCTGAGCTGCCCAGCTCGCAAACTCACCTGTCTCTGTTGCTCCTTCTGTTATTTTTAGGCGATTCGCCCTCCTCCCCACTCCCCACAATCTACTAACATTTTATCTTCTTCCCCTCGGGGCTGCCCTCACTCCCCTTCCCCAACTACACAAGGAACCTGGTCCAGAATCATCCTCAGACTGTTGAAGAAGGGAAACACAGAGCTAACTCTGTTGATGCAGTAAGGTCACAGAGCTTCCGGGATGATTCCATTGTGCGGCCAAATGAAGAATTACACTACAAATTCTCCTTTTGCTCCAGTCTCCGCCAATTCCTTCCTAATTCTGCGTCCCCGACCAGTATTATCCACGTCTTTCAGGCTGTCAGCAATCCTGACAGTAGCAACCTC
>NW_022111300.1:22885281-22887923 GCF_000313985.2 Echinops telfairi
CAAGCGGCCATCTAGCTCAGAAGCAACAAAGCCCACATGGAAGAACATATCAGCCTGTGTGATCATGAGGTGTCGAAGGGCTCTTACTTTCAAAGACATGTTTCTTCTATGTCTTAGGCTGCTTTACTAAGTCTACCATGGGGGCGCTCAGCCAGACATCCGGCACTAAATCATCAGTGGAGGGCAGCATTCAGAGTGTGGACTCTGGAGCCAGACTGCCCAGGTTTGAATCCTGGCTCTGCCACTTTCTGGCCGGGACCCTAAACATCACACTTACACCCATCCCTCAGCATCTTGAGCTGTCAAGTGGAGGAGAACAAGAACACGTACCTTAGTGGTAAATGGGTGGAGGATCAGTGCCAAATCGTGTTTTTTGGTTTTTGTTCCTTTAAGAAGCACAGTTCTTTCTTCAGGTCCCTGGCAATCACGAGTTTCCTTTACTGTCTCTGGGGATTCGTCTAGCCTGGACATTTAGTATAAATGAAATCAGACCATGTGTGGTCTTTTGCGCCTGTCTGTTGTCTTTCTCCCCATATAATCTTTTCAAGGTTCCTCCCTGTTGTAACATCAGAACCCCATTTCCCCCTGTGACTAAATAACAGTCTACACAGAGGCACTGCCGCATCTCGCTTCTCCCCTGAGCAGTTGGTGGGCATTTGGGTTGCTATTATGCATAATGCTGCCGTGAACATTCACGTGCAAGCTTCTGTGTGGACCTTAACTCCGTTGTCCTGCATACACTCACATGTTCAAATGGCACTGGTTTCTTTCGTGTGGCGTTTCACAGATGACCTTGGTCACTGACCAAGAGGACTGCCCAGCTACAGCTACATCAGCCTGGTGAAACACTCTGCCAGCCGGCAGACTGCATGGGCAGGCTCTGCCTGCGTGCGCCGTCTGCATGGCCAAGAGAGAGCTGCCTCAGAAGGTAATGGGTTGGCACCTTTAGGTAGGGGTGGGTATAACAGGTGTTACTGGGCTAGCAGGGAGCTGCTTAGAGGAGATGTAAAGAGCTTGGGGGTGCATAGGGCAGAGAGCATTGATGCCAATGCAATTGGAAGATGCCTTCCAGAGATTTCTTGGCAGACGGAGGTGGCATCATCACCAGAGAGGGAAGCCAAAGACCAACATGCTGAGTTGGCTCACACCCAGGAAGTAATGCCAGGGGTTACTTGGAGTGGAAGTTGGGTAGCTGGCGAGGGCCCCAACACAGCCAGAGAGTGGGCAGGAAGGAGCCAACGATAGAAATATTTGGAATTGGCCAGGGTGGAGGAGGGTGTCTGTCACACAGAAGGCTGAGGTACACCCAGAGTCCAGGACTCAAGCCCAGAGTGTGGTGAATCTTCTCTTTGGAGATGGTGGGCCCCCTGGTTCTGCCATCAATAGACCTCGTAAGAGGAAATTGGGTAAGAGATGACTGAGGTAAATGGTTGAAATGGAGGTTCGTTGACTAAGTCCTGGACCCATCCATTGCTTTTGCTGGCTCCAGAGTCTCTTTGTCTCGGCCCCGACGGATTTAGTGACTAGACTGAGATGACAGGACAAACTTGTGCTGAGGTGAAGACCAGGATTCAGGTCTTCAGACTCCTGGCCCAGTGCTTCTCTCTGGGCCAATCCTTTCTGCTTACCTTTCCTCCTCCCAGCATCTTCAGAATCTGCCCTCGCTTGACCACCGTGGAGAACCATCCTGGGGGTGACTCCCTCTAGAATGTGGATGGACAGCGTCCTCATCTCCTCCAGCCACTTTTGAAGGCATGGATCAGTAAGCTACTGTCCCACATCATGCAGGCACGACATCCACAAACAGGGCACTGTGGTTGCTTAAAGTGTCAGTGATCACACAAGTGGAGGAATTCTATGGAAACTCTTCATTTATGCTGTCTGCTCTTCTTCCCCACTCTCCTCACCTGGAAGCATGTCTTTTACTAGTCTGCTCATGCTCACTCCTTCAGAAAACCTCTGGTCTGGGTCCCAGCTGCCCTCGAGTGTTGATTTGCTATACTTGGCTGGTCTCAGAACTCGTTGACGTTGTCTCGTACACATCTTTGTGTTCTCCTTCACAGCCTGGAACATAGTGTGCTCAATCCATGGTCATTGGGTGGATGAGTGAAAGAATACATCAGATCTAGTTTATAGTGAAATCTCCAGAAATGGCCTCCCCTCACTAAAGAAGCTCCTGAAATAGACTTTGCACGGATGGAACACTAGCAGGGTGACAGATGGGTCCCGGAAGTGGTGAGGTGGGGTTTGAGCTTCTCTTCTCCAGTGTGTGCCGTGTTCGCCTAATTATAACCAAGACGGGTTCTCTTCCCCTGCTTGTGGGAGTTTTGAGCCGTATCTTCAAACATTTTCTCTGTGCTGATTTGTTATTATTCTCCTTCTAAAGCCTTAATCCGGATGGATTCATTTTGATGGCATCCCACATGACAAAGGGATGCTATTCTCAAAACAAAGACGTAAATGTTGCTAAGGGTGCCTCATTTAAAGTCAGGCCGAATGACAAGTGACAAGGTATAAAATCAAATGTATTCTTGAACATCTGAGAAAGCTATCCATATGGCTGCGAGGTTACATGACCTCTTCCCCATGATGGGCATCATGCCCTAAAACAAGACTTGAGGTGGAGAGAAATTTCTCTCTAT
>NW_022111300.1:22888963-22891142 GCF_000313985.2 Echinops telfairi
GTGTGTGTGTGTGTGTGTGTGTGTGTGTGTTTTAATTCTTAATTTTGTATAAAGCATCTGTAACTTGTTCCATCAACAAATGATTCTCCCAGACCGCATAATAAGGGTGGTATTTCTCCTTTCCATGCCACAGCATCCATGCGAGAGCAAAAGGATGGAATTTGGCCTTTTTGCTGAAATTTGATTACCCACCAAATGACTCTCTTTGCCTTCCATACCACCTAATTTTTGAATCAGCTGGAAATAAATGTGTGTTTCAAAACCCTGCATGGGAATTTTAAAATGTTCTAGTATGTCACAGCTTTAGGCGTTGCTTCTTCGCCGCCTTCCATTGTGTTGAAATGTGGAGAGATGATAGTGGGCACCACTGAGGACATGTGAGAAGCCCTCACCCCCTCTTTTGGGCACCTTCTGTCCCTGCAGAAAACTAAGGCTCTATCTCAGCCCTAAGCAACCGAGAACATAGGCTACTCATTAGTGGACCTCTCCACCGTGATTCGGTGGATAGTACTTGCGTTGTTTGGTCTTTACATTTTCTTTATGATGAGTATATAATTTTGACTTGTGAAGGTTGCTCCTCTGAGTCCTTTCTCTCCATTCCAATGGCTACCATCTTAATTTGGGGGCTCTAGGCCCCTTTGTTGTGGACTTTTCCCATCCTTTCCCCCTGTGATCTCTTCTCCACGGAGAGTCTCAGCCAAGCCTTCTTTCCTTCAGTTCTCAGGATGACCTTACCGAGCTGCACAGCAGACGTGGACATTCTGCTGCTTACACCTTGCCTTGCTCCCCATGCCCAACTGACCTGCAGGCCAGCTCTGTGCTCTTGCCCAGTGAGTGTACCAGGACCCCCACCTGCCAGGTCCACCTCTTGACTTAGCGACAAGTCTCCCCTTGTCTTCCAAGAAATACAAGTGCCTTGGTTTCATGAGATGATGAACCTTAAGCGCCTCTTTCTGCAATTGTACACTTGGTCTTTCTACCATGTTGGCCTATTTCTGAGCCAGCGAGACACCGCTAAGCAAGGGAGCTGAGGGCAAATATGTAACTTTCAAACAGGACCCCCTTCCCCAAATATTTGGAAAACAATAGGCCACTCAGCAAATGCTCTGCCTTCCAGAAGATTCTAATGTTGCCCTTGATTTCTTTCGCTGACTTTCCATTTCTTTGAAATGTGCTTAATCAACGACTATTAACTTTTCTTGGAAAATTTGGGTTTACAGAGTGTTTTCAAATTTATGGTTACCACAAATTCAAGAAGTATAGATTGAAAAATGTTACCTTTCACAGAAAAGAAAAGCCTCAGGCATGCTGAAGTTCTTCAACTTTTCCACCCGAGATGAGGTTTGTCCATTTTCACACCATGCGTCTGCTGACACTCTCACTCCTTCAGATCAGCTGCCTCTGGAAAGTTGAAACGCTGCAGCCCAAGCCTGTTTAGACAAACGTACCCATTTTCTCATTAGGTTCAGAGTTTACCAGTTGCCATTGAGTCGGTCTGACTCATGGTGAAATCCCACCCCACTCTACCCCACCCCACCCCACCCCACCCCTGCAGTATGCACCAGAGTAGAACTGTGCTAGGGTGTTCAGGGGCTGGGATTGTGGAGGTAGATTGGTAGGCCTTTCTGTTGAGCCACCCCCAGGCTGGTAGCCAAGGCTGCTGACCAGTTGTACCACACCAGGGACGTCTAGGATCGGAGTGGCTTCTCCGAGTACAGACGGACACAACACCTCCACATGCTCATGCAGATTGTAAAGGAGTTTTATGGAGATTGGTATGTAGAACCTTTGTCTAGTTTCAACAGATCTTAGGGGCAGAACTCCCACAGATGTAGACTCTTTGTCCAGTTCCAAGAGATGGGAAGGGAAGTACCTTGTCCACGGTTGGTTTTGTAGAAAGGTGGACGAGTTGTCCTTCCAAAAGAAGTGTGAAGGTTTTCTCTGACTGTGGAGGTTTTGGGGGACGGCTTGAAGAGGAGCAGCTGGCGAGTCTGCTTCCCGGGGATGAGAGTGAGCAGGAAGGCATGTGGCGAAGTGTTGACTTTTGCTGCCCAGCTCTTCTGGCCTGACACAAGTCAGACCCTCTCGTCAGGATGCACATTCTCCAGCTAACTGGGAATTTCACTTTTATCAATAGGACTGAGCCAGTAGTCTTAGAGGGAATTCTCAGTATTCAGCC
>NW_022111300.1:22891564-22907351 GCF_000313985.2 Echinops telfairi
CACGAGGGAGGAACTATGATTATTCTTTGCTGTAAACATTTTGCCTCACTCTGTTCTTGACTCTCCCCTTTTTTTGGTTCAAGTGTTGGCCTCCTGGACAGCTGGTGGCCAGGGCAGCTGTGGTGACCCGACTCTAGTGGGCCCCGTGGATGCGGCTCCCAATTTAGCTGTTGGGTTTATGCACAGAAGGCCACAGCATAGCGATCCAAGCTCTTGCTTTCTGTTTAAGTACAAGGGCAGATGCTGCACACATGTTTTCGTGAGTTGACATAAACCATGGCAGGAAAGAATGCCGATCTTCAATAGGAGCCCTGTAACAGCGTGTTGCTTGTAATTGTGGGGCTTACTGTCAGGGCACATGCGGGAAGCAACCCGGCATCTGTGCTGACACCGGATTGGGCAGAGGCAGGGCTCTTTCAAGTGCTGGAGTAATGGGGTGAGTGTTGCATCTATAAATAGAGGGGCTGCGTCTCGGATGGACCCCAGAGACGGGACGGCTTCCCTGAGCCCGGGTTGCCTCAGGTGGCCCAGGAGGAGCTTGGCCAAGGGGGAGAAGCGCCCACTCAGTGTCGTCTTCCCTGCCACATCAGGAAGGACAGATGCTCAAGTGACGGGATTAGCCCCCTGAGCGGCTTGAGCTCAGGAGCACAGTCCTCCGGGAGCCCTAAAAATAGGGCTGAGAAAGAGTTTACTCCGCTTGAGGAAGGCACTGGCCTACATGACCTCTGAGAAGCATCTGATGACTCCCAACCAACCACCATCTTAAATTACTCTTGAATTCTGTCTCTTCCTGGGCTCAACTTTTTTTTTTTTCCCCCTCTTCCTTTTTCTTTAAAACCGTGCTTCTCAACTCATGTAGAGGCTGGAACAAGAAGGAGTCGACCCTGAACATTCCTTACAGTAGTGATGGGTTGATACTGACCCAACAGAGCCATGCCCGTCCGTGTCAGTGTGGAATTAATGGATGCTGTGCACTTGTAAGCACTTGAGGGTGTAGCCTGTGGTTACCAAGTACAATCGAGTGCCGCGTAGGCTCAGACTTATAGCCTTGGGTTCATTAACCAGCTGCAAACACTTAGGAAATGAGTCGCAAGATGTGCACAGATCTAGAATTGCATCTCTCACTTGCCACCTGGTGTGGCCGCACCCCCCTTTGTGCGCTTTGAAGAGCTTGTCAGTGCCTGCCTGCTCACACACGGGGAAGTGTCAGTCTCTGTGAGCTGCCTGAGGCAGGAGACAGTGTGGGGCCTGAGGGTGAGGCTGGAGGGGGCCTGTTAAATCAGCTCTGGGCCAGTTTTATCTTTGGCTAGTTACCATTAGCTCAAGTCAGCTGGTTTTATAACAAGCCCTTAAATGACCCCAGCTAGAAATTAGGTGTCCAATATTTTTCACGTCACACTTAGCTTTAGAAAAGCAATTTTTGCTTACCTTAAGAGTTAGCTTATGGAAAAGGGTCTTGCAGGAGCCCTAGTGTTTTAGCCTGGGTCTTCTAGAGAAGTGAAAGCAGGGAAGCGTTTCTATGTATCTCTCTAGCCGATCTGTACATGGGTCACTCAGTATCTCTTTATAGATGTAGACACGGCTACATATCTACCTCTACCTATTGATAGATGAAGAAAGAGAAAGGAGAGCGAGGGAGTCTTATTTCAAGGACATGGGTCACACACAGAAGCTGGTAAGTTTATAGGTCAGATGTCAGTGTGGAAGCTTCTCCTGACTCACATAACTTCAAGGGCTGATGAGCTCGTTTTCAGCAGCACAAAGGCGAATGAATCAAAGATTGGCAAGTTAGATGACAGGCTGCTGATGACTCCCAGGATCAGTGGACAATATGGCTGGCCACTGGCTCCCGTCCAAATATCTAGTGGCTATTCCCGTTCAATTGATTAACCTGTTCACAGCATCTTTTATCACAGACGATCACATTATATCAGATCTCATCACTGGGGATGGCAGCTTCTACCTGTGGTTGAGAGTCCCGGCCCAGCAAAGTTGACACACCACCTTAACTGTTAACAGCTTGTGTTCTGTAATGTATCCTGTGTAGTTTTGATGCTGGATGTATTTCTTTCCCATTCCTGCAGCCGTGTGACCTGTCTGCCTGTGGCAGTTCTGGATAATAAGGAGGAAGTCTTACAATCTGGGTAGCATAAATCGTCCATATAGATACGTTCTGATAATCTTTCACTCCAAATGATGGTTTCATAGTAGCTACTACATTTTTAATGTTTATCACTATCTCTTTCATCCCCACCCTTTTTTTTTTTTTTACCCTAAAGACAAATGGTGAGGTTAAATATGGCCATGACTCAGTCAAGTGCTCAGCTGAAACCTCCCAGTGGCCATCAGGAAAAATGCTGCCACAGGACTTGTTACAATTGGCACGCGAGGCCTTCAGCTGTTCTTAGTTTTCACTACGGTTTCATTAACTTATTGCCAGAGGTTACAAAGTACTCCTGTTTGGATTTCAGAAACAAATGTCTTTTAAGTGAAAGTATAGATTAGGTACCATGTGAATTTTCAAGCCAAACCTTTGTGTTTAGATAATAAACAAGCAAACAAACAAACAAACAAACAAACAAACAAAAAGAGACGTGTTTTTCAAGCAATCTCCACGGAGCTGGTGGTTTACTTCTTTTATAAGACGTGTCTCACTTTCATATAGCTGGCTCTAGAAAACGTCCTTCAGTTGGACTAGGAGTTTGTGAAGCCAATAGTTCAAGAATTATAAACTTTGCATCCTGAGGCCAGACGGAGATGAACTCCAAACTCACTGTCATTGAGTTGATTCTGACTCACGGTGACCCAAGATAAGGCTTCCCGGACTATAAACAATATGGGAGCCTCATGATAGCCTCATTTTTCTCCTGCAGAGCCACCGATAGGTTTGAACCACCGGACTTGCAGTTAGAAGCCCAGTCTCAACTACTCACCCAAGGATGTGGTTCAAACACAGTAAGAGGTGTCACAGAAGACAGGCCAGGTATCGCTTTACTCTGACACATGCAGGGTTCCCTGCTCAGAATCTACTTGATAGCAACTAACAGTCTGAAGGGAAGGATACCACAAGGGATGACTTGCTTCATTGTTTCTCTCCCATTGAAACTGTTCCACAGCAATAAAGGTGACATCTATTGCGTAGAGGCTACCGATATGGCCCTGCGTCCTACGAGAGTTCCTGGCAGGTCTTTGGGAATCATATTCTAGAATCGGGAGTGGCAAGAAAACAGCAGTTGTGACATCCAGTCAGGGCTGCCATGCATGTTGGCTGTGGCTTTGGACCACATACTGTTTTGAGGGGACAGCAGCTCCTTGTCTGCTCCTGCTGGCAATACCTGCCTGGACCATTGTTGTTTTTTTAGGTCCCCTCGGGTTTGTTCCGGCCACATAGTGACCCTATGCACAGAAGAACAAAGCTCTGCTCACACTTGCTCCTGTGCTCGCACCCATTGTGACAGCCACTGAGTCCAGCCATCCCCTTGAGGTCTTCCTCTATTTAGCTGCCCCTCCACTTAACCCACCGTGATGTGCTTCTCCAGGGACTGGACTCTCCCGACAACATGTCCAAAGGATGTAAGATGAAGTCTTGTCATCCTTGCCTCTGGAGAGCACTCCGGCCCTGCTTCTTCCAAGACAGATCCGTTTGCCCTCTGAGCAGCCCATGGCACCTCTAATGATCTTTTCCACTATCATTCCAATGATCAACTTCCAACGGCCGAGCTTGGTAGAATTATTCAATTTCTTCACCACTAGCTTTTAAAACAATTGTTTTATTAGGAGCTCTTTCAGATATGATAGCAATCCATAATTCAATTAGATCAAGCATAATTGTACAATTGCTGCCATCATCAGTTTAAAAACATTTTCTTTCTCTTGAACTCTTTGATCAATTCCCCTTTATCCCCCCCTCAGAAACCCTTATTATTTTAATCATTTTATTGGGGGCTCATACAACTCATCATAATCCATACATATATCAATTGTGTAAAAGCACATTTGTACATTCGTTGCCCTCATCATTCTCAAAACATTTGCTCTCCACTTAAGCCCCTGACATCAGCTCCTCATTTTCCCTTCCCTCCCTCCTCCTCCCTCCCTCATGAACCCTTGATAATTTATAAATTATTTTTTTGTCATATCTTACACTGTCCAACATCTCCCTTCACCCACTTTTCTGTTGTCTGTCCCCCAGGGAGGAAGTTATATATAGATCCCTGTAATTGGTTCCCCTTTTCTACCCCACCCTCCCTCTTATTTTATTATTATTATTGCCATATCTTACACCATCCAGTGTATTCGTTCACCTACAATTCTGTTATTCCTTCCCCCCTGAGAGGGGTTATACAGTCATCATTGCTATCGGTTCCCACTTCCCCCACTTCCTCCACCTCCTCTACCTCTCTTCCCGTACCTTCAGGGAATCATTACTCTCATTACTATTTCTGAAGAGGTTATCGACCTGGGGTCTCATGCAATGAATGATCTTAATTATACAAATGAGCATATGCAGATCTAACAAGATTAATGAGGTAAAACTAAGATGATAATAGTAAGGGGAGGAAGTATTAAAGAGGATAGGTATGTGTTTCATCAGTGCTATACTGCACCCTGGACATGTCATCCCTTCCATGTGGTCTTCTGTGAGGGACAGTCCAGTAATCTCACAGGTGGGCTTGGGGCCTCCATTTGGTCTGTGCTCCTTCACATCAATTTGATTGCTTGTTTTTGAACTTCTGCTGCCTATTCTTGTGATCACACAGACTGCTGTGCTTCCTCCATGTGGGCTTTGTTGCTTCTGAGCTAGATGGCCACTTGTTTACCTTCAAGCTTTTAAGACCCCAGATGCTATCTCTTTTGATAGCCGGGCACCATCAGCTTTCTTCGCCACATTTGCTTATGCACCCGCTTTGTCTGCAGTGATCATGTCAGGAATGTGGGTATCATACAGTGCCACATTCTTAGAACAAACCGTTCTTGTTCTGAGGTAAGATTTAAGTAGAGGCCCAAAGTCCATCTGCTTTCTTGTTGGGTGTGTGTGTGTATACAAAAACCCCCACCATCTTTATGTATTTATATATTTACATATATACATATCTATATTTATACCTATATAATTTTTACTTTCTTGTTCTTTCCTCTTTTTATTTCTTCTTTCCTCCTGCCCCACTATCATGTTTACCCAACATTTACCCCTCAGCAATACCTCTCGGACACATTTCAGTTGATCAGATGTAACCAGGCACGCTACACCCTCACTGTCAATTTAGATTTCCTTTTTCCTTGCTATTTCTCTGTCCCTGTCATTATTGGCTTACCCCCCCACCTGCTTTTCTCCCATAGACCCCCCTGAAACCGTCAGTCCCGTTGCTTTCTCCTTGGGATTGCTTATCCTGATTATCTTATATAGCTAGATACCCCACCACACACACACACACACACACACACACACACACACACCCCATACAAATAGCTCCAAGTCTAACTGACCCAGAGTAGATGAATATCTCTGTGTTCAATAGATAATGAGCAGGCCCTGCTCTAATCCATCAGTCCAGTACCCTTTTCTTTCCGGGATCCATATCCCAGGACCTGCTCCCTAATAGCACTTATACCCCTTTAGTCCTCAGCATTCACTTCCAAGGGGCACGCCTTCTGCAAGACCCCATTGCTCTTCCTGCAGTCATGGATGGAGTGGTCTGGTGCCCCACCCCACCCCACCCCATTGCACCTTTAGACTTTCAATGTGGTCCTCTTTCCACCACTAGCTTTTGTGGATGGAGTATCAATTTGAATCATCGTGCTGATCAGATTTCCTTGAAGGCAGATAGATACAATCCTATCACAGACAGCGTTGCACGGCAAGATTGATTTTGTGATAGCCTTTTCAGTGATGAATGCCATGCCCTTCCTCTGGATTGTCTTATTCCTGACACAGTAAACCATATGATAGGATATTCTGACCCAAACTGGCCAACACCAGCCACTTCAGCTCACTCAGGCCTAGGATATCGATCTTTATGTGTTCTGTTTCATCTTCGATGCCTCAGATTTTCCTAGAGCCACACGTCACACATCCCAAGTTCTGATTAATAGATTGGTAACAGCTGTTCATCTTCCCTGGAATTGTGCTCCACAGCAAATGGATATCCTGAAGGCTCCACTCCCACGGTCTTTACTCCATTCACATCATCACCATCGGCTCTGCATCAAAAATGCAGCTCTTCCTCAGTCACATTTCCCTCCCAAGGAGCCGGTCCTCTGGCACTCTCTCCGACAACGTTCTGCTTCCATTCAGTAATCCTTCAGGATCGGACAGTGTTTCCAAGTTGTGCATAAGGTTTTCTGCAGCCACTTCTTCCAAAGTGGGGAGCCAATTCCTATCCCGCATGGATAGGCAGTCTGTAGTGGGGGATGAGGGGGCAGGGCGGCAACTGAAGGCAGAGAAGTATGAAGAAGTCAGCACAGGAGTGGGTGGGGAGCCTGCCAACCAGAAGAGAGGGGGGAGAAGGCTGAGGAACATCCCAAGGTTCCCCCCACAGCCTAGCACTTCATCCTAGATCAATGCACAGCCTTCAGCATTATGGGAGGGCATGGTGTTTGAACAAGGCTTATACTTCATATTCTGATTTTATGAAGTTATTTGATTAAACTATACTTAATTTTGGGAAAGGGGGCACGTTCACGTGGCTGACACAAGGAATATCATAGAAAGACTGCTAGCCAAATATGTCTCCCCTTGTTCCTCTTCTTATTAGTTCTCTGCTCCCTTCCTACAAACGGTCCAACTCACCACCCTCCGTCATAAGCTTTATTAGCTAATTCCCTGTGTTTTTAACATGTGTGTGTGTGTGTCTGTGTGTTACATGTATGCTATAGGTATCTATGTCTTGTGAGATACAAGGAGACTTCAAAACGTAGAAAATTCCATTTGTGGGAGCCCTGGTGGTGTAGTGGTCATGCACTGGGCTGCGATCTACAAGGTCAGCAATTTGAAACCACCTTAGGAGAAAGACAGGACTTTCTACTCCTGTAAAGAGTTAGTCTTGGAAACCCACAGGGGTTGCTATGAGTCAGCATCGACTTGATGGCAGTGAGTTTGTTTTGGGGGTTTAATTTCATATTTCATCAACTGCTTGAAGCCCCTCATGCTCATATATGTGCACATGTATTTCTTTATGTACATATATAAATTTATCCGCCCCTTTATGCTCCTATAAAAATTTATCCCCCCTTTTAAAATAAAAAGGTGACATGTCATATACTATATGCTGTCCTTTTCCCCCTTAATATTTCTTGCGACTTTTTTCATATTCGTATATAGAGAACTTTCTTTTTTTAACAACTACATACTATTCTATTGTATCTTCTATTGATGGATATTTAGTTTGTGGTCAGTTTTTTTACCATTGTGAATGCAATGAGTAACTGTGTTACTCATTGTGTGAGTAACACATGTGTGAGTTTTCCTGCAGAATGCATTTCAGGAGGTGGGGTTTCTGGGTTAATTGGGCTGTGTCCTTATAATTTTGATGATGATGTTGTTTGGTGCCATCACATTGGCTCCAGCATCATGACATCTCTCCAGTATTTCTCAAAGTGGCCGATAATGCCCCCTGGAGGTGCTGGAACAATACAGGGGCCTGAAAAAGCAGTTGCCTACACTTCTATCTTGGGTTCTGGCCTATAGTACCTATGTTTTTAATTGCTAGCAGTGCAGGTAGGGGGATGCTGAGTAATTTTATTTCGAAAAGTAAGCGGTAGGTCAAATAAGTTTGGGGACCTCAGCTGTAATACAAAAAGTCATCAACCTTGAGGACACTAACCATAACCGCAAATTCATGCCCATCAAATCAGTCGTGACTCATAATGGCCCTATATAAGGCTTCTAAGGCTGCAAATCTTCCAGAGAGCAGGTAGCCTCATCTTTCACTGACTTTCTGGTTAGCAGTACCACAAACTGCTTCAAAGCCCCAGGATGGTGTAAACCACTTGCTGATGGCTGCTGACCATAACGCAGGGGTTTGAATTCACTCAGAAGCGTCTTGTAAGAAAGACTTGGTGATGCGGTTCCATACAGATCACAGCCAAGGAAACCCTGCAGAGCTCAGGGCTACTCTGTAACTCGATGGTAACTCTCTGCTCCTGCACCGTTCCCCCACCCCCCAGTATAGGTTAGCTAATCTGAGATTGGAGATAACATGACCTGATTGATCTCATCTAGAGGGATGGATTTGATGGAGAGTAATGCTTGACTTTCATACTGCCCTTGTGAGCCCAGTGTTAGCTTGGGTTAGTTAGATGAAGCCACTGTTGATTTTAAAGACAACTTTTTTGTTTAGTTTTTGTGTCTAATCATCATCTATCTCGAGGACATACTCCAAGCAGATTTCAAGTGACAAAACTGATAGGAATACCCACTAGGTTGTATCCCAAAGTCAAGAGCTTGGATTGAAATCAACTAAAAAGGTGAAGCATAATAGAACGAAGTGCCCTACTATGTTCCAAACCCTGTCCACGGCCAACGAGTCAGTCCTCAGAGCGGCCTGCCATGCACATAGAGACTGAAAACACACACACAGAGAAGACCAGTCATTTTAGTTGGCGACGTTTGAATTTATCAAGCTGTCCAGGGTGAGGTGGCCCCTCGGGCTTTCTGTTCTATTATAGACTCACGAAGTGCCCACAGCTGCTGTATCTGCATGCTACAGCTTAAAGGGACCCCTGCTGAAGAGGTTGGGACGGTCAGAAGCCTTGAGGAGGCCTGGCCTGACTACTGGGCAGGGTGCTATAAAATCTCTTTCTGACCTTGGCCTGCCCTGACTCTGGTGTGAGCAAGCCTGCCGCCTGGGTTGGGGATATATGTCCACAGTGGGTGCACTGTTGACTGTGGTGGCCCGTGAGGCCACCTTCCAAAGCTCTGATCCTGCAGTTCTGGACAGTCTACATTTTGTTTTAATTTTAGAGCTGCTAACATATGGTTTAGAGAAGGGCTTGCCCTGGTAATTTAGGTTATGTAATACTATAAAAGGAGACTCCAGTAGGGCCCTCCTTTAAGTGGGAAGGCTCAAGGAAATTTCCAGAGCAGCGAGAGCTGCCATGCTGATTCTGCAGCAATTCTCCAGGACCATTGTCAGGAGCAAACAGATGGGGAGCCTGAGCAGTGCATCATGGCTGACGAAAGTTCAAAGGGGGAAATCCACAGCATTTGGGGAGCAGGATCCCCCCCAAACGGGTCTTGCATTCCGCCAGTAAAGATTTACCTCATTCGATAAAGGCAAAGATCTGAAACAATAAGCCCTCCTTTCTGAGCATCTCCACTCTCCAGTAATCACAGCTTTGATTTAGCAAGCAGGCTCTGCCTCGCTGGGTGAGCTGTTTTGGAGGCAGTGATTACAGCTGGCTCAGTGGCCAGGGACCGTCGGGACCACAGCTCTCCTGAGGCTCTCTTCAGGAAGAGACCCTGATTACTCGTTATTTTTGCCCATGCTGTTTTACTCAGATCTGTAATTTAGCATCCACCATACAAAGAGTCCCCAGAAGGCCAACAGAATGCTCGTTTAAAGACACTTTCTCTTGCGCGCTCCTTTTTAAAGAGGACCATCCATTTCAGTGCTTGCTGCTCAGAGATGGGTCCTCTCAGTTTCCTTAAACGTCAGCTTGGACGGTGAGGTGGGAGACAGGTGTAAGATTTATGAGGGACGTCTTCTCCTCCTCACCGAGGGGTCAGGGACACTGCTGCCAGCTTTAACTCACACAGGCAGGGCCCGCGGGTGGCTGCAGTTAGCCCTCTGATGGCAGTCCAGAAGCAGGATTTCAGGGGGACTTTGTGTGGATGCTGGGGGCCCGGCTGTGCGTGTCCGTATGGGGCATATTGGGATCACACTCATGGCGGGACAGGGGAGAGGGTACTTCCAACAATGCCAACCAAAGGGGACAGTCACTGGCTCCCTCTTGCTGTTTGTGAAAGCAGTTGTTCCCTTCCCACCTCACACTGACCCTTCTTCACTCTGCTTACCGCTGTGTCTCATGTCTTTGCCTGGATCTGGGGCAAGCCACCCCCCCTCGTCCCTCTGCCTGCATTTCCCTGGAGACTCCAGCAGCGACAGGATGTGCTTCCAGGTCAGCGGGGGCCTCGGTGTCACGAGCACAGGGTCTTTTGTCCATTGTGTCCACCCCTTCTCCTAAACCCTGGGGTGGTTCAGCACCAGAGGGTTAAAATACTCTGCCCCCCTGGGCTCCCCCAGCAGAGGCTCCCCTGCATCTTCCCTCCTGGCAGCTCCACCTGAATTCCCCTTTGCGCTTCCTCTGTTCATGTTCTGCTCCTTGAAAGTTCTGTCTTCAGGCCTCCTCTGTCTGTCTGCCTCCCTCCCACCTGCCCTCTGTCAGCCCAGAGCTGCCAGGTGTCACAGGCCTTTCAGACTTCCTGGGGCTGCCTCTCAGTGTCGCTGGACCCAGACGCCTTGGCTGTCTCCCTTCACCGATGTTCCCTGGCTCTTGGTGACCTGAGGCTGGGGCTGTTGCCTGCAGCTGGGTCTGGACCCTCCAGTCTCGTTTTCTGTGGTCTGGTCACACCCTGCCTTGACCCAGGTGTCCTCGTTCGTTCATCCTCAGCACTGTGAGACGGCTCCCGGTTCCTACCTCCAGCCTTTCTCCTAGAGCTCAGGATGGACTTTAGCCCCTGAATGCTCATTCCAACAGTGCCTTCTGATCCAGAACCAGCCTCCATGTAGCCCGAGGGCAGGCAAGCTCCAGGTCTGAGCAACTGGTCTCCTGTCAACACCTGAACCCAGCTAGTGCTGAAGGCGGGCAGATGTGCCCTTTTAGGGTCCATGCTCTCCACAGCAGGACAAACTGAATCTACCAGCATCTTAGGGGAACTTCAGCAAAGCAAGCACGTGACAGTTTCTAGCCACCCCTCCCCCAGCCCCCAAACCAACCAACCAACAACAAATAAATCCAAACTCACTGCCCTTAGTTTAAGGTGACCCAACATCCTGCTTTGAGCGGACAGTCCCGATTTTTAACAATTTTTCCCGAGTCCCGTGGCATTTTTAAAAAGTCCCGATTTTTGGAAAGAATGCACGACAAGCTAAGGTATACGGTTTTCGGCTGCCACGTGGCTATTTCGCCAGGATATGAGTTTTATCAGTGGTGTCCCGCTTTTGTCCCGCTTTACCAATGTTAAAATCTGGTTACCTTACTCTGGTTGATTCTGCAACCCTCCAGGGTAGATCTGCCCCCTGTGGGTTTCTGAGGATGACCCTTTACAGGAGTAGAAAGCCTCTTCTTTCCTGGATGGAGTGCCAGGTGGTTTCCAACCAGAGGCCCTGGGGCAGTGAGATCCATTCTGACTCATGACAGCTGCATGTCGTCAAAGTAGCACTGGACTCTCCAGAGGGCTTCATGAACTGATTTCAGAAGTCAGAGCCAACTACCCTCCCTTTCTTCTGTGGCACCCCGGGCTGGCTAGACTCCACCCAGTTAGCAGCCCAGCATGTTTCCCATTTGAACCCTGTAGGTGTTTCATTCAACCACTGACCTTTCAGTAAGGAGTTGGGGACATACAGGCTCAGCCCCCACCCAGTGAGGAGCAGCCCCATTGTCCCCCTCTGTCATAGGAGCAGGGGCTGGGATGTTCCAGGAAGTCTTTCCACACGCCCCACCCCCACCCCCGCGAGAGGGGGAGGCTGTGGTTGGTATCTGCTCTTCCCCGAGTCCATTCCCGTTCATTGCTACCCTACAGGACAGATGGAACTGACCCTGTGGGTTTCTGAGGCGGAAAGTCCTTACAGGAGTAGAAAGCCTCATCTTTCACCTGTGGTGCAGCTACTGGTTTCAAACTGCCGACCTTGAGTTAATCACTAAGCCCTCAGGGCATACACCATCCAGTCTCACTCAAGGACACTGAAAGGGCTGCAGGTGGTATTGAAGCAGCCTGAGGCACTGTCCTCAGGGACTGGCCGACTCTGAACATGACCTCTTACTCTGCCCTTGGAGAAGGAGGGGGCTCAAGTGGACAGTCTCCAGGGCCCACGAGCACATGTTCCACCACCATCTGCTGGGACCTCTGAGCACCACGACCTCGAGGGTCACCAGTGGGGCCAGCCCTCCGAGAGTACAGAGTACCCCAAGTCAGGGCAGTCGAGTGAGGCTGAGTTTGAAATGTTTATTAATGAATCTAAGCAACATTTATGGTAAAAACACCCCCCCTCCAATAAATAATAAACTCTTGTAACCTCTTACTGCAAATCAACATAGTTCACATACTTGTCATTTTTTCAATGGTTCAATAGATTCCCTGGGCTTTCCTGGGGAGGGCACATGTAGCCATTCTGCTGTGGCGGGGCCCTTGGCTTCTCTCCAGGTTCTCCTTGGTGGACTGTGACTGTCTGCTGAGATGCAGCAACCGCCCCCCACCCCAGCCCACCGCACCCCCCAGGTTAGTGCTTTGGGTAAGCTTTTAAAATTGGCAGCTCACATGGTCAGGTCATCCATCACTTACATGGGTTTATAGTCTGCTAGCCTGTATATATTTTTCACAAGGTCTTCCCTCAGCACGATTGCATCGCCATGTGCACAATCATCCGTTTAAGGTCTGTCTCCGGCACTAGGTTCTCACAGTCTCACAAGGACAGCTCTCTGTCCTGTCTTTGTTATTGCAATAGCCTCAGCCCCCAAGAGAAGTGCCCGGGAGAAAGATAAGGCTGTCTGCTCCCGTCAAGACCGACAGTCTCGGAAAACCTCCAGGAGCAGGTCTACCTCGTGCTGTAGAGCCACTGATGCTTGGACTTGATGGCAGTGGGCTTAGAGTACTGCCCACATACAATAGATTGAGTGGACGAGTCAGCGCTGCCTATCTAGACTGCATGCACGGTCAGGTGTGATTTTTATGGGCTTCTCCTGCCTGCCCACCTGTCTGCCAACCTGTGTGAGCATCTGCATAGGCCAGATGTTCAGAAAGGACAGCAGAGAGCATATGGGCCTGCCTTCAGATCGCTCAGGTCCAGCAGGGACCAGGAGGGAGGAAACAGCCAGTTCTACAGCACTGGGCTAAGTGCCGGTAATGTGGGCACGCAGGACTGTGGGAACATGGAGGATGAGGAGACTGGGGCTCTGGAGGAAGTCTGCCCAAAGGCAGGGAGGACCGGAGTGGGTCTGAAAAGCTCCACATGCCTTCTGAGGGGCCTGCAGCAGGCAGAGCCCTTAACTGGCATTATTTTTGCTAGAGGGCACCCTTTTCTTTTGAAGGTCATTGTAGAGCCTGAGCCGTATGGTCCTTTGGAAACCACACATGACAGGAGAAGCATCGCACAAAGAACCGGGCTGTGCAATTGTCTCCATGCTCGTAATCATCGGCGTCCATCTCTGCGGCACATTGCAGATGCCCTGCCTGCCCTGTGGAGCAAAGTGGACCTACTTAAAATGTGCTCTCACGGCATGTCTTCTGTATCACCAGAGGGGACTCTGCTCAAGTTACAGTGACACGGCACATGGCGAAGAAAGACCGCAATTGAACAAACGGACCGGAAAACCCAACGAGAACCCCAGAAAACAACGATACAGGCCAACTTGTGCTGAGCTAGGAATTGTGCCTGCAACGCATGAAAGTCAGGGCCTAAAGCTGGGCAAAGAATAATACATGAAAAAAAAAAGAAGAAAAAGAAAAGAAGAATCCATGACTGATTGCAGCGTTTCCTCCAGCAGCCATGGTGCAAGAGGGCCATTCTTTTTTCACAACTTCGAAGTGGCTGTGCTATTGCTGGAATCCTTCCAGACCTAGGACACCTCGTGTGCTCTTGGAATGCCTCCCCTCCTTCTCCACAGAGCCTCCTTTCTGCCTGCTCTGCTTCATGCAATGGGTTTGCAAGCCTCATTCAGACGTTCTTCCACGTGGCCTTTCCTTGAGCCGGAAGTACGTCTCTGGAGGTCAGCAGTTGATTTTTCTGTTCCAGGTAGATTCATGATACTGTGCTTAGCACTCAAGAATGTGAGGTACTTCCCACTTGGAGCTCAAAACGAGTGGGTCTATTCTTCCACACCTTTTCACAAACAGGGTTTGCAGCTGAAATGGCCTGTTCCCAGCTAGTTGGCATTTGAACTTCTTCGTCCATTGACGTGCTTGGTTTTTCCCCCTCGAGTCTGTTTCTTCGTCTGTACCCTCCGTGTTGAAGTGCTCGGGGGTGAGCAGGGGACTCAGGGGAGTCAGCAGTTGAAGCCACCAGTGGGTCTGTGGGAGAAAGATGTGGCTCTCTGCTGCAGGCTCGGTCACAGCCTGTGGGGTCTCTGAGTCAGAATGCACTTGGGGGGCCAGCCTACAATGAACAGTACAGGGTTGCACAGGAAAAACACAGGCAACCTTCACAAGGAGTTAGTATTTGGTGGGGTAACTTTGCTTTTTAATTGGAAAAAAAATTTTCAAATTTTTGTTTTGGAATAATAACCTTCAGAAGACAAAAAAACAAACAAAACAAAAGCCATAACCATGGTATGTAGACTTAACATCTTCTAGCCCAGGGCACACAATAAAACCAGGAATTAACACTACTGTACCACTATGACTGGGGGCACAGTGGCTCATCGCTGGCTGCTAACTGAAAGGCCTGCCAGTCAAACCCACCAGCTGCTTCCGGGGACAAGGTGTGGCCGTCAGCTGACATGGCACTAGGAGTTGGAATTGATTGGATGGCAAGGGGTTTGCTTGGCTTGGGTTCTGGTGCTCTTAATTCTATGGACTTTGGAGTTCAGTCAAATTTTGTTCATTGCCCCACTAAAGTCTTTCCCTGGCCCAGGGTCCAATTCCACACCCGCTTCCACACCACACATTTTATGTTGGCTCTCCTCTGCCTTCATCTTTCATGATCCTGATCGACACTTTCACCGAATAGTGCCCACTTATTTTATAGCATGTCCTTTAAAGTGGGGTTATTTGCTATTCCCTCTCCATTGAATTATAGCTACCGGTACGTGTTTTTGCCACAAACACCACCGAAAGGTGCTCCTCTCGGTTCACCTTATGAAGAGCATCGTAGTTTCCCAGAGCTAGTGTACCAAGTACCACCCATTGGATGGTTGAAAACAACAGAACTTGGTTCTCTCACAGTTTTGGAGCCTGGAAATTCAAAATGAAAGTTGTCAGCAGGGCCCTGATCCATCTCAAGGCTCTAGGACAAATGCTAGCCTCTTCCGAGCTTCTGGTGGCCCCAGCAACCCCTGCCATCACTTGATGTGTAGCTGCTTCACTCCATTCTCCGCTTCTGTCTTCCTGTGGCCTTCTTCTCTGTGTGTATCTTTGTGAGTCCTCTCTTTTAAAAAAAAATTAATCATTTTATTGGAGGGGGGCTCTTACCAATCTTATAACCACCCATCATTCAATTTATTAAGCATACTTGTACATATGTTGCCATCAACATTTCCAAAACATTTTCTTTCTACTTGAGCCCTTGGTATTGGCTCCTCTTTTTCCCCTTCCCACCCACGTGAATCCTTGATCAATTATATATTATTATTGTTACTTCGTGTCTCACATGGCCTGTTGTCTCCCTTCACCCACATTTCTGTGATTCACCTGCCAGGGGGATGGAGGTACACATCCAACCTTGTGATGGGTACCCTTCACCCCACCTCCATCAACCTCCTACTCTTATTATATTGCTATTCCCGCTACTGTTCCTGAGGGTTTTGGCTGTCCTGAATTCCATGTGTCTATAGTTCTTATCTGTACCAATGTGTGTTCTCTGATCTAGCTGGATTTGTAAGGTAAAACTGGGTCATGGTAGTGGGGTGGGGG
>NW_022111300.1:22908534-22916398 GCF_000313985.2 Echinops telfairi
AAAAAAAAAAAAATAGATATTAAATATATATATATATACACACACATATATAATATATATAACAAAAAATATATATATACAGTAGTCAGTGGATTTAAGGCCCACCGTAATCCATGAAGACCTTATCCTAATAATTCAAAACAACAGAAACCATATTTTCACATTCTGAAGTTCCAGGGGGGCACAGCTTTTGGGGAATACATGATTGCAGTGTTTCTCATGACTGCTGTTACTCTGATCATTAAGGTAAAATAGTGTTACATTCAGTGGATGTTTTTGAACTTCTGAGACCTATTCCCGACAGGCTGGTGTGCTTCTTCCATGTGGACTTTGTTGCTTCCCTGCTAGATGGCCGCTTGTTTAACTTCAAGCCTTTAAGACCCCAGATGCTTTATATTCTTAATAGCTGGGCACCATCAGCTTTCTTCACCACATTTGCTTATGCACCCGCTTTGTCTGCAGTGATTGTGTCGGGAAGGTGAGTGTCATACAGTGCCACATTATTAGAACAAAGTGATCTTGTGTTGGTGGATTATAACGGGTCTTGCTCGCTATTGAACAGAGAGATACCCAGGTACTCTGGGTCAGGGTATCAGTTAGACTTGGAAGTATTAGCATGATCTTTCCTTTTTTCTTCTTCTTTTGGTTTCCTCTTTTGGAGTCTAGCTATACAAGATAGGCAGGATAAGCAGTCCCAAGAAGACAATGACGGGACCAATGGTTTGGGTCGGGGGAGAGAGTTGGGAGGGGAGAAGGTGGGAGGAAGTGAGCGGTGCACCAGCCAGGACAGGATAGGGACAAGCATGGTTTCTAAACTGAAGATGAGGAGGAGCAGCATTACTGGTCCTGTTGAAATGCAAGAGGAATTACTGAGAGGTGAACGAAGTGGGACAGGAGGAAAGAAAAAAAGAACAAATGGAAAGAAGAAGAAAGTAATAATTACATAGATAGGTATAAGTATAGGTATGCATGTAGGTAAATATATAAAGATAGGAGTATTTGTCTATGTAGGTATATATGTGCAAATTCGATAAGGAAGCAGATGGACTTTGGGCCTCTATTATTTTGCCTTTTTCAAAAAATATCTGAGAAATCTAAAACCAAAAATACCCACTTCCAGCTCCTCTGTGGGGTTTCTGAGATTGTACATTTTTCCAGGGGCAGACAGCATCCTCTTTCTCCTGTGGAACATCTGTTGGGCTTGAACCACTAACCTTGCTGTTCATAGTCCATCATTGACCTGACAGCACCTCCAGGGCTCCTAAGCATGAGTTAAGAATCAGCACCATCCGGAGAAGCAGAGGCAGATAGGTGTTAGTTCTTCCTTAACCCCCTGCCCTCTCCACCTGGACACTGCCCCTGACTTTGACCTTGCCTCTGGTCCTTCCTTCTGCTGCCTACTGTAGCACACGTGAGCAGGCTCCTGACTGTCTTACTGCCGCCTTCCTTCAGAGGGAGCATCCTGTAGCCACACTTTTGTGCTTTGATCTTGTCCCTTAACACAATGTCCTGGAACTCATTCCACATTTATTTGTAAGGAACCTTGTCTCATTCTTTGTTTATGTCCCCTGTGGCTCACGGCCTTCCTCATTCTTTATTTTAATTTCCTTATTTCTTCATTCATGGAAGTCTCTCTCTCTCTCTCTCTCTCTTTCTCTCTCTCTCTCTCTCTCTCTCTCTCACACACACACACACACACACACACACAACAAAGCACGAGCCATTTTTATGTACAATCCAGTGACATTCATGGTCTTCACCTTGTTTTGTAACTGTTAGTAGTAGCCATTTCTCAGTGTTGTCAAGTTGTTTACCAAACTCTTAATTCTCCCTTAAACAATAATCCACACCCTCACCTCACACCCCCGCTCCTTCCACCTGTCTCTGGTAACCACTGGTGAACGTGGGTTTCTATGAATTTGCCTACTCGGGGTATTTCATATCAGTGGGACCATGCACCCTTTGCACTGCTGTGTCTGACTTATGTCACTCAGCACCATGTGTTCATGTAGGCTGTAGCATGTATGTTTCTCTCTATGACTCGATATTCTTGTTTTTATAGCAACATAGTACTTCCATTGTGTAGGATGCACAGTAATTCTCTCAACCACTGTCTTATGGATGGGCATTTACATGGTTTTCAGTACTTTGCAGCTTACCCCCCGATCCCCTAAAAAAAAGAGGGGTGATGGTGGTGGTGGGCTGTAATGACTCACCTCATGCATGGGCATTCCCCTGTTGTTGGAGGTCCATTCTTAGGGTAGATTTCGGTCTGTCCAGAGGGTAGTAAGGGCATGTTTGCCCAGAACCCTCTGGAAGATGATAGCTGGGTCATTGGAACCAGACAGGCTTCCCCAACCATCACTAGGTGCCAGTGGGGGTGGGGACAGTGCCCTGTTGTGACTGTGGACACAGGCCTGGTGGAGGGTAGGGAACTTGGCTCCATGCCCTTCCTTTCCTCCGTCTTCAACAACAACCCGACAAGCCGGTGGGAAGAGAATGGGCTTGCAGGTAAGGCAGTCCAGGACTCAGGTCAGCCAAGCTTTCCCAGGCTGTCTGGTGGGGCATCCCAGCCCCTGCTCCAGGCAGTCAGAGAAAGATGATCTCATGTTTTGGGGAAGAGAGCATGGCTGGGCTGAGGTGGGGGGTGGGAAGGAAACCCGCGAGTTGGAGGCTGCCTGAGTTTCCGTGGCATGCCTCCTAAGCAGGCATTTTATTTAACCTCCTTGGAAAGCGAATCATAAATACTAGCACATGGAGACTACCTTTCACGGTGTCTGGCAGGCTGATGTGGTTGGTCTGGGGAGTAAATAAAATGTAAAAGGAGTGGTACACAGTAAAAGATACTTCTCTTCTCGACACCCCCCTCCCCAACCCTCCCCTCCATCTCTTACATTTGTTTGAAATAGGAAGAGGGGTTGTAAATCATTCCATGGATGGGGATACTGTGTTTAAAGGTCCTATAAAAAGAAGCTGTGTATCACCTCACCATTTGAAGGTCTACCCAAGGGCCTGGCTATAAAAGTAGAGGCCTCTGACTTTATCTTGTCTTCTATTCCACTCTTCATCCAGGGATGCCCTCCCTTGGGGATGTGTTTCTGGTGGCGGCCTCCCCGCCACGCAGATGTTTGATGCAGAACCCAAATCTTCTCATCTTAGTTATCCTCCTGCTTCCTTATAGACCAAGGATCCTAGATCTAGACCGTGGGCCCTACCCACCGTTTCTCCATCAGCAACAGCAACGCTTCCTCCGGGCGTCTATCTGCCGGGACAGCAAAATTCCAAGGGGTTAGGACTGCCAGGGAATTGCCCCCAAACTAAGCCTGCTGTGAATCCAGGGCTGACCCACGTGGGGCAGGAAGAGTGTTGGAAAAGCAGGCGTTCACATGTGTGGTCACCCGAGCCCCACACGCCAGGCCCAGAGCCTGGGAATCTAGGCTTCCTGCAGCCTGCAAAGGCCCCTGGGGTGATGCGGATGACGGATCGTTGTCCGTGGCAGTCTGAAATCACCAGCAACACGAGATGTCAGCAACAGAGTCAGCTGCCTTTTAGCAGCTTTAAATCTACGTATTGATTTCTTCGACTCAGCATCATGAGCCTCTGCGGGCAGTTTCCTCCCCCAACCTCGCCGTCTCATCCGCATCAGAAACTTCTCCCCGGGAGGGTGTGGAGCTATTCCATACGGGCAAGTTTTGCCGCCTTCTCATCCACCCGTCCCAGATTGAACCTGATTTGAACAGAAAGGCTCGCGAGCTCCGAATGTAAGTCAGGGTGCTGCTGTTCCCATTGCTAGGTGCCAGTGAGTTGGTTCTGATTCATAGCATCCCTGTGGACCACAGAACCAAACATGGCCCAGTCCTGTGGCACCATCCCAATGATGAAGAAGCTGAAGTGGCAGCCACTGTCCTGTGTCAATCCGTCTCCTTGAGGCTCTTCTTTTTTCCACTGATTTAGCAAGCATGATGCCCTTCTCCAGGGACTGGTCTCTCCTGACAACATGCCCAAAGCACATGAGATGAAGTCTTGCTATCCTTGATTCTAAAGAGTATTCTGTCTGTACGTCTTCCAAGACAGATCTGTGTGTTCTCTGAGCAGTCGATGGCTCTGTGATTAGTCTGAGTCAGCACCATCATTCAGAGGCATTGACTGTTCTCCACGCTTCCTTATTCACTGTCCAGCTTCTACATGCTTACACGGTGACTGCTCAGACCATGGCTTGGGTCAGGTGCACCTTAGTCCCCAAAGTGGCATCCTTGCTCTTTCGCATTCTAAAGTGCTCTCTGCAGCACAATTACCCAAGGCAGCAGGTCGTTGGATTTTTTGTTTGACTGCTGTTTCAATGGATGTTGATTGTGTATACAACGATAAACACTAACAACCTCAACGTCTTCTCTGTTTATGATATTATTTATTGTTCCAGTTGTGAGATTTTGTGTTTTTACACTGAGCTTTAATCCATACTGAAGGCAGTAGTCTTTGATCTTCATCAGGAACTACTTCAAGTCCCTCACTTTCAATAAGCAAGGTTGTGTCCTTTGCACATCACAGATTGTTAACGAGATTCCCTCCAAGCCCGAGGCAGGGTTTTTCACGTATCCCAGCTTTGCAGAGTGAAGATGGAATCAGTAGGCAAAAGGATACAGCCCTGACACACACCTTTCCTGATTTTGAACCATGCAGAATCCCCGTGACCTATGTGAACAACTGCTTCTTGGTCTATGAGCAGGTTCCACATAAGGACTATTAAATTATTCCAGAATTCCCATTCTTGGCGATATCATCCATAGTTTGTTGTGATCCACGCAGTCACCTGCCTTTGCAAAGGCAATAAAACACAAGGAAACATTTTTTGCTGTTTTCTTCTTTCAGCCAGGATCCATCTGACATTAGCAGTAATGTCCATCATTTTATATCTCTCTTATGTTTAGAAAACCTGTAATTAACTGGTTGGTTTTATTTAGAGTGTTTGGTATGTGAATTGACTGCTCAGAGAGCAGTGAGCCTCGAAAGCTGACCCTGGCTTCCACTACCTGTGGTCTTAGACAAGAATACATTGTAACTGTTGTCCTCTGTTGTCTTGTTACACCTGCAGCAGTCTCTAGATTTATCTTCTGTGTGCAGACTACCCGGATCACATGTTCATATTATTCACTTTATTTGAGAGCCACTTGGATTACCTTACTCCTAGAGGGGTGGGGGGAAGGGAACCCCAAACAGTGAAATACAACAACATGTTTATAACTCTGTGATGCCTGATCCCAGGACAATCTCATGAAGCCTCTCATGGCTCTGTGCTGATGGTCATCCCTCAAGGGAATGAGAGAAGCACAGGAAAGAGAAATATAGCTTATACCTAATGTTTGAAATACTCAACACGATTCGCAGATTTCACAGTTGGGTAACTCCTGTGTGGGTGTGGTTGTATAAAGCCAGAAGACCCGGGCTCAGAGAGAAATCATAGCAAGAAGAGAGTCTAGCCACCTAAAGTAATTCCAAACAAGCTCAAATGGGTTCTTTGCTTTTTTCAAAGTGCTTATAAATTTTCCTTTCTCTCCTGTCCTTATTTGTAAGAACTTAAAAGTATCTAGAAAGGAAAAAAAATCTCTAAACTTACCCCTTAGCCCCATTCCTTTTCCCACAGTGTCGCCCCCACACTCTTCCCCTCTTTCCTTTAGGACAGTGGGACTAGATCCACTTTGCCGTCTGTCTTCCCCTCTCCAGCTCCTGGCTTCTGCATTTTTGTATTCAGAAAGGTCACCTGACCAGACAGATCAGAGCCCTCCTGGGGGGAACTCTGGAAGGGCAGACTCCAGTCCTATGGGGAGAGGAAGGAGAACAAGAGCACTCCAATCACAGCCACAGTTCTTGTCCCATGTGCACGCTGTGCCTGGTTGTCCGAGATGCCGGGCCTACAGAATGCATTTGACCAGTTGATAATGAAGCCTGGGCTCTGGAGGCCAGCGCAGTTGCTTGCTGCCTTTAGCCACCCTGTGGACTTGATGTTGCCTCCTTTCTAGCCCCAGCCCACCCTTTTCTCCCAGGTCCTTGCTTTTCCCGCTACGGTCCTTCTCCCAGCTGCGCCCCTGTAAATGATCCTTCTGCATGTCTACCGTCAGCAGCCCCACCGGTTGCACCTCTTCATTGGAAGGCCTTGGGGATTTGGAGTCCTACTTAGCCCTGGCAGTGCCGGGCACCATTAGAAGATGAGATGCTAGCTCATGGCTGTTGGTAATTGTGAGGATGGAGGGTGCATGTAGGCATGCTATGTCTCACAATTGCTGGGGACATTGAGACCTTTATCTGAAAGGCATCTCACAAGCCATTTCAGTACTTCTGTCACCTTTTCTGGGTTGTAGGAGCCAAGAATAGCTTTCTGAGGAGAGTCCGTGAAGAATGAGCTTGCAATGCAAGCCAGTCTGGCTTAGAATCTGTCACCAGTTGTTGGTAGTGTGAGGCAAGGGAAGAAGCCAAATGGCTTTGAGAAGCCAGAAGAAACCCAGAGCTAGCTGTGCCTTCATCTGAACATTTACAGACACAATGCCCTTTCTTAGGGTTGTTTTTGGTCCAGCTGGCTTCTGGCTTGGTGGTGTGCTGTGCTGGCCACACAGCCACTTTCCCGTTATCTTTTTGCATTCAGTCGATGCCAGGAAGGCATCAAGATAAAGTCTGTCTGTAAAGATATCCCCTCTTTTTTTGACAAGAGTTTTAATTTGGTTGGGCCCTTCTTCCATGGAGCAGCTGATGGTTTTTGGAACTACTACGCCACCAGTGCTCCTGTCTAATATGTAAACTTCCACCTAATTATCAATGAAAAGTTTAGGGGTCTGGAAAGAAGATAGAAAGAGGAATACACAGAGTACTAACATGAATTGGTCGGTGATGTTCAATGGACTGCTGGTTATCCCACTTCTTTCCTGTTTCCATTCCTCCTCCTTTTTTAATGCTTCGGAATTTTAACCTTAGGTTCATGCTTCCCTTTTGCTCTTTAATGGATACTTCGAAAGTGTGTATATGTCCCCAGCGTTGTGCTCTGTGTAGAGACCTGTCTGTTGCTTGGCTGAAGGGTAACAATGCTTCTACCCTCCAAACCTGAGGATGACTAAGGGGTTCCTCCAGATGCTGTCTAAACAGCCCTGTTAGTTTGTTTAACATTTTTGATCTTGAGTCGTGTCTATTGTTTTGCCCCATTCTGTCCGGCATCTTCTAACATGTCCCCTTCGGAGCAGTTTGCAGTGGTAGCTAGGTACTATGTAGGTTCTCTGTTCTTAGGCTTATGGAGGCTGATGTTTGCGAGGTCCATCAGTTCCTTGGACGAATTGTTTCCCTGGGTCTTTGAACACTTCTTTTCTCTGGATAGAGAGACCAATATTTACATCTTAGATGGCTGCTCACAAGCGTTTAAAATCCAAGTCGCTACTCACCAAAGTACAATGTGGATCAGTTGGCCTCAATGTTCCTTTAAACTATGGTCCTGAGCCCCTAAACCCAGTGACTCATTCCCCCAAGGGTTTTGGTTCTAAGAAGTTTTCACAACATTGCCCCCTGTATGTTCTATCAAATTAATGGATATAGTTGCCAGAAAAGTAAATACCCCTATATAAATATCTGTTAATCTCATAAGAATCCTAGTGGCGTAGTGAGAGACAAGTTGGGCTGAAAACCACAAGGCCAGCAGTTTGAAACCAGCACCTCTCTGCAGGAGAAAGCTCAGGTTTTCTGTTCCTATAAAGGTTTACAGTCTCAGAAATCTACGGATTAGATTTCCTCTGCCCTGTAGGGTCATGAGGAGTCAGAATGAACTCGAGGCAGTGAGTTTGGTTTTAAACACACACACACACACACACACACACACACACACACACAC
>NW_022111300.1:22916629-22921039 GCF_000313985.2 Echinops telfairi
GTTTCCTTAGTGAGAGACTGAAGACTGAGGAGAACCTTGATGGGGAAATATCAGACAGGGCAAGGAGCTGAGGGTGCATTTTTAAGAAGCCAGGTCTTGCTAACTATTGTTTAATGCATGACGTGGGAGACTGATCAGAGGACAATGCCAAACACAGTCAGTTTTCCCCACATAGAAGGAGCTTGGGCACAAGTGGCATATTAAGTTATACATTGGGCTGCTAATTGCAAGGTCAGTTAGCCACCAGCCACTCCGTAGGACAAAGAGGAGATTTTCTACTCTCATAAGGCGTTATGGGCTTGGAAACCCACAGGGGCAGTTCTACCCCCCACCCCCCTGTCGTTATGACTTGATGTGAGAATTGTCTTGATGGCAGTGGGTTTGTTTTTCGGTTGAGAAGGAGCTGTTCCTAGCTAGAATAGCTTGTTACTCTTGTCTAATCTCTTCGTGCACTGACTAAATGGGCTGAAGAACGGGGAAGGAAGAATGTGGGGTAAATCTAGCCAGTCTTATTATTTAATCACCAAAACGCCTGCTGTGCTTGATTATAGTAATTAGCTTGGCTACAATTAATGGAATGAAAAGAGTGCTAAGAAAAAAACTCTCCTCTCATTGAAAAAAATTAAAAATAGCTTTTAATCATAGCTCTATTTGCATTTCTGTGGCCACTCGGTCATGTTTTTATTCCGTTTCTGATTTCTGATTAGGGGGAGGTTTTGCTCATGCATTACCTGAAGGAACTGTAGTTCTTGCCCCTCCTTCAATCAATCTGATTCATTTCATAGAAGCCACCCCTTTCAAATGGTTGGTCGACTTCTTGGGGTGTTTACCTTCATATCTCTAGATAATTTGTCAATGGCTATATGTTGACCTGTGGTTTTAGATATTTTCCTTTGACTTCCTGCAATAAATGTGAGAATTTTGTACACACACAGACCTCTACTCTTTTCTCACCTCCCCATATATTTGCAGTGCCTTTTATGCCATTTGTTAAATAAACATCTAGCATTTACATGGTTAGGACTGTGTCAATATTGCTCCTGATTATAGTAATTAGCTACATGGTGTGCCGTGCTTACCGTTCCCTTTGTTTTGTTTGGAAGCAACAATTGCCTTCGTTTCCATGTGCTTGCTTTCCTAACCTACTCTGCATTTATCCCTGAATGCTGACAGAGCCCCAAACACCCTATGGATCTGTTTAATGATTTCTTTCACCTTCCTCTTTGTGCTCATCCCCCAGTATTCCTCCAACTCCCTCCCTCTTCCTGGTCTCATTACTGGGGACCGATTGGCACGGGAAAGGGTGTATCACCACCACCCTTTAAAACTGCTCCTTTTAAATCTCTCAGCCAATCTTTTTGTTCTCAGCTTAAGCCCTTTTGTAGCCTTCAGAGGGACCACCCATCCCAAGTTCTACAGCCCTTTGGGCCTTCTGGACTGTGAGCTGACTTGCTGCTATTGTTCCCACTTGGATCTCAGCTTCCTCCAGGCTGCCAAGTCAGAATGCCAGGCCAGTGTCCATCAGCAGGGGGCTGGCTCCTTGTGGAATCACCACAGGCAGAAGCCACAAGAGCAACATGGCTGGAGAGGAGATGACAGCGGCAGGGAGTCGGCAGCATTTCCGAAACCAGGCCGCTGCCTGTGTTCAGGCCACCATGCTTACCTGGAAGCTGCTTCAGTTTCTTATGGGCTCCTCCCAGTCACCGGGAGGCAGGCAACTTTCCCACTCCGCAGGGTTCTCGAGCAGCCCCACCCCTCTCTGCCTCTGGCATGAAGCCCACTTGCCTTGCCAGCCTTGATCCAAGGAGGAATCCATTGTCACGGGGAGTTTGCCTGAAATAGTGAGAGATGTATCTTGGGGTTGGGGGCGTGGTAAGAAGGGAGACGCATTTCTGGTGTCCCACAATAGACCCCTTTTCTCTGCTTTCGATCCTGTCTGTAGAGTACAAACATATCTGTCATAATGCTTTATGGTGGAGTAAATTTTTAATTCCGTTTTATGAGAGAGGTTTGTTTTTCATTAAGAGCGGTATTAACAATATGAGTTAAGTCTCAGGCACAAGACATTTTTTTGGCTGCCTGACGAGCACAGGTGAGAAAAATACCCATCATGTGGGGAAGAGGCAAAGAGGTTTTAAAAATGGATTCACTGCATCCAGCTGTGCTCTGACTCCTGCCTTCCTTGGGCTCTGTGATGAGCCCACAGTTACGGGGACACCCAGCCGTGTCTTCAGGGGACACTTCGATTCCGACGAGAGCTACCGGGTAGAGAAAGATAGACACAGATTGGACCATGGCCACCAGGACAAGGGCAAAGTCCTGCTGTTCCACCTGCAGTTTGGTTTTACCCTCCCCTCCCGCGGTTTCTCTCCCTGCACCCCGTTCACAGCAGCCCCTCCCGCCCCTCATGAGACCATTCCTGGGAGCTGCAGCACTGAGAGAAGCTCTGCCCAGTCCCTTTGTCCACACCTGTGTGCCCCGTGTTGGGATCTGCCACCCCCCAGGGACTGCACTTTCCGGTGTTTGCCAGGCTCCCAGGGCTAATGGGGTTTCTAGTCCTGCCGGACGCCTTTGTCCTGAGCAGTGAATGGTGACAGGTGAGGCCAGCACTCCGGCCCCTGCGGCAATTAGAATGAACCATGGGGCCACGACAAATCATGTTGCTCTGTGTGATTTTCCACCTTTGGGCCACCTTTGATGACCTGTGGCCATTCAACTTCTAACCGTGATGGGAAAGGATCTGTTTGCCAATACAGTGAACCCTCGTTTATCGCGGTTAATTGGTTCTAGACCCTACCGTGATAAATGAAATTCCGCGAAGTAGGATTCCTTATTTGTAAATCAAATATTTTCGTAGTTAGAGCATAGAGGACATGAAAAAACACCCTTTAGTCACCATTACACTCACCAACAATTACAGTACACTGTACAAAAGCAAAAATGCACCTGATACGTAGCTCCGATACGTAGCGATGCAGACAGAAGCGTGTACAGTATGAGCCAATCAGTGGCAGTAATGACAGAGCATGCGCTGTTACGCAAAAACCGCGATAGCGTGAAGCCGCAGAAGTCGAAGCGCGAAGTGGCGAGGGTTCACTGTACATAAAAAAGATTGCCCAGAAAATGGAAGTTCAGGATGCAGACTTTATCGGGGGCACCTGTTGATGGGCTTGTAGGTTGTGTGGGTTGATGCTTTGGTCAAGTCTTGCGTGATGGAGGAATAGACAGCAAGAGGTTGTGATGCCTTAGAACAGCGGTTCTCAACCTTCCTAATGCTGCGATCCTTTCATACAGTTCCTCATGCTGTGCTGACCCCCCAACCATCACATTATTTTCATTGCTACTTCATCACTGTCATTTTGCTACTGTTAAGAATCCGGTGACCCCTGTGAAAGGGTCGTTTGACCCCCAAAGGGGTCACAACCCACAGGTTGCGAACCACAGCCTTAGAAAGTATCTTGAAAAAGCAGGGACCACTCCTTGTGAAAATGCCGTGTGTGCCAGTGCCGCCTGTGACAATGGAGTAAGAGGATATGGCACCGAAGCCACTCAGCCTGTGTTTTCCAGATTGTGTGTGTGTGTGGGGGGGGGCAGCGGCTATGAGGAGTGGGGAAGGGAGACCAGCAGAGAAACTCGCTCCCAAGGCGACCCAGTGAGTGATGCGATGGGGGTCAACGAAGGGACTCTCCTGCCTTCGAGCTGAGCTGGTGGGAAGCCGGACTCCAGCACTGAACTGCCACCCTGCCTCTGCCATGGAGTGGCAAGTCACAGTGCCCTGGGCTGTTGGTTAACGAGTCGGAGAAAGAAAGGATTATAGTACACCTTCACCTTTATTTTTAAATCATCTTTTGGGGGGCTCTTACAGCTCTTATCACAATCCATTGGGTCAAGCACATTTGGACATATGTTGCCACCATCATTTTCAAAACATGTTTCCCCTACTTGAGCCCTTGGTTATCAGCTCATTGCCCCCCTCTCCACCTTCCTTCCCTCATGGACCCTTGATGATTTATAAAAGTGTTGTTCATGTCCTACAAGGACCAATGTCTCCCTTCACCCACTTTTCTGTTGTCCAGCCCCTGGAGGAGGGTTATATGTAGGTCATCGTGATCCGTTTCCTCCCTCCCCCGCCCCCTTCCCCTTCCCCTCCAGGTAGCATACATACTCTCATTGGTCCTGAGTGGTTTATCTGTCCTGGATTCCCTGTGTTTCCAGCTGTGATCTGTACAGTGTGCATACTGTGGTCCAGCTGAATTTGTAAGGTAGAATTGGGGTTATGGTAGTAGGGAGAGGAAGTATTAAAGTACTAGAGGAAAGTTGTATGTTTCATCAAATATTCACCTTTAATAGGATCTACCTTTTAAGGAAGTGTCTTAATCACTTGTTAGGGTAGAAAACCCACCAATGGGC
>NW_022111300.1:22922552-22925175 GCF_000313985.2 Echinops telfairi
TCTATTCCCATATGTCTTTACAGGCCACAGGTTTGGGGGTGTAGCATTTACAACACATATTGGGGGTTGCGTGGGAGGGAAGGGCACAATCCAGTCCACAACAGGAGGATTCATTTTCCCTAGCTGGCTCTTTCAGCTTTTGGTTTTGTGGGACAGTGGAGAGAAGACTCGGAAAGAGATAAGAGCTAGGCAGAGCATGACGGAACTACCGACCATTTAGCTACAGCTAGTGTGGAAGAGGCACGGGAGACAGACCACAAGGTGATGGGAGGAGCCAGGTTCTAAAGGTACAGCGGCCGAGACGCACCGGTGTGTGGGGGAGACACTGGAGATGTTACCTAGCCTGCCCGAGAGACACCAATAAGGATTGAGAGAGCCATCGAAGGAGAATTGCTTGTTGAACTTGCATGTTTTTGGTGGCAGCACCATCTGAGGTGCAGCTGGGGCAAGTTAGAGAGCTTGGTGAGGAGCTGGTGAAGGGCCATGATGCAGACCTCCTGGTGGAAGCTGTCACCGTCAGCACTGGCAGAGGGTCCACTGGGAAGAAGCTTCCTCAGATGTGGTAGAAAGCTCTGTCATAAACACAAGCTTCCGTAAAGAACATCTGGTTTCTGCCAGAACTCTGGCTTAGATTCAAATACTGAGGGTACTTGAATCCAGCAGGGAAAAAAAGGCAGAGCCTTCCAACAGAACAAAGAAAGGAAGGAGTCGCACTTGGGCCTTGCCTTCATTGGGCACACTCAAGCGGATCCCCCAAAGTGTGACGGGCTTGCTTGGTTGGCGGGACAGTGAGGAAAGCCAGCCACACCTGGAGCAGGTGAAGAGGATGGTGTCTGCTTTGGGAATTTTCTCCCCCCCTTGAATACATACTTCTATCTGGCGTGTGCGGCGATCTCCAGGGAATCACAACCTGGGACTAGTTTTGAGACAGAATTTTGTCCCTGCTAAATCATGTCTTACGTGGGCCGAAGATAAAAGGAGACATTGTTTAGTCAGGTTACAACTTCATGGTTTCTGTGTTAATGATTTCATTAGCGTGCTGACCTTAACTTTGGATGACAAAGAAAACCAGGAGCCATCCCGCGACATAAGTTTTGCAGTCCCCCAGGAGAAGAACACTTGCTCATTCATGGAACAAGATGGAAACGGAGGAGGGAGAAACCGGAACGTAGGTGCAGTGGTCTCTCCTACCTGGTTGTTTCCACACACGTCAATCAGAGTCCTCCAGCGATGGAGCTGGAGGAAAGCAGTCACGGGGTGTGGGGTGTGGGGGGAAATTCTTACTGGAGCTACTTGAGACATAAACATTTTAAACTCCCAGGGATGACTCTTCTGTGGGTGACACAAGAAAGATGAAGCCTGCTAGTCGTTAGGGGAGCAGTGGAGAGACCACCTTGGGACCTCATCTGGGTGACTGTTTCATCACCCCCCATCCCCACCGACCCGTCCTTAAAGTCCTCTAAGGAATGAAATAAGAGCTGAACCCTTTTTAAAAGACCCGCTGCCCTTTTGCTGCAGTCAAGGGAAGTGGGATAATCCCAGTCATTCAAAAAATACATTAAATATGCGTGTGACATTCAAACGTCCTTGCTGTGAAATCCCCAAATGACTCAAATGCATCGTCGACCCGTTTGCTGGACTTGGACAGATTTTCATGAATTTCTGTCCATTTCTTTTAAAAACAAAATTCTTAAGTCTTCAAATATATTTTAATATTGTCATTGTTAAGGGGAGAAAAGCAGTCCCTGTGGGACTTGGGCTGTTCCAAGCTGTCGCTGTAGGCATCCTCTTTCACGGTTTCAGACACGTGTGAAGTTCCCTGATTGATTCTTCTTGCGTACGTTTCCCCTCAACCCTCTACTCCGCCTAGCGGCCAGGTAGTGTTGGGTCGCTGGTAAAACTCTTGACTTCCTTGTGGGGTCCCTCCCGCGGTTCTGCTCCAGAAGAGCCGCTGTCCCCGGTGATCGGAGGCATGCATGTTGCTAAGATGGCCAGGACCTCTGCGTCCTGACATCACAGCCACCCGGTCCTGCGTGGGGCGTGCCGTCTCGGAGTCCGGGTGTCTGCTTTTTCATTTAGGCTCCACGCTCCGTTGCCATGGCTACACAGAGCCCACAATATTAATGACTATAGGGTTTACTAAGGAAGTTAACAGGCTCTAATGCTAGTGAGACCTGCTCAGGATACAGTTGTCTGTGGGCCGTTATCAAATGCCCTTATGCCACTTGCCTCCCCCGAAGGCACTGAGCTCCACCTCCATGGCTTTGTAAGTCTACCTTCCCCAATTGAGTGCTCAGAGGCACCCACTCCACAAGCCAACCTCCTGTCTCCAAGCACTCAGCTTTACGTGCTTTGTGGGCTGAGAAGTCCACCACCCTGTTCCGCGCTCTGGCTCTGGGTTCTGCTGTTCCTCGGATGTCACAGCTGCCTTCTGGATGCAACAGGTTCAATGCCCAGGGATCTTGGGGTCCAAAGGAGGTGCTCCACTCCCGGCTCTCACTGGTAGTGAAATCCTTTCTCCTGCTTCTTGGCTCATTCTATACCCAGCAGGATGGCATTCCAAGGGATCCTGTTCACAATTAGTCACAGGTGAATCCTTTCAGTATCTTTCCCCACCCCCACC
>NW_022111300.1:22925275-22934284 GCF_000313985.2 Echinops telfairi
GTTATCAAATGCCCTTATGCCACTTGCCTCCCCCGAAGGCACTGAGCTCCACCTCCATGGCTTTGTAAGTCTACCTTCCCCAATTGAGTGCTCAGAGGCACCCACTCCACAAGCCAACCTCCTGTCTCCAAGCACTCAGCTTTACGTGCTTTGTGGGCTGAGAAGTCCACCACCCTGTTCCGCGCTCTGGCTCTGGGTTCTGCTGTTCCTCGGATGTCACAGCTGCCTTCTGGATGCAACAGGTTCAATGCCCAGGGATCTTGGGGTCCAAAGGAGGTGCTCCACTCCCGGCTCTCACTGGTAGTGAAATCCTTTCTCCTGCTTCTTGGCTCATTCTATACCCAGCAGGATGGCATTCCAAGGGATCCTGTTCACAATTAGTCACAGGTGAATCCTTTCAGTATCTTTCCCCACCCCCACCGCCTTCTTAATGCAGATCCATGCAGGAACATGTCATTTGGTGGGAGCTGGAGGCTTTGGCAAGAAGAGCCGCATCAAATAACTTACTGCGCCTGCACAGGGCAGACTCCATGGCAGCAAACAACATTTGTGATCAGCAGCTCAGGCCAGTTTTTCAGACAGCAACTCTAAGCCTCCCCACCTGTGCTTCTGCATGGTCCCAATCCTCTAACCTTTCAGTTAGTGCAGTGGTTCTCAACCTTCCTAAGGCCATGACCCTTTAATACAGCTCCTCTTGTGGTGACCCCCACAACCATAAAATTATTTTTGTTCCTACTTCATCACTGTAATTTTGCTACTGTTGTGAATCGGGAGACCCCTGTGAAAGGGTCATTCGACCCCCAAAGGGGTGGCAACGCACAGGTTGAGAACAGCTGAATTAGTGCTTAGCATGCTAACCATTTGCCCGCCCCTCTCCCCCAGGGCTTCCTGCTACAATTCACAAATGGTTATTTGTACATCACTATCAACCAAAAGGAGCCCTCATGGTGTAGTGGGTAGGCTTGCATTGAATGACTAACCACCACTTCCCTGGTGTGCACCCACCAGTCGCTTCTCAGGAGAGAGTTCAGGCTCCTATGAAGATTCAAAGTCTCAGAAACCCACAAGGGCAATTCTACCCTGTCTGTCCTTCGGGCTGCTATGAGTTGGAATCGACAAGATGGTAGTGACTGGCGTTGCTTGTTTTTTGGGTTTATTATTTACCTAAGTCCATACTTCATTCAGATCGCCTTCATTTTTACCTGACAGCTTTTTGTTCCGGGACCCACCATACAGTCTGAGGTCTTTAGGTACTTCTTGGTTTTGAACAGTTTCTCAGGCTTTTCATTTCTCTCTCTCTCTCTCTTTGATGCCCTTGACACTTTTGAGAAGAACTGGTGAGGTATTTTGTGGAGGCCCATCAGTAGGCACTGATGCCTTACTTATTGACAGGGAGAGGTTCCAGTTCCAGGTAAGGCTACGGGAAAGCCAGGTTCTGATGCGCAACTTCAGGCATCAAATGTTCCTCGGGCTCCAAGAGTCATTTTGTTGGTGGCCCCACGGGGCTGATCTCTTCCTCTTCTGCAGCTGCTGGCAGGCATGCATGCTGTGTCCTCTCTACTTCAGTGGGTAGGTAGACTTGGCTTGTGCCATTTTAAATTGCAAACAAAGTTGGTTGGGATTGACATCCAGGAGAGTACCCACCCTACCCTGACCCACACTGCGTGTTGTTCTTCATGGAAATGCCCACCAACCAGGGCCAATGCCTGCTGACCCGAGCCACCCCCACGTACCCACATGGTGGATCTCAGACAAACTAGCAAAATGACGTCTGTGTGTCCTGTACAGACAGACTTGTAGCCCAAGTCCTCAGCTCCACTCAGATGGTGGGGCAGGCACTGCAGAACAGGCTGGCCCAAGGCTCCAGGAATGGAGCTCAGTCTCTCTCACGCTCTCAGTTTATTATTTCCTTTTTGCTTCTTTCAACTTTATTCACATTCAGAACTGGGGTTGGGGGTAGATGGGAGGGATCAAGACTTGGGGTTCAGGAAGGAGGCACTCTTCTCACTCAAAACCTGTTTGCCCAGGCCTGATTTTAAGGTGATTCAAGGTGACATTTTTACTAGTGTCATCCATTTGAAATGTCAAATAATCAGCTAGTGGAGAAGTAAGGTGTAGGTATAATCATTACATTCTACAAGGGGGTACCCCCCAAACCCGAATTTTTTCAAAGCTATGTATTAAAGAATTTTTTTTTACAAAGCAAAGTCACTACCTTCAAAGTGCTCTCCATTACACATAATACAATTGTCAAATCTGCAATTCCATTCTTGGAAACATTTTTCAAACTCCTCTGTTTGGATGACTGCCAGCACCTCCCTCGTTCTTTTCTTCATCTCTTCTACATCGTCAAATCACTGTCCTTTCTGTCCCTCTTCATTACCAGAAACCCAAAGAAGCTGCGTGGAGCAAGGGCAGGTGATTAAGGTGCATGGGGCAAGAGAGGCATGCTGTTTTTTGCCAAAAATCACTGTACTGAGATGGCTGCATGAGCAGGTGCATAATCATGGTGGCTAAACCAGTCCCCTGTCTGCCACAAATCAGGCCTTTTTTATCACACACTGTTATGCAATCTTTTCAGAACCTCTAAATAGAAAGCTTGATTATCAGTCCGACCTGGTGGAACAAACTCCAAATTCACTGAGTTCACATTTTCATCCATTTGGGAAGTTAATGGACATTGAGGAGGAGGTGTGTCATCCATCAACATCTCCCCTTTTTTGAAAAAAAAAAAACAACCAGTCACTTGAGTTTTCCCCACAGTGCTGCCCTTGCAGGCTGTGTTCAGCATCACAGCAGTTTCTGTGACATTTTTCCTGAGCAGAAACCAACTTCTCTTGAATCAGCCATCACACAAAACAAGGTGTGAGTGAAACTAATTTGACAAAAGAATTCACAGTGACCAGAGAGAACCTTCCCAGGTGATGCCACTGGGTGCACTAACTCAGAGCCAGTTGCTCAAAGCTTGCCTAGTGGGGGAAATACATACTACGAAAGTGGAGCTTTTGTTCTGTTTTTTTTTTGGGTGGGGGGATACCCCTTGTATGATCACCTGGAGGTCATTTTCCCATGAGGCAGTGGAGTCCAGCAGCTCCTAACGTTTGTGTGAGATGACCCTGTTGGGGTCCTTGTGTACGGAATACCAACTGATGGTTGGGCACGTCCCCACTTCTGCCATCTGGTTACTCGGTCTGGGCTTACATTCTAATTTTGCTGATTGTATGCTGCCCAACCTCATGAAAATCCCTGATCCTCATTGAGCATAAATATTCAGTTAGTCAAATCAGAGCCTTAAAACCTCCAACAATCCAAAGCAAACAAACAAACAAAAAAGCCATATTGTTAAGAATGAGGGCGGTTGGGGCAGAGACCCAAAGCCCATCTCTAGACAATGGGACATCCTCTCAAAGAGGGGTCACAGGGAAGGGATGAGTTCATCAGGGTACAGTATAGTACTGATGGAACACACAATATTCCTCTGGTTCCTTGAGGCTTCCTCACCCCCCACTATCATGACCCCTGTCCTACCTTTCACTGTGGTTAAACCGGAGCATGTGCACAAGTACAGAGAAGAGATAAGAGCTCATGACACAGATTCCAGGAACAGGAATGGGAGTAGTGATACCAGAAGGGTAGGGGAAGGGGAGGAGAGGAGGGGAGGAAGGGGAAACCAATTGCAATGATCAGCACATAACCATACATGCCCCCTCCAGGGGGACAAATATTAGAAACCATGGGGGAAGGGAAATAGCGGCTGGTGTAAGATATGAAATAATAATCTCTAATTTATCAAGGGGTCACAAGGGTGGGAGGGGGAGACAGGGGAAAAAAGAGGAGCTGATGCCAAGGGCTTGATAGAAAGTAAATGTCTAGAAACGAATGATGACAACATATGTACAAATATGCTTGATACAATCAATGTATGGATTGTTATAAGAGTTGTAAGAGCCCCCAATAACATGATCTTTTAATACAAAAATTTAAACAAACAAACAAACAAACAAACAAACCCTCTGTCAAAGGTTGTGTAAAGCGAATAATGCTCTGGGAAGCACTATTGCGTGCCCCACACCCTCAGCTACTCAAGTCTCCCTGGATCAGAGCTGCCGATGTGACCTCTCTGCTTGAAGTTGGTGTCGCTTAAAAGTGGTGAAGGTGGGGGCTGAGGGCCTTGCAGGGTGCACAGAATGGGGGCTGAGTGGGAGCGACTCAGGAGCCAGGGCGGAGCTTCTTTGAGAGGAAAGGAGGGCACAGCTTGGAAGACGCTTTCTTGCAAACCCTCAGAGGTTCTGCTTCTAGCCCACACTCGGGGCCAGCTGTCCACTCCCTTCTCTGTCGATGCCATCGGTTGCTTCTGAGGACCTGTTTCCACCTCTGGTGGGCAGCAGCTCCTCCCAGCCTGGCTTCTCTCTGCACTTGTCCTTGACGGGAGACTGGCTGGTTTGAGATGGTGTAAAGCTGCTTTGTAACTATCAGTAGCAGTACATGCACCCACAGAGGGGTAAGGACTTTCTCCCATCTTATTTTCTTTTTTACACTGAAGAATAAAGTCTATATCTCTTATCTGTGAATGGGGGATGAAGTGGAATTTGTTTTAATTTATTTTTATTGTAAATTAGGAGGGGGTTACATTTTGGATCGTTCCCTTTGTATTTAACAGTTTAAACTACTTACCAACTCCCCCTGTCCTCCCAAAGTGCACCCTTCCCTGCCTCCTGATTCCTCTTCTCCCTCCTCGGGGGTTGCTGCCAGCCCTGGCACCAAAGTTCACACCCATTCCCTGCTAGTCTCCGACTCCTCTTCTCTCCCCTCCCCTCTAGCCCTTGGCAGTCTCCAAAGTCTGTTCCCTTTGGTCTGAATGGCTTCTCATTCTATCTTTTTAAGCTATATATATATTTTTCTCACTTGTAATAGTGGTCTCACATAATAATTGCTCTCTCATGGTTGAATAATCTCACTTGAGGTTCATGGCATCATGAGATGCTTCATGGCTTTATCGTTGCTTTTTTTTTTTAGCAGTCTGTACCATTCCACTGTGTATATATACCAGGTTTTCTGCCCTTCTTCTACTGATGGGCAGTTCGATTGTGAAACTGAATTTTATCTCGGCTGGTTATATTCCAACATTTTGGTGTTGAACTAATGTTTTTCCTAGTTTGACTACGATTTGCCTCCTGTGTGAGTGCAGTCTCCTGGTCCAGCGTGAGACCTCAGTGAGATGCTCATGAAGAGCTTTCATGTGCACCCATTTTTGTGTGCTCACTTCCGCTCTCATAGATTAAAGTAGCCCTGGCGAGCTATCCCGGGAACGCCTCTGAAATAGGCATTGTTGCTTTCATGGGGAATTCCTTTTTAATTCCCAGTAATGAACCGAGCAATACGTTCTTGGAGTGTAGGTAGTTCATGTTGGAGACATGGGGTTCTGCCTGTCTGTGGTGCCAGGTTAATCAGAATTTTAGCAAGGGAAGGGTGATTTAGGGGAAGGAGTAGGGAACTGCTTTAGTCATGGGTCTGTCACAGATCACTGTGATGCTGAGCCAATTCCTTATAGTTTGAGGTTTCCATTTCTTTTTAAATAAAGTCAGATTGCCCTAGAACAGCAGTTCTCAACCTGTGGGTCGCGACCCCTTTGGGGGTCAAACGACTCTTTCACAGGTGTTGCCAGATTCAGAACAGTAGCAAAATTACAGTTATGAAGTAGCAATGAAACTAGTTTTATGGTTGGGGGCCCACCACAATGTGAGGAACTGGATTAAAGGGTCGTGGCGTGAGGAAGGTTGAGAACCACTGCTCTAGGAGATCTCGAAGACCTCTCTCCGATCTAAGACTTGATGATCCTATAGATGAATATGCACAGGGGAAGTTTTGGATGATTGTACACACACCTGCTTTCATTGAAGTTGCTCTATCCTCCTTTTTCAAGAGTCCTGGGCTGCCACAATCCTTACACACCGACCCGAGGCCCAGTGGGACTTCCCGCCAGACAGCTGTGTGCTGCAGGAGAGCGCTCGCGGTAGCTCCACTGGAGTCAATGGAGGGGGTTCCCACCAGCTCACGGAACCTGGACGTAGACGATGGCTAGAAATAGTTTATATCAAATGGCTTAAGAGGATCTCTTACTGACCTTCGAAGGTTCTCAGTCATTTAAAGACAGCAATCAGTCGTCATGTTGTTTCTCACCAACCCATTGCCACTCTCATCTGAGGGGTTTCTGGATTTGTCATTTTCCTAAAAGATTGACACGTTTGAGCTCGGAAATCTTGATCTCCGCAGGATCACCTCATGGAAAGTTGAAAAAGGCCTGGAAAAGCCAAAGGAGTTAGTGTCTTTCTCGTGGTTGTCGCTCTCTGTGTAGTCAGAACTGAAGGCGTGCCGGTTCCTCTCTGGTAGGTAAGCTTGCAGACTGGGGCCACCCTTCAGCCCAGGTGCCAGTTTATTTGCAGAAAAAAGAAGCGTTCTCAGTGCTGTCTTGCTACCTCAGATGTAGGAGATACGGAAATCTGAAGAAATTAAAACCAAACTATCCGTGGGATAAGCACGGAGATTGCAATGAATCGGCTGAAAAAAATGCGTGTGGATTGTTGAACGTCAAAATGATCTGCTGTGCAAAACTTCACCCAACGCACAGTAAACACCAACCGCACAACAGCAGCAAACCCAAGCTCACCGCCATCGAGTCGGTGCCACCTCCTAGTGACCCTAGAGGACGGAGTAGAACTGACCGCCCCTTTGGGTGCTGAGACTTTACGTCTTTGCAGGAGCAAACAGCCTCATCTTTCTCCAATGGAACCACTGATGGGTTCGAACCCCTGATCTTGTGGTTGTCAATGCACAGCTCAATACGCCTCTAGGGTTCTTTATTCCCAGTATGGCTTAAAAAAAAAAAATCATTCATGAAACTGCTTCAGAAGTGAAATGATTAGCAATACAATGGTTGTCTTTAAAACAGTACCTTTTTCCTAATCTATGTGCCTGTTTACTGCTGAATTACTCAGAGATGTGACATTGTCTGAGACAGGGTTGTTCAGCTCCCAAGAACCCCCAACTGTGAATGGACGTGTTCTCCCCAATGCTAGCACAGGAAGTTTTCACAGTGAGATGAAATAGGAGAAAGCAGCCCTCTTTAATTTTATTTAATCTAAAAGGCCTGTGCTTCCAACAGCTGGCATTTGCCTTGGGCTCTATCTATGGCCAGGTTGACAATTCTCCCGGGAAACATGCCACTGTACTTGAGCTTTCAGGTGGCTGTGCCCATGCTGACGTGTCGGAGAAATGGGCTGCATGCTTCTCTGATAAAGAGCTATCTGGGGAAAGGATTAGTCAAGGACAAGTTGGTTCCAGGGCAGTAAACATTCCTTTCATTAATAACGGCAGAATGGTTCCCGAGGACATTGGCCTGCCCTTAAAATTCTTCCAGAAAAGGTTCTGGATCTTAGCTGCGGGCTTGCTGCTGTTTGAGATGCGCAGGGAGGCGGAGCCCTGGGTACTGCTGCCAGCTCAGACCCAGGCTGCTCTGTGCTGCGCTGCACTGCGTTCCAGCCGTGAAGCTGCCTGGGCCTGGCACCCAGGATGCTCCGGCCAGGGACAGATGGCTTCTACTGAGTGAGTCTGGCCCAGCCAGGGAGACTTGGGTCAAGAAGATAAAATTTAAGAGACATTGCTGTTCCTTTCCTTTGGAGACTGCCAGTGTGATAACTTGCAGAAGTGGAAAGGATCGGTGTCCAAGGGGAGAAGGAGAGCAAGTGCCAGGGAGCAGGGCGAGGGAGGGAGACCTGGGTGGTGTCCCCAGGAAGGAGCTGGGATGTGGCAGAGAGGTGGAGGGAGGCCCCAGGAGTAAGTAGCAGAGGCTTTAATGGAAACAAGAACAGAGGCCTTCCCTCAATCTCTTCTTTGTCGCTCCCTTTGTCTTTCTTCCTGCCCTCCCCAATTCCTCCTCCTCTGTGGAAATACCACTCCCCCACCAACCACAACACACACACACACACACACACACACACACACACACACACGAGATAGTCACCCTTCTGTTTAAAATGTTTAAGATGTTTAAAATGTTTTTAATAAAAATATATCACATATATACAAAATGGGGTTTGCCAATTTTAGGTAATAAATAGCCATGCTATTTGTGACTGCTTCCTGTACACGTGGGTTCTGAGGTGAACTAGGCTAGCCAGAGGTCTCTGGGAGGTGCAAGTGGTTGGCAGACTTGGAAAGACTGTGATTTGAACTCTCTCAGAGTCCCTGAGGGAGCTCTGGTGGTGTAGTGGGTTAGTGTTGGGTTGCTAGCCACAGGGTCAGGAGTTCAAAACCATCAGCTGCTCCTCAGGAGAGAGATGAGGCTGGCTGTCTACTCCCAGAAAGATTTACAGTCTCCGAAACCCAAAGAGGGTAATTCTCCTCTAGGAGTCAGAATCAAGTCGATGGCAGCAGGTTCAAACTTTGTTTGAGGGGTGCCTCAAAAGAAAGGCCTGGTGATCCATATCTGAAAAATAATCAGCCCTTGGCAACCTTATGGTACTCAGTTCTACGCAGAGCCACGTGGACTCACTGTGATTGGAAAGGACTCCACTGGGTGAGGCTGACAGAGTGAGTGTAGCCTGGGCTTGTTTTCATCAGGTGAACACTGCCGGCGGGGGTGGTGGCAGCTGGGAGTGAGCTCGGGAAGTGTGCTGTATGGTTTTCCAGCCATGGTGGAGTGGGGGTCCTGGTCCATTGCTGTCTCTGACTCTCTCATCCAGGAGTGTAAGGAGGGAGGCTCGGCTGGTATCTTCCTGAGGGTTCCACGCCGGTCAGGCATCTGCTAGAGGTGCCTTAGCGTTCAGGGATCCCAAGGAGATCTCAAGGGCCCACGGGTACAGATAGATGGTGGCTAGGCTGCCGTGAAAGGAAGGATCCAGAGGCAATGCTGGGATGTGTGCTTCAGTTGGTGGGACCTGCTGTGAGGGCAGGGGGGAGAGAAGTGAGAGGCTACATCCTACATCCTGCTGACCTGAGAGGGTCCTGCCT
>NW_022111300.1:22935783-22937564 GCF_000313985.2 Echinops telfairi
AGAATCAGAATGCACCGGACTTCAAATACCGACTCAGGGGCAGTGACCCTGGGACCCAGCTGAAGCTGGATTGTCTCTAAGGGCCCTGCCACACTGAGGCTGCATGGCTGGTGAGCACCTCCGCCCTGGTCCAGTGGGTGCAGCAGAAGGACAGGGCTGTTAGGAGAAAATGTGGGACTAAGAATAGCCAGCTAGACCTGGCGATAAGAGCCCAGATGGTCAGGGACGTCAGTTGGGGACAGGGAGGGCGGAGGTGGTGGAGAAAGAACAGGTGATAAGATAAGGACCCTAGTGCAGGAATGTGCAGCTGAGGCTCCCGGGAGGGGCTCTGGGAGCTGGCTGACCAGGTGGTCTCCCTGAGAGCTGAAGCTGAGGGAGTTGCCCAGGCCCCTCCTGCATCTGCCTCATGGGGGTGAACCAGTCCAGTGGTGAGAAAGGAAGGGGGCCCCACTGGCCAGCTGAGCGCATCACTGAACTTCACAGCCAGTGGTGATTAGAGTGAACCCACCCCACCACCTGCTCGGCGAACAGTTGAGAGAGAGCTGGTTTTGACCCCTAATAACCCCTATAGGTGTCAGAATCAGGAGCCCTGGTGACGGGGTGGTTTGGGTTGGGCTATCAACTGCGAGATCAGCAGTTTAAAGCTACCAGCTGCTTCAAGGGAGAAAGATGAGGCTATGTATTCCCATCAAGATTTTACAGCCTGGGAAACCCACAGGGGCAATTCTACTCTGTGCTTCAAGGTTGCTACCAGTCTGCATTGACTCCGTGGCAGTGGCTATCAGTGTCAGAGTGGACCTGTGCTCCACAGACTTTCCAGGGCCTGGTTTCCCACAAGGAGATCATCAGCCCTTTCTTTGGAGTCTCTTCAGGGTAGACTGAACCCACCAGCTTTTCTGCTGGCAACTGACTGTGTTAGCCATCTGTGTACCACCCAGGGCACCCCCCCAACACTTGAAATCCACCAACCCATCCACTCACCCACCCATTGCTCTTGAACTCTTCTTACAGTGAGCCTGTAGGACAGAGTGGAGCAAACTGCCACGTTGGCTTTCCAATGGGGTAAATGTTGCATTGGCAACTGCAAGATCAGTGGTTCAAACCCACCAGCTGCTCCATGGGGAAAAGATGAGGCTGTCTGCTCCCATAAAGATTCACGACCTTGGAAACCCTCTACCCTTACATAGGGCCACAATGGGTAGCAACTGCCTCCATAGCAGTGGGCTGCAAATCTTTAAAGAATCTTTACATACTGTGCCCCATCTGTCTTCTGGGGAGTGGTGGGTTTGGACCACTGAGCATTCCTCCTTTCTAGCACCTTGAACTGAAATTTCACTACTGTCGAGTCAATTCCAACTCATGGCAACCCTATAGGGCAGGAGAGACCTGCCCCTGTGAGTTTCCAAGACTGTAACTGTTTATGGGAGTAGAAAACTCCATTTTCCCCCCCAAGGAGAGGTTGGTGGTTTTGAACTTTTGACCTTGCAGTTAGCGGCCCAACGTGTAACCACGACTCCACCAGGGCTCCTTACTCTGACACACAAAGTGCGGGGAAGGAAACTGGGCCGGAACGAGGCTGTGCAAGTGCCAGGCTCTTGGTGGGGTCTGCCTGTGAACAGATGCCACGCAGTAGATTCTGACTTGTGGCAACTTCTTGGGCGTCAGGCTAGACCTGTGCTGCAGAGATTTCAGTGGCTGTTTTTGAGGAACTTGATCACCAGGCTTTTCTTCTGAGGTACTTGTGGCTGCCCGGAGAGAGCTGCTGAGTGTGATTACCCATT
>NW_022111300.1:22937745-22944577 GCF_000313985.2 Echinops telfairi
CAAGTGTGCCCCAGTTCCCAGCCCCAGGCCTCACCCCGCAGTCAATCAGGCACCTGATTGTAGGCAGAGGACATGGACACTGGGGCTGGGTGATGGCCCTTTACTGTATCTCTGTGAAACTCAAGGACACATCTCCCCCATGTTTCGGTTGAGTGGGCTCGGGCACAGAGTAAGAGGTGTGTGCAAGCCACACAGATGTTTCTGGGTCTAGCTCACTGCCTCCATCCCCGAGCCCTGCCCTTGTGTTGGGGCAACTGGGAGATGGGGTCATGGCTGTCAGCAAACCCTGAGCCCTTCCCCGGGCCCCTGGTGCCACACTCCCCTCATCATTCATCCTTTCCCTCTGTAGGGGGAGCTTCCCAAACAGCATGCTTAGGACGCAAAAGCCACACTGCTTTGTAAGCTACCAAACCAAACCCTTGGGCCTCAGCTATGGCTTGACCAAGAGGCAACTAACGCTGGCAGGGCAAGAACGTGGTGGGGGTGTCAGGTTTAACCAGAGGTTGCAAGGCCTCCTCAGGCATGGCCGGATCATAATACAAAACCAGTGGGGGCTCTAACGGGTCTTCAGGGCCTTTGAGTTGTTCCGGAGTGGTGGGCTCTCGCAAGCCCCGAGGGAAGTTTCTGGAGGGTTCCGGGTGGCAGTGGGTCTGTGGGAGAAGTTGGAGTGCTCTGAGGTGGAGCCAGAATAAGCATTTTTATTTCCACAAATCAAGCCATTTTCATGCATATTTCCCCTTGTGTCCTGATCTGTGTAATCATGGCATATGTGTGGGAAGGAGTCTTTGGAAAAGCAGTTCTTGGTCTGTGTCAAGAGGCTGACATAAAAGTTTAGGAAATTGGTCCGTGAGGGCCTTCTGCTGTGGGGAGCTGGCAGGGATTCCAGATGGTAGGAGAGGGCAGGGTGCCCCGAGGTTGGGGGCTCGTCTCGGCCACCATGTCCTGCTGGGGTCCAGCCAACAGCAGGCATCGATGCAGAAGGGGGCGCCCAGTGAGCAGATGCTCACGCTCGGGGCAGTTGGCATGTTCTTGGAACGACAGGGCTCCCTATAGGGTGTCTGTCCTACTACTAAGTCAGGTCTGTTCCCTTTTGGTCACCAGTACCCCCCCACCCCACCCCAGGGGCTAACAAATGCCTGAGACACGGTAAATGCTCCGTGACTACAAGTGGTATGGATGAATGCCCACGGTCTCCTAGCCTCAGTTTCCTCAAGCATAACTAGAGGGAACTGGATGTGCTCAGAGAAGATAAAGGGTTTCATTATTCATTTCTCCCATGATCCACAAGGGCAAGAAGGGATATACTCTTTCGAAGGGTTGATTGGGGAAGATGAGGACGCCCCTGGGGCACTCTCCCCTGGCTCCACAGACACAAACACTTGCCATTATGAGTGTCTTCAGCTGCCTGCCCACCCCTTCCACCAACACGCTGTCTCTCACTGCTCTGCGTACTCCTGCCACAGGATTGCATGAGGTCGGTAGTGACCACCGAGCCAGTGGGCCTTGACCCACGGGGACCACTCGAACAGGGAAAGGAAGTACTGTCCCAGCCCTGCGCCAGCTTGCCATCACTTGCAGACCCATGTGGTTTTCCACGGCTTGATTTTTGACAGTAGATCTCCAGGCCTCTCTTCCTGGTCTGGGTAACCCAGAGAAGCGCCATTGCGGTCCGTCCCCCATCATGGCAACACCCGAGCTTCCGTGAAAGATAGGTGACAGCGGTGCAAGAGATGCATTAGCCTGGAATCAAAGTTAGGACTTCAGCGTGAAGGGCGGACATTCTACCCTCACTCATCACTGTCTCCTTGGACTGGCTTGCAGGCTGCTGTAGGCTGGACTTTCTGGAGAGTTCTAGAGAGTGTGGCTGCATCCTCTACCTGAGGGCTGCTCAGTTGCTGTGGGTGAACACTACTTCTGACCCTTAGCTTGGCCACTCTGTGTCACAACACGTGGTGACCAGTACCCCTGCCCTAGTGGCCCTTGGGTTCCTCCTGAGCCCTGCTTAGAACAAAGAGCCGTCCCGTCAAGTAGACCAGAGCACAATGGTCCATTCAGCATGTCTCTCAGTAAAGACTCCTTTTGTCCAAACTGCTGACTTTGGAAAGCTGCTTTTGAGGTTTGGGGTAGGAAATTAGACTCATCAGGGCAAAGAGGACTTCCCCGTGGGGAGTTTAGAGGTAGTTGCTTTTCTACAACTCCTACAATTACTTGTCTTTCTGGCTATGGTGTAAGCGATATTTTCTTTGCAGCACATAAAAAGAATATATTTGTTTAAGGGCATAGCCTTGGGAGCACGAGCTATGTTTGTTTCCATCCCAGAGACTGTTACACAAGTGAGATAGCAGTAACGATATTCATAGTTGTTGTCGGCAGTAATGAAAACGCCCGGGGGAGAATCCACACCAGGGGGAGAGCCAATGGCTGCTTCTCATCATCTTAATACCCCGACTTCCCAGAACCTCAGTAAACACTGGTCCAGAGAATAACATCCACAGGCTCAGGTAGTGATGTTACTTGGAGGAAAAAAAAGAATGAAAAATCTCTAACTGAGAATGAGAAGAGTGTTACTTGCAAGTTCTGCTTCCATCAAGTGCATACGTGGTGGTCATCTTAAATAGCTTATTGATTATTTGGCCTATATTATTCCCGTAGGAGATGCTACCGTCATGAACTGGGGAGTACAGATTAGTGTCTGCTGGTCATATTTTCAGAAGCATTTCCAGTTCTGAAGGCTTTTGTGTGAGGAAATGCATGAGGGGTGGTGTGAAGATGAGGGCAGCTTCATGCAAGTTACTCCTAAAATGCTGTGTTTCACGAGTGAGAAAAATGTAGCTCACTTGTCTGAGGGAGCTTCAGAAAGTTCATGTAAAAATAGAATGAAAAATAATGGAATTTCCTCCACCAGCCTTATTAAGTAAAGGAGCTAAAACTTTACTGAAATAAAGCTTTATTGAGATATTACCTACCCCCCCCCAAAAAAAAATTCATTTTTCTTAAAGTTCTAAGCATCTTTAGAGAGTTGTGAAGTGTTTATCTGATCATTTCTGTGTTAGTCCGGGTTGACTAGAATTAAATACAGAGACAGTCATATGTGTAGAAGAGAGAACTTTATATCAAGTAGTAATGATGCATCAATAAAGCATCCCAGCCCAGTCCAGATCAAGTCCATAAGTTCGATCTTAGTCCATAAGTCTGGCCAGTGGGTAGAAAGTCCTGTGGATCCAATGGCAGTGGACGCATCTCCAGGGCTCGGGCTGCCGCCAGCATGCCTCTGTATGTCTTGTCAACAGGAATGAGAAGCAGAGAGAGTGTGTTCCACCTCCAGAGAGGACGAGAAGTCCCAGAATCCTCATGAGAAGGCCACACCCACAAGGAGGGATCACCAGGTTGTGACCTGATTGACAGGCTAGACTCCACCCCTTCATTCTTGCTTATTAAGTTGACATGAAATTGTATAACGACCACAACTTCCAATACCCACCATACAAACCTTCCAGATGTTAACAATCATGGTCCCTTTCCACTCTCATTTCCTCCCTGGTCACCTTCTTGTTGGTGTCTCAGTGACCATGGGTCAGAGTAGAGCTGCCCCACAGGGTTTTCTTGACTGCATGGATTCAAGAGGATTATTTTGCTGCTATTGAGATATACTCAGAAAAGCATACACCAATTGTTTGTACATGTACCATCCAGCGACACTTATTAGATCCTTCGAGTTCGGTGGCCAGCCTCACTCTCCTTTTCTGAGTGGTTCCTCTCCCATCAGTCACATAAACTTACTGCCTGCTATGACTTCTAGCTAATCTTTTAAGTTGCTCTTGCCCATTTGATCCCCTCATATACCCTGTTTCCCCGAAAGTAAGACAGTGTCTTATATTAATTTTTGCTCCCAAAGATACACTAGGTCTTATTTTCAGGGGATATCTTATTTTTCCATGAAGAAGAATACGGTACACATTTATTGTTGAACAACAAAAAAGGAAATTTATTACCTGTATACGGTACGGTAGTAGTTGTCATCACAAACCAGCATAACCAGACAAACTGAATCCTACAGTATTAAGAATTTCTTGTTACTACCATTATTTCCATGTACAACAATCTATGGTACATTTACTCATAATCTGTGGTACATTTACTCGTACTTCATGTCTGCTCTGGCTGCGCTGCGGCCAACTGCAGGGCGGCGCCCACCGCTACAGTCCAGAGTCCAGAGTTATGGTAGCTTTGGGGAGCCTTATTATCGGGGAGGCCTTATGTTTGGGGAGGTCTTATTTTCGGGGGATGCCTTCTATTTCAGCAAGAGGCAAAACTGTAAGTAGATCTTATCTTGGGGTGATGTCTTACTTTCGGGGAAACACGGTAGATAGAGCTTAAAATAGCTTGATGCTCAAGGGAGGCACTTGCCCCTTGGGCTGTTGTTTGGTTGAATGTAATCTTTACTGGAGTCCAGCGGCATTTCTTTCTCCAGTGGAGGGAGGGTGGCGGGTGGATTCGAACTAGCAACTTTTCAGTTAGCAGATGAGCGCTTAGTCCTTGGTGTCATCAGACCTCCTTTCCCCAGTCTCAGGCAGCCACAGATCTACTCCTTTCTGTCTGCATGTATTGGCCTAGTCTGGAAAATTCATATAAATAGAATCAAATAATATGTGGTTTCCTGTGATTGCCCTTTTCTACTCTGTCATGTGTTGGAATTTGACCCATGGTTGTGACAGGCTTGTAGGTACTTGATGCTTTTTTATTGCTGAGTAATCTCACCTGTTGATGTGAGCCACGTTTTGTTTCTCCATTCATCAGTTGATGAGAATTTGAATGGTTTCCACTTTTTGGTGTTTATAGAGAATGCTACTAGGAACGTTTGTGTGTGGTCATATGGAGGTAGGCTTTTCTAACTACTGCCTGCATGTGAGTGCTACTGACGCTTGCCAACTCCATCCTTTCTTTGGAGTATTTGCAATGAGGCATGATCAAATCCAAGCTCAAGCTTCCTTCATTTGAACAGGTGATGCGAGACTAGTGATGTATGCTGATCTTGGTGTACCTATATGCTTGTGAAAGTTTCACATTGAATTAAGAAGGCCAAAGAAGAACCAGTGCAAAGACTGCCAAAAGAACAAATATCTTTCTTGGAAGAAATACAGCCCCTTAGAAGCAAGGATGGCAAGACTTTGCCTCACATACTTTGGGCAGGTCATCAGGAGATCACCTTGTGCCTGGTAAAGTCGAGGGGTAGCTAAAAAGAGGAAAACCTTCAAGAGGATGCAGTGGCAGTGGCTCAAACAATCATTGTGAGGATGGTGCAGGATCGGGTCCTGTTTCCTTCTGTTGTACTTAGGGTCATGATGAATTCGAACTGACTGGAAGGCATCTACCTACCAGTAGCAGTGACAATCTTGGCTACTGAAAGTGTGGTCCTTGGACCAGCAGACTCCAGGAGCTTATTTGAAATGCAGAAGCTCAGATCCCAACCCAGACCTACTGCATCAGGAACTGCATTTAACAAGCTGCCCAGAGGCTGTTGTGCTAATGCAAGTTTGAGAAGCCCTGCTGAGCCACCCAGCCAGGGCTAGAGTCCTACTTTCTAATTTTGAGTCTAGGGGAATTTTGACTCCTCCATCTTGACATTTTTAGAATGGATTGTGGTTGAATAAAATGTTAATAATTTCACTGCATCAAAAAATGAAGTGGAAAAAGCAACAGTCTTTCTGCATTGACTCAGTGGGAGAGGCAAAACTAATAGGAAGCTATATGAGCATCATTCCTCTCCTCAGCATGCATCCATCGCTGATCCCTCACGGTCCTCTGTGCCAGTAAGGCTAACCTCTTTCCAAAACAGTTCCGTCCTTTGGGAACACGTTCATGACTATAAGAACACCGCGGTAAAGAAAACGCTTAGTCTAGAACACAATGATTTTGAGAAGCATCCTCAGGTAGTACTTGGAATCCATTTAAGGGAGTAAATCTGACCTCAGTATTGTCTCTCTAACATCCCACCCATCCTTTTAACGCTGCATGGTATGCTCGTATCGCAGTGCCCCAACTTCTCTGAGTATTTGATTCTTTTATTTCTGACTTTCTTCTTTTCCCAACTCTGAGCAGTTACATTAAAGATGGACTTTGGGAAATAATATCTTTTCTCTAATATCTATGCATGAGAGAAGAATGGAAAGATCTTAGGCAGAAGATTCCTACAGAATGACCACAAGACAGGAACAATTACACTCTAAAATATTTACCTGTCTAATCTTACTGACTCCTCTGCCACGTCCAATGAGACATTGCTCCCACAGTTTTGTCTCAGATGGAGTTCAGTCTCTGTAGGAAGGATGCCTTGAGGGTTAGGAGATATACGTTGGTGTTAGTTTGCTCAATTTTGGCCAGTCCACCAGAATTGCTTTGATCCCCTCTGTGTGGCCTGTAGGCTGTGTCCTTACCTTTGAGATGCTAAGCTTTTAGAGTCGGAGGCTAGCTTAGAATGGCATCCATCTTTTTAGAGTCTGGCAGCCTTTGGAAGATCTGGAGGATTCAGAAGGTGAAGACCTGACAAGGCTGGCGTCTGAGGAGAAGAGAGCTCGAGTGGGAACAAGCCACGGAACACATGGGAAGCAGCCTGGGGTGGCTGGCCTGGCTCAGTTGAGGCAGTGTTCCTTAGCCTGATCCTCTGGGGTGGTAGAAGGCTTCGAGAGCCAGGAGACTTTGGTGCCCCTTGGCCTTGGCTGTGGCCCAAGCCTAGAGTGGTTTCCTGGTGCCTGTGGTCCTCTGGCAAGGTTGGTCCCTCTGGACTCTTGGAAGGTTGGCCAGTTTCCCTTTTAGTGTGGAGACTGAAGCTGTT
>NW_022111300.1:22945451-22946849 GCF_000313985.2 Echinops telfairi
AAGGCCTTGCTCGTCTGTAACGTGTTTTTCACCATGGGACTGGCTCTCCGCCATGCTCCGCATGACTGTGGCCCCTGCCCGGCCCCTTGGCCCCCAGCAGGTCATCTCCTGTTTCTCTCGGCCCCGAAGTGGTTGCTCTCCCTTGTCTTGCTCGCTGGTGTTGGGAGCCCTTTGCAGTGTGATGGACCCCATGGGGCTGAGCCACACAGGGCGATGGTGCCTGTTTCACAGGACACAGCGGCTAGGCTGGCAGGCAGGCGGTCTCCCAGTCATCTGACCCTGTGGAGTGGTGCGGGGTGGTGCGGGTTGTGGCTGCTCCGCATGGACTGCCGTGGAGGGCTCTGTAAACCCCAGTGGCTCATGATCAAGAAGTCTCGGGAAAACGGAAAGCTGCCTTGGTGAGGAAAAGGTCAAGAAACGTTCATGGAGGGATTTTTTTTCCCCATGGTGAAAGTGCACCTGCCCATTCTTCAGAAGAATCCCGGGCTGTCCTGTGATCTTTTCATGAACACACCTAACGCCATGTGCTCTAGAGCACTCACCCTGCCCCTTCTGACTTCCTTTTATTCCCCAAACCCAGAGACTATTTCAGAGGAGCTCAACTGCAGTCCCTCACAGAGGCCCCACTGGGCTCTGAAGATTGAGTAAATTGGAGAGTTCAGAGTGCTTTGGGGGAAGGCCTAGACTCTAGCCCAGTGGTTCTCAACCTTCCTCATGCTGTGACCCTTTCAGACAGATCCTCATGTTGTGGTGACCCCCCAACCATAAATTTATGTTAGTGGCTACTTTATAACTGTCAGTTTGCTACTGTTAGGAATCAGGTGAAAGGGTTGTTCCACCCCCAAAGGGCTCATGACCCACAGGTTGAGAACCACTGCTCTAGGCCCTAGAGAGATGGAAACGCTGCAATCAGAAATGTATGCACCGAGATGGAGCATCTATGGAGAAAAAAACCGCTTCACATTCTGAGTTTGTTGCTTAATAAAGATTTCTATGAGTTTGTGTTGATACATTTTGAATTGTCCTCATATCTAGAAAATCCTGAAAAGCCCACAAGAAAATTTGTAGCACTGAGGAGAGGAATTTAGCAAAGTTGGAGGTTATAAGGTCAACAACAACAGCAACAGCAATCAGTTGGACTGCTGCACCCCACAATGAGAAATCTAAAAGGGAAGTGGGGATAGCAATTCCATTTATAATCGCATCTAAGAGAATAAAAAACCTAGGAGTCAGGCTAACCTGGGATATGAACGACATATATATTGTAAGCTATAAAACATTCCTCAAAGATGGGGAAATAGATCTATGAGCCTACATTTATAGGTTTGGTATTAAGGTAGCAGAAGGACATTGGGCCTCCACTCAAGTACTCTCTCAACACAAGAATACTTTCTTCTA
>NW_022111300.1:22948024-22949426 GCF_000313985.2 Echinops telfairi
AAAAAAAAAAAACATTCCTCAAAGAGATTAAAGAAGGCATATATATTGATGTTCCATGTTCATGGACTGGAAGACTTAATCCCAGTAAGGTATTGGTAGGATCCAAAGTGATCTATAGATTCAGTGAAATACCTATAAAAATCCCAACAGCCTTCTTGACAGAAATGGAAAAGCCAGTCCTCAACATCATAGGGAATGGAAAGAGACCAGAATAGCCCAGGTCCGGTTGAAGGAGAACAGAGCGAGAGGGCTCACACACACAGGGCTTCATCGAGCCTACAGCCCGTCATGGAGTCCATTGGCAAGCCCTGCATTGCTGAGCAGGTCCTGAGCATGCTGGGGTGCCTGGCTGTGGTTCCCAGGCTTCAGGGTTGTGCTGACGGCACCAGCCGCTTTCCCTTGAGCCCTGCCTCAGAGGAATGAAAGCCCAGGCTGCTCAGGGGTCTCACGAGGGATGCCTGTTTCCACCAGGGTATGAAAGGGGATCCCATCAGATGGGAAGGTAGGGACCTCTCTCTTCAGTGTACGGATGGTCCTGTGGGCCATGGAGTGAGGACTATGGGACAGAGCCCATTCTCAGATGGTTGACTTCTCATGCCCCCAGTCAACCACCTGCAGAGAGCAAGCCAGACCGTGGGGCTGAGAGAGCCAGAGGTTTCAGCCATTGTGCACAGAGAGGTGGTTTTACCAAAGCTTCCCCGCTGGCAAACTAGCCCCAGCTCTACAGAGAGCAGAAACACAGTTCTCGAGGCCGTGGGAAGAGGCTAGTGTCAGGTAAGAAGTCTCTCAGGGAAGAGTTCTCTTTCCCAGGGCTGTATGGGCAGTGCCCAGGCACCCTGCAATTGGGGAAGGCTTGCTCCCATCTCTTCTCCCAGTGTCTCTCTTTCTGGTTCTCCTTTCACCACCACCACCACCCTGCACCCTCCTGCCCTCCCCCCTGTTTTCTTGACCCTGGTTGCCATCATATTGAAGCAAGTTTTACTGTTTGCCACATGTACTGAATAACTTGAAGCCTCTTATTCTTAATTTTAAAACAGAAATGTATTGAATGCTTTCTCTTTTATCTCTGAAAAAAATCATTATAGGAGATTGTTACTATTATTATTATTATTTTAAACCAGGGTCTTTGTTGTTGTGGGGTAATGACTTTTAAGTGCTAAGGACTTTGGGACCAGATAAAGTGATCTCATTATAATGCGAGGATATCTCAACTTCTTATCAGGCTTATCTTTTGACTGAGAACCTACAAAAACAAGCCATACTCTCTCAGGACATCAAGGAGAACGCCTTGGTGTTTTCCTTCATTCCTGATAGCCAGGCTGAACTTGGTGGAGGTCATAGCACTGAAAGGCAGCCACCGTGCTCTTGCCCACAGCCCTGAGAACTGTGTGTGTATGGGAAG
>NW_022111300.1:22950925-22952052 GCF_000313985.2 Echinops telfairi
GTCTTGACATCCATCGGGGCCAGATTGTGTGACTGAGCAGAGAGGGGGAGACCACAGGAGACAAAGCACAGCTTGGGGAAATGCCAAGTCCATTCAGGTGGCAGAGACTGGACAGGGTTGTTCGGGCAGAGGGTTCTGGAAGGTGTGCCATCCTTGACCACTCGTGATGCTAGTGTGCCGACCAAAGTTGTAAACATTTTGAAGGCTACTCTGCTCAGTTTACCGGTCACCTATAAGGTTGGCCAACTACCCAACTCTAAGCCATTCCTGTTCTTGTCCAGTTGGTTCTGACCCTAGCGGTCGGAGTCACTTTCCAAGGCTGTGACCGTATTGAACCCATCTGTCACGTGGGTGGCTGATGGGTTCGAACTGCTGAGCCTTCAGTTATCCACTGAGCACTTGACCACTGTGCCACCAGAGCTCCTTCTCCAAGCCAGCATCACCTCATTCTGGATGAATGCAGTATCTTCTTCGTGGGTCTCCCTCCTTCCTGCTGCCTATTCAACAACTATGTATCAGGTAATTTCTCGAGACCCCAATCCGCTGCCATTGAGTCACTCCCAGTGACCCTGTAGAGCGGTGGTTCTCAAACTTCCTCATGCTGTGACCCTTTAATACAGTTCCTCAGGTTGTGGTGACCCTCAACCATAAAATTATTTTTGTTGGTACTTCATTATTGTCATTTTGCTACTGTTATGAATCGTCATGTAAATATCTGATAGGCAGGATGTATTTTCATTGTTACAAAGGGAACATAACTAAAGCATAGTGATTAATCAGAAAACAATATGTAATTATATATTGTGAAGTATTTATGTTTTCCGATGGTCTTAGGCAACTCCCAAACAACCCCAAGGGTTGTTCCACCCCCCAAAGGGGTTGTGACCCACAGGTTGAGAACCGCTGCTGTAGAGTGTCTCTGAGGAGGTGAATCTTTACAAGAGCAGACAGACAACAGCCCCATCTTCTTGTGAGGAAGAGGAGTCATGGAATGAGGTTTCAATTGACTTGCTGACGCTACTTAGAGCCCTACAGATGTGTTTGCACAGGGGAAAGTAGTCAGAGTGATCTTCTCATTGGAATGTGTCTCACTACGTGGAAGACGCTCTGATGGCTTTCTTGGGTGT
>NW_022111300.1:22953308-22954223 GCF_000313985.2 Echinops telfairi
TGACCTTGTTTTTTGTACAAATAATTGATCCATGTAAATAATGCATACACCATGTCACATGTGGAAAATGAATTAAGTAGGTCAGTTCTGGCATAGCATGCACATGCATATACGAGGCATATCTTGGGACATTTCCAGAAGTGAATTTTGGCCTCCCTCACCCATCCTCCTATAGTCCTGTCCATTTTCTTTAATCTTTTGCTTATATGTATAAAATAGTCTGAAAATGTTACTTTTGATCATAATTGTTTAGTAAAGGTTCAAGCCATAGTCAAGAAATCATGGATCGAGATAGTCTCATGCTAATCAGGAAAGAAATAATTGACACCGTGCATTGGCGTCTATTAATTTAAGTTGGTTAGTATAGTGTTTTAGCTCAGCTGTTGCATGCGCAACTGTCTCAGATGTTCAGTTCAGAAGGCACAGAAGAAAGGGCATCAGCCTGGCTCTGAAGGCTCACAGGAGCCAGATGATGGCCATGAATGAATCAAAGGAAGATGCCCTTTAACTTAAGATGGAAACAGTTTCTCCTTGAGACTTGTTGAATTCAGAGATTGATTCTCTAAACATATGTTCCAGTTTAAGATTTATGAAGCAGATAAAATATAAACAATAACTTGCACTTTTAGTTTCAGGCCAAGGGTCATTTAAGAAATTTGAAGTTAACCCTACTCTGGTTTCAGGATGGTGTTTCAATACTCCAGTCACGAGATTAACAACACTGTTTAGTAGAAGATTATAAAAGTTGAATTTTGTACATCCCTTTTGTGCTACCACTAAGTACTTTGATCTTAAATGTCGACTCATGTAAAAGTCAATATTCCCCATGAATGAATGAATGTGATCAGAAGTAGAAATTGGAATCAGCAACAGGTAAACACACACACACACACACACACACACACACACACACAC
>NW_022111300.1:22954840-22956333 GCF_000313985.2 Echinops telfairi
CTTCTAAGGCATCTTTCCAGCTCGTGCTGGGGTAAACTTTAATTTGCCCGAGCTTTTGTCTGTCACCAAAGGAGAAAAGCGACAGGGCTGAGGGAAGGAGAGGTGTGGGGGTGGGGGGTGGGCATCCCTGTCACACTCTGCGTTTCCTTTCTGCCTCTCCTGCCTGCAGCTGTAAACCACTTTAGAAAGGTCCTCTCTTGGGCTGAGCTCTTCAGTGAGCCAAATGTCCGTAGGTTGGTGGGGTGTGGGAGGAGACAGAGAAAAGAAAAGGAGTATTAACTTGTGGCTCTATTGAAGTTGTTAAATTTCCTTACACTGCTGTTCCTTAGGTGGGGAAAAGGCAGAAAAGAGCACAGCCCCATCCCCACCACCCCCTTCCCACCCACCCACCCACCCACCATTCTTCCTCTTTGCTTCAGGCGAGGTGGTGGCCACACGCAGCATTTTGTTCTCCACGGTTGGTTCCACTGGTACCATGGACAGACACCCATGGGTCTCTTGACATTTGAAACAGCAGACATTTCAAAGTAAACAAAATTTAGCAGACTAAAAATTGATTTGCACCCTTGTGTCCCAAGTTAATGAAATATGGAAATGGATGTTGGAACTTGTTTAAATGCTGTTTCTTTATTAAATTTGATTATTTTTTAAAAAACAAACAAACCACAGGATACACAGGCATTTTTATCTGTTGGTTGGAATTTCAAAAAGGCATTCTTAATACAATCCAAGCCTGGAGGAGGAACGGTACCAGAGCCTAAATTATAAACACCAGGTTTGTGGGATGCTTGAAGGCCTGCGTGATGAGTCTCCGCTGAATCCCCACTGGCCTAGGAATGGGAGGAGCCTTCGTGTCAGACAAAGCGCTCTGGTGTAACACTGTGGCATTGGATCTCCCTTTGGACTCAGTTTGAATTGATTCGAGCGTTTACCTATTTTCTGCTTTTTCATTCAGTTTTGTCTGAGAAACCACAGGCAAGGTAGATAAGTACTTCGCGTGAATATGATGACTACTCAGAGGGAGAGGCGGCCCTGGAACCGAGATGTGTGCATTTGAGCGTGTGCCAGAGATCTCACAGAGGGTAGCCAGGATGCCCCATCTGGAAAGGCTGGGGAGCTCTGAGAACCTGAGCCCCGCCAGGACAAGGACAGAAGCAGGGTGGCCAGCTGAGACCCCTGCGAGGCCCAGGCCAGAGACAGTTGTTCCCCTGGGGAGGGAGAGCTCCATAGGAGGGCAGTGGTAAGAACAGGCCGGTTGTGGGATTTCTGGGGTGGGGGTGGGCTCAGGAGAGAGCTGGGGAGAGGCTACCCACAGGGTTTCCAGCCTGACCTCTAGCTCCGGGCGGAGGCAATTGCTGTCACACTAGCTTATAAGCTCTCTGAGGGCAAGCTTGCTGCCCTTTTAAGAAACCTTTCCCCCCACACTTCATGAATTCTAATAAAGGTTTGCTAATCTGAACTGAACTGACAGTATTCCAAGCCCCCGCCCCCCC
>NW_022111300.1:22959555-22961553 GCF_000313985.2 Echinops telfairi
ATGCTCTAACTACGAAAATATTTGATTTACAAATAAGGAATCCTACTTCGCAGAATTTCATTTATCACGGTAGGGTCTAGAACCGATTAACCACGATAAACGAGGGTTCACTGTGTATATATATATATATAAATAGACTTCATAATTCTCAGTCTAAGAAGAAGAAAAACACAAAGGTCAAACTCCAGGCAAAGATGTTTGGATGTTCTGGCTTCGTTTTGATGGTACCTTCCTCCGCAGTGCATGGTGGAGGGAGTCTCCGTGTGCAGGCCCCTTGCTGAGGCCACATGTGGACACAGCAAACCGCTCCAGCCTCTTGGGGCCATGGGGAAGTCTGGGGCCCTGCTGTCTGACCACAGAGATACCGAGAGTTGTTCCTAAGCTCATGTGAAGGAGGGGCAGCCACCAAGGAAGAGCAGTGGAGATGGTAATGGGAGCCTCCTCTTCAGCACCCCTCCCCTGACTCTACTAATATGAATGCCACTCGTCCCCCCTCCTCCAGTCCTGCATCTGCAACTGTCAGCAAGGCCAGGTTCTCAGGATGGCCTGGGGCCACCACCCTCACTCCCCTGCGCACTGGCTTGCATTTCTACCCTTGTTAACAGGCCCTGGGAAGGAAAGGTGATAGGAATTTCCCTCCAGCCAGGGGCTGGGGGAGCTGGTAGAGCTGCAAAAGTGTGTGGAATTGTGGCATTTGGTGGGTATGGGTGGCAGGGGATGGACCACAAGTCAGCACTTTGTTTCTTTGCAAGTTTATTGTAATCACCCCTTGCCAACTCACGCACCCTGATTTTTAAACCTGTGGAGGGTTAGAACTAGTTCAATTACAGACCACATAGGATCAAACCTCTCCCCCACCCTCCACCTTTTTATGAGTCTACCTTGTTGAGGAATAATGTACATGCAATAAGTCCACATACTCAAAACACACTACTACAGTTTAATGACCTTTGACAACTGTCCACATCATCATGGTCAACATAGAGAACATTTTCCCGAAAGTTCTGTGTAGCTTCTCAGTCAACCCTCCCCACCACCAAGCCAGGCCAGCACCGATCTGCTTTCTATCACGGTAGACGAGATTTGTCTTTCATTAAACTTCATGTAAATGGAATCACATAGAGCGTGTGCTCTTGGGGGTCTGGCATCTTTCACTCAGCAGAGTGGTTTTGGAGTCTGTGTTGTTGCTTAAATCAGTGGTTTGCTTTAATGGTGGATTCGTGGTCCACTGTACCGATGGCCCACCATTTATTTACTTATTTATTCACCAGTCAATGTTCATTTATGCTATTTTCAGTATATGTGTTGTGCTCTTTTTTCTTTTTTCCATTATGAATAAAGCTGCTACCAATCTCAGTGAAATAGTTTGATGCATATGACCATTCATTTTCCTGGTGGAAGGCGCTCAAAGGAAAATGGCTAGATGGAAGGACAGAATGATAAGAAAGATGTTCTGATAAGAAGCGGTGACAGTGATTTCCATTTTCCATCCCACCCATAAGTGTGGGAGTGCCAGTGGCCCCCGTTCCTGCTCTCACTGGGTGTGACCCCGCTTTTTCTTTCTAGCCTCTCTAATGGAACAGCGGGTTCACCAGATGACAAGTGAGCCCCAGAGCTAAGGAGGGTCTTTCCAAAAGACACTCAGGTAGTCAGGGGCAGCGTCATGGTGAGGCCCCTGAGCCGCAGACCCTGAAACCCAGGGGTTTCCTTGGGTTCCTGCAGACCCCAGGTGGCAGCACCTGTGCCCCGATCCGTGCAGTTTCCCACTGAGCTTGCTTAAAACCAAGCTGCCCTTCGGGGCATGAACTGAAGACTGGATGGTGTCCTTGGGTGCAGGGCTGCAATGCTTCTCAGGGTCCTGCCCTCTCAGGCAGCTGCTTGCAGATGATTCAGCATCACAAGCCTCCCCTCTCTTTACGATGTCCCTCTATCCCTCTGTGACTTGGTGGGACTTGTTAGGATACATTAGGAAACATTGATTCTAGGTAAAATGAGGAC
>NW_022111300.1:22961929-22969096 GCF_000313985.2 Echinops telfairi
AGTTATCACAGAGGGGCTACAGAGCTCTGTCTATGTCAGTTTGCATTCTCACTGTGGCAGCTTGTCACCAAAGGACATGGCTCTTGGCTTAGACTTCCTTAGCACGGGACCCACACAGCATGGGCAGACAGACAGACAGAAAGGAGCACGAGGTCAACAAGCATCTGTGGGCAACTTGCTGTCTCCATGCGAATGACTGGTTAGGTATGGATTTGTTATATGACAAACCCAATAGTTCAGGTTTGTTGTACTTCATTGTAAAAATGCAATGGTATATTCTCATGTGTGTGTGCCCCTTGCCTACCCCCTGCCCCCATGCATGGACTGATCAATGAATGAACTCTAGTCAAAGTAGATGGTTTGCAAACCCTCTCCTCTGGTTTAATTTTGCTTGTGTTACGTAACGCTCACTCGAGATTAATGACTGTCCGCATCTGGAAGAATGCTTCAAGGAAGAGCCCTGGCCCCCTGTGGTGGGTCAGGTGACTACTGAGTTCTGTCGCCTCTGCCTGGTGACATGATTGATACCAGATTGTCCCCATTTGACCCCAGCTAATGATCCTTATCTGCTCTGCAAGGCTTAGACAGATGCTTCTCTTTCTCAAAGTGCTGGGAGCAGGGATGACGAACATTTCCCTGTCAGGAGCCATTGACCCCAGGAAGGAAGAGGCCCTCCCTCCCGGGATGTCATTATGCTGGGGGAGGCTCGCCAGCACTGGTCAGCGCTCCGCCGCAGACACAGTTAAGGTGACCAGTCAGATGATGGGGTGGGCCTCCTCTGTCTCAGTGCAGGGTCCGTGGAAAAGCCTCTGTGACCAGGGTGATGGAGCACTTCAAGGTGTGTCACCGGAGTGCTTGGGGCTGGAGAGGGCAAGGGAAGTTGTCTCTTTGAGCACCTAAGATGTGCCAGGTGCTGCCCCCCCTGCCTCCCCACCCCCATGTTGTAAGCCATCGCAGCCCCTGAGAAGGTTTGAATCTGCATTTTCAACCCTGTTTTTCTGCTCAGAAAGCTGAGGCAGGCAGTGAGGAGTCTCTTTTGCAAGGCTGACTTCCAATTAGGAGTCTGGAGGGTGAGGCCGGGGGTGAGGATTGTGCAGGCAGGAGCACAGGAAAAGGAGGGGGAGGGGAGGAGCAAACAGCAAAGGTGGGCAGGAGATGAGGGCGGGCAGAGGCTGGTGGGAATGGGGTCCAGGGTAGAGACTGAGCCGGGTGAGAGCACTGAGCGTTTCCCGTGGTGTGTCCTTGGCAGTGGATGGGTGGGTGCGTGGGTGCGTGGGTGCGTGCGTGCGTGCGTGCATGGTTTCCAGTCTTGGCTTATGGGCCTCCTCAACCAATGGTGACCTCTAGGGGGCACAGGAACTAGCTGGAGGTGGGGGGTGGGGCCTGCAGAAGCAGATACTTACACTTTATCCTGGACTATGGCCTATAGCACAAAGGTTTGCAATGGCCAGGAGGGAGCTGAGAAATCCCCCCCCCCCCCCCCGAAATGGGGGTAGTAGACCAAATCAGTTTGGGAACCCAAGGCCTAGAATTCCTCCCCATGAGGAAAGTAGAGTGGTGCCTGCCAACCAACTGAGAGGAACTGACCCCTGTGAACACAACCAGGGACTCTGGTTGTTTCCAGACGAGGCAGAGAAGATGGGCTTGCTCCTTGAAGAATCCACTCCTCCGCCCCGCTTTTCCCTCTGTGCCCTTCCAGAGGCGATGGGAAGGGCCAAGCGGCAGGCCTTGGCTGCCATTGTGCTGTGGGCGCCTCAGGAGGAAGATACCCTTCCAGGGTCCAAACCAACCCAGCCTGGAGGCTTCTTTGTTGTTACAGAAAGAAACCAGCACAGAAATCCTGGTGGTGTTGGAGCAGCAGCAATGTAGCTGAGAGGAAGTACTAAGAGGCAGAAGAAGGGCGAGTGTGATGGTGGGAAAGGAGGAAGGTAAAAGGAAACGGGAAATATCTAGGAAATAAAGCTATAGGTAAGTGGGTCGCAACCCCTTTGGGGATTGAGCGACCCTTTCACCTGATTCATAAAAGCAAAATTACAGTTATGAAGTAGCAATGAAAATAATTTTATGGTTGGGGGATCACCATAACATGAGGAACTGTATTAAAGTGTCGTGGCATTAGGAAGGTTGAGAACCACTGCTATAGATAGAAGTACAAACATAGGTGTGTACATATGTAAATATATTAATTCATAAAAGTAGAGGTATTGGCCTATGTACATATATTTATGTGGCAATACATTGAGGATGGACTTTGGGCCTCTGCTCAAGCCCTGTCTCAGCTCAAAAACACTTGGTTCTAACAGCGTGGCATTCTGTGATGCTCAGCCTCCTGGCGTGATCGCTGAAGACAAAATGGGTGCATAAGCAAATTTGGTGAAGAAAGCGGATGGTGCCCAGCTATCAAAAGATATAGCATTTGGGATCTTAAAGGCTTGAAGTTGAACAAGTGGCCATCTAGCAGAGAAGCAACAAGCTCACATGGAAGAAGCACACCAGCCTATGTGATCATGAGGTGTCAATGGGATCAGGTAACAGGCATCAGAAAGCCACAACCAACCAACCAAACAAACAAACAAACAAACAGGACCATATTGTTGAGAACAAGGGGGGTGGGAGCAGAGACCCAAAACCTATCTGTAGACAATGCAACACGCCCTCACAGAAGGGTCACAAGGAAGGGATGAGTCAACCAGGGCGCAGTATAGCGCTAATGAAACACACATTTCTCTGCTTCCTTGAGACTCTCTCCCCCCTCCCCCCACTATAATGACCGCAGTCCTGCCTTTCACTGTGGGCTATACCAGAGCATGTGAACAGATACAGATAAGAGCTCATGACACATGGAATCCAGGAACAGGAATGGGAGTAGTGATAGCAGCAGGGCAGGGGGAAGGTGAAAAGAGGAGGGGAGGAAGGGGGAACTGGTTGCAATGATAGACACATAAATGCCCCCTCCCCAGGGGGATGAACAACAGAAACTGTGGGGGAAGGGAGACAGCGGTCAGAACAAAATATGAAAATAATAATTTATAATTTATCAAGGGGTCACCAGGGTGCTGGGGGAGGGAGGGGATACCAAGGGCTCAAATAGAAAGTAAATGTTTATAAAACAATGATGGTAACATATGTACAAATATTCTTGCTACAATTGATGTATAGATTGCTATAAGAGCTATAAGAGCCCCTAATAAAATGATCTTTTAATAAAAAGGAAAAACAAATCAGGAAGAGACTTGTATGTTGTCTTGAACAACTCTACAAATGTAAGCATTTTAACCTAAAAATTAAGAATGGGAATCATACATTCCTTTAAATAAAATAAGTGTCTGAAGTTTCTCTAGATCGTGCCCCAGAAGGAAAGAGAATAAAAGAAGAAGGAAAAATGTACCCCAGTTAGGGAGAGACCAGAGGGCCTGGGGAGAAGGCAGGAGGGCGGTGGCAGGGCCATTCATTGGCTTCATCTTCAAGGGCTGGTGACAGAGGGAGGAGTAAGTCCTGAAGTGAATGGTGCCTGCAGGACACTGTCCTCAGCACCTGGTTTCCACATCACTGGGGGCCCTGGTGTTTTCCTGCCTTTCAGATGCTAATGATCTGATTACCCGGGTCAGCAGCCTTCTTAGAGGGGCAGTGCTGGGGTGCTGACCCTTCTTGGCGCCTGTGTATAGGAGACCGGAGGGAAGCGCTGGAAGGTCCCGGGCACTCTCCTCTCTGTAACAGTCTTTGACCCGGAGAAAAGGAAAGTGAGTCTTCATCACAATCTCAGCTCATTCAGTGGGAGGCCCTAGCTGATTGTAGGCTTTTTTGCACCCGAGAATGAAAGATTTTGGAAAAGCAAAGCTGGGAGTAGATGGAAACACACTGTATGGGCACCCCAAAGCTGATCAACTCCCTTAAATTCAGGAGGAAAACCAGTCTCTGACTTCTTAAGAGCTAGTCCAGAACCAGGAGCCCTGGGGGCATCGTGCATTACGCATTGGACTCAGCATTCGAAACAGCCGAACGAAGAGGCTCGCTACTGCCATAGAGACGGACAGTCTTGGGAACCCACATGGGGCAGTTCTGCCTTGTCTTACAGGGTCACTCTGAGTTGACTTGATGGCCATGAATTTGTATGTTTTGTTTGGGCACTTACCAGCTCCTTACAGGCTGCCTGCCACTCTGGTGGGTTCCCATATCCAGCACCTTCCTATTTCCCCCTCCCCAGCACAATGTCCCCTGGGCTGTTCTCTCTCTGATCACTAATCGTGAGCTTTGTGAAACTGAATCCTACCTCCTGTGTCTCTTTACTCCTTGGAGCAGATGAGGGGGTCAGTGGTTACTTCAAGGAAGAAAGGAGGAATCCCCCGTTGCTGGCCTTGGGGTCCTTCAAGTTCCCTGAGTCCTTCTTTCTGGGGATGAGGGGCAGGCTGCAAACCTGCTTTTAAAAAACTTGCTCTTCTTAAAGGCAAGTGAACAGAAAGCTGGTCTTCGGTAGTAGAATTTATACCTCTCTTCTTGTTTGCCAAGCATCAACCATGTGCCAAAGGCTGTCAAGGGCTGAAGGGAAGATCGCCCAGAGAAGAGGCGGTTCTGTTTGGAGAAATCACAAAAATGTGCATAGGAAGATGACTAATGGAAATGCCAAGTCTCAGGCCTGAAGTCACATATGTGCAGCACAGGTTAGCAAGAACAGTGAGCCTTCTATAAGCTCCAAGCTCATGGCCTCTCACTTCCGGCGAGCCAGCCTTTGGATATGATTTTCATATCGTCTTTGTGAGTGGGACCTTGACTTTTGGAGCTGGGCCTATGCAAGGAAAGACAAGATGCTAGAATGTTCTTAGGATTCGCTAGGCTGTAATCAAGCCAGGTGTTGTGGGCACTGGGAACCTCTCTTCTGGGCTTCCTTCCAGCATTCAGTCACCTTCATCCGATAGTTTATCATTTGTTGCAATAGTAGGTAGGGGTGTGTGTGTGTTATATAACCTATGAAGGAACCTGATAGTTTTGTGAGGGGGTGGAGTTTCAAGATACATTACATATTGAGAATATTTGACCAACATTGACGCCATGAAAAAAAATGGATAATAGATGATTGTAGGAATTTTAAAAGCAACAACTCAAGTCCTAGACAACAGAGCTAACAAAAGTCATTGCATCCTGGTGTGGTGAGCGTTACCACTCCCAAACCAAACCAAACCAAATGCCACCCAAGCTCACTGCCGAGCATTACCACTCCCAATCCAAACCAAACCAAATCAAACCAAATGCCACCCAAGCTCACTGCCATCCAGTAGATTTCAACTCATAGAGAGGGGCCCGCCATGGGGTTCTCAAGGTTATAATACAGTGTTCACGGTGTTGACAGAGAACGGCTTGGGAAGGTAGAGAGGACTTCTCCAGGAAAAGCTTACCTGACATTCTGGGATTTGAAAGAGAAAGGAGAAGTAGGGAAGCACTGATCCAAGCTGGGCATGAAGAGCCCCGAGGGAAACCTCTTCGGACCCTCCATGGGCAGCCAGAGGATCGAGGACAGCATTCATTTGTGTTAGGAGCAAACCCGTTTGGAGCGTGGTAGTGCTTGTTGGGAGAGACTGCTTATTGACCTGGGTTTCATTTCTCAGGGAGTGGACTCCCCACCTAGTTGGCCAGGCTGGAAGTTGGAGAGACCTCCTCACTCCATCCACCATTGGTTCCTCTCTTCAGTCTTTCTCAAGCGAACGCCCCTCCTCACCTTCTCCACTATTCTGGTACAAGCTCAGCATTCCTTGACCACAGTAGACCAAAGACTTCTTCACTAGTTCCTGCTTCTAAGCACCTCCCTCTTCCAATGAGTCAGTTCTGGCATGGACTTGATACAACTCTGTCTCTGTAGCTTCCTTCTCTGTTTACAGTCCTCTTGGTGAGGGATGCAGTTGAAACCCCATAGCAAGGCAACACAGCCCTTCCCAGTGTGGACTGACTGTTAGCCCCGGCATGTGTGGGGCACTCTAAAGTGGCCTCACCCTGCTGCTCTCTGTGGCACTGGGCTGTCCACCTGCTGTCTTCTCACCCTCCACTGCTCCTTTACGCAGCACTTTCAGCATGGTGAATTCTCACTTAGCCTTCAATATCACTGCTCTGCCGTTCTGCTCTCCAACCCCCACATTCTCAGGGTGACTTACTCCTGCCCTTGTGGTCCCTTAGCATGGCCATTGCTCTTCTCACAGGGCCTTGCCAGTATTCAGGGCATGTCTGTCTCCATCACTGGGCTGTAAACTCTCTTGATGACTGATACTGTCTTCACTTATTCTAACAACCTTCATATGTATCGCGGGGCTACTGAGGATATATCTGATAAGGAGGACCAGGTGTAGGGGGAAATGGGGTGTGTGACCTGGGCACCAGTGGATTGGATGGCACATTTGAATCCATGGGAAGAATCTGGGCTGGAATTCTTTGGACTCACCCAGTGCTTACAGTGACTTGGGCTGCATGCTTCCGGGTAGGACAAACGGCACAGTCCAGGCCTGGCCACTGATTGCCTGCCGGGCGTCTTTGTCCGACTTCACTGGAATGCTCTGATTGATGCTTCTGAGAGCCAACATCACACAGCAAAGCACTGGATAAATGAGAGGCCCATGGATCAATGGCTGCCCATGAAAAATTCTGGGGTCTTGGCCCAAGTTCTCCCGGCGTGGCTGATGGGCTTGGTGAGAAGAATGAATGCATACTGTGATCATTCGCTGTCACAGCAGTCATTTCTGTGGGTCTGAAAGCCCGATGCCCTAGCTGCTGCCTTTACCCTTTTCCTGGAAATTCCCAAAGGTGATTTGCGTCCACCCCTCCCTCCCCAGCCTGTCTTGGAGGCCAGTATGCTCTCATCTTCTCACTGGTCCCTTCAGATGCTCTGGGCTCTCTTCCCCATGGTCTCAAGTTTGCATCATGCTCTCTTGGCCAAGCAGGAGGCATGACACCTCTTCGGCTGTGTCTTGTAGGACTGGCATTTGGGGACCACACAAGGGGGTTCCCCCACAACAAAGAGGCCTGGTCCCCAGTGACCTTTAATTCATTTGTCCTGGAGAGGTCTAGGGGCCTGGCCCCAATCCCAACTACTAAGTGGACACCTACCCCTCCCACCAGAAGAATTTATTTCAAAGGACGGCATGGAATCTGCAGCTCCAGGAGCAGGACATATCTGATCGGAGCACA
>NW_022111300.1:22970378-22975290 GCF_000313985.2 Echinops telfairi
AAAAATCTAAAAACAAATGCATTTGTCCTCCACCCTTTGTTAGTCTAAGGGAGTTTTGAGTGCCGTGTATGCGTTAACTGAATCTTTCCAAGGAACACATTTCAGGAAACATGGATTGAAAAGAGTGGTTGAAGGCAGTCAGCAAGATTTTACCAAATAATGTTCTCAGTAGAGCTCCTCCTTGTACCTCCCCTTACCCCTACCCTCTGGATACAGACCCCCAATGGCTTTTTACTCAGAGGCCAAGGAACACAGATGGTTACACTGAGGGCCGATTAACCTGGAAACAGACATAGGGAATAAATGCACTCATCCATTCATTTATTGGCCAAGCTTGGGCTAAAAATAATGGGTGCATAATCATCCCTCCCTTCTTCCCTCCACCTGCCTGACTTATTTCAGCCACTGGAACTAAGGCTGCATCTTCCAAGGGGCCTTGCCCAGCCCAGACGCTTGTGGCTTGCTGGCCAGCCCTCGGAGCAGTGCTCCAGTGGCCCTTTTGTCATGCCTGCCAACAGGAAACGGATCCAAGAGCGATGTCAAGCCACCTGTCGGGAAGCTGGCAGGCTGGGCACTGTGCCTAGGCCGGGCCCTCCCAACTTAGAGAGCCATAGCAAGGCTGATGGTGTGAAGAGGCCTGGATGCAAAAGGGACACCCGGTGCTTTGACTTCAGGGTGTCTCCTCCCTTGACATCACTCGGTGTGCAGCCAAGAAGTCCCTGAGCTGGGTCTTGGGGAGGAGCTTCTCCTCTGGCCGGTGCAGGCCCCTCTTCAGCTACCTCCCCAAATTGCCTGCAGCTGTTGAGTTGGATGTGATGTCTGACATAGTGAAATGGCTTCTGGTGCTTCTAAAATACACCTCTCATAAAATGACAAATTATGTGTAGGAAGGTGGGGGGGATGGCGGCATCAAAAACTTCTTGAAAAAGTGGAATTAAATGGTACCGGTTCATAGAAAGTCAAGTTGTTCTGCTATGGCTCCCAATATCAGTGTCTGAAATGCCATTACGTTTCACACCTCTTACACACAGGGGGTCCTCTATTAGGTCCCGTGGCCACGCTTTGATGTAAGCACAGAATGCTTCCAAAAAGAAAAAGGTTTACTTAAAAAGCATCTCCACCTAGTAAACTACATATCATACATAACTCTGCATTTGTAGAATTTGAAGTTTCCTAAATGAACTCTTAAGGAATTTCCTGAATGTGCATTCTGCAATCAGGTTTTTCACACATAACAGAATAGAACATACACACTAAGCTATAAGTTCATTACCTAAAACAAGCGGGAAAGTAAATCTAAGATGAACTGTATATTCTTGGAATTGTTCTCAGAATTGTGGGCATTTATTCTTAGGCTTAAATTAAAATAATCCAGAGTGGTATTAATATTTTGAAATTAAAAAATAAACCATGAAATACTCAAAGTGCTTTGGGGCAGAGGCTCCATCGATTCTACCACTGTCATGTTTCAGGGCTGTCTGATGCTGGGATACTGCCAGGTTTCCATCGTGTAGGGCGTGAGAGTGTTGGTCACGGAGCATCTCTGCATGATCTCAGCCCAGCATTTGGTCATTTTCGGTCCCATTCATTTCTGGTCATAGGTCGAGGAAACTAAAAGGCCATTCTCAAACACATTTTCTGTTAGTGGTTCCATGGCAAATAGTGTAAATAAATAACCTAAAAATGGAAGGGAGAAAAGATAAGAGAATTTTCCCATGATTCCTGGTGGTGTAGTGGGCTATACATTGGGCTGCTAACTGCAGGGTCAGCAGTTCGAATCCACTGGCCAGTCAGAGGGAGAAAGATGGGGCTTTCTATTCTTATTAAAGGTTAGTCTTGATTTTTTAAAATGGATTCTTTTGAATAGATGTAGGAAAACCTTAACAATATTCTTCATGAGTAAGATGAAGCTGGTCCTAATCTTCAGAGTGTACAGAACCCCAAGCTTTCATCTGAGAGCTTTATTCTTGTTACATTTACTTTTTATTTGTTGTTGTTGTTGTTAAGTGCTAGAAATAATACTGGCAAAAAATTAAGTCTGTTTCTCCAGGATTTGAAAACCCTGAGGGATTCTTGGTGGGAGCTGGAAGAAGTGTTCACCCAGGGATACGGGTTTGTCTCCAGGTGTGACAACAACGACATTTTTCTAAGTCCCTGTGGTCACTGCCCTTCTACTCAAGGCCATGTCACTCACCTGTCAGCTGGCATTGAGAACCGCCGTGGTCAGCCACCCTGGGACAATGCATCGAGCTCTTTCATGCCACTTTAATATTTTACATAAACAGATAAAGTTTGCGTTCCGGTCCATTATCAGAGATCGATGGAATACCATTGCTGCTTCTCAGTCTATCTGTTCTCATGTTGAACGTCTGTTGCTGTTTTGCTTAATGAGGCAAAGCGTGCTGTCCAAGGTCACACAGCTTGTTCTGGGGTTAGAACTCAGGCAGTCTGGTGGCCCTGTCTGTGCTCTCACTAATTCCACGACTCACTGTTGTACTTTGAGTGCCTAAGACAGTGCCTGGCAGTCTTCAGTAAATATGGCTTGAATGATTTTCCAGGGGCTTCAAGAAGCTTATGGAAAAAGGGAATGAAAAGATAATGGGATGCTTCCACAAATGTTTAAAGCCCCCTTGTATGTTGGAGAGAACTGACACCCCATGCCAGGAATCCAACCCTAGGCACATGGGCTCCCTGATTCAGAGCCCCAAATTGGTTCTGGGAAAGTAGCAGCCTCCCCACTCCCAGCACCCTGCTTGTCTCAGGAGAGCTGGAACGCTCCCGTCACCACGTGGGCTGTCTGCACCTGGCACTGCCATCCCACTGGCTGACCAGTGATTGCTAAATGTTCCCTAGCCTCTCCTGTGTTTGGGGACCTCTGGAGGGCAGGGTCTGTGTTGAGCTCGAGTTTTGTTCACCACGGCTGGCACCAATGGTTGTCGTCACTGTTATAACTCGTACGTGTTATTAAAGTGCCCGAGTGAGCAGTGGTGTTGTCAAAGGCGGCCCGAGTCTCAGCCAGCGATGACCATAGCAGAACTCAGCACCTGTGCTCAGCCCAGGACCAGGAGCTGACCTCAAACATGAGAGAATCAAGGGTCACCTTACCTGAAGGGTCACTGCTGAAGGAGCCAGTTCATCCTTAGGGCCACTGTGCCATCCTTGGGCTTCTCATGCTGGCTGGAGGTGCTGTGGGACCACAGGAGTGCAGAGACAACACTCAGTCCCCAGCACAATGGAGGCACCACCGGGTTTTTGAACCCAGACGCAGAAAGCCTGATGACCTGATAAAACTGTGTTCCTTGTTCTGGAAGACAAGGATCCAGCAACAAAATAAAAATCCACTTCCCTTGAGTGGATTCTCAGAGACGGAATCTTTATGCCTACAGACACAGTCTCACCTTTCCCCTAAGGGGTGGTGGCTGGTAGGTTTGAACCATTGACCTATCAGTTAGTAGCCCACAGTGTAGTCCCAGCATTTCCAGGACTTAACAGACAAGGCAGGAGCCATGCTTGTGGTAGAAGGATAAGCTTTGCTTCAAACCAATAAACCGCTAGTTGCCAACGAGTCCCTTCCAACGCATAGTGATCACCTACAAGACAGCAAAACAGAGAGGAGTAGATGCTGTTCTTAGGCACCGTCAAGAGTGACCTTATGTCCAACAGAACAAACACTGTCCTATCCCGTGCCATCCTCACAATTGTTCTTATGTTGAGCCCATTGTTGCAGCCACTGTGTCAACCCATCTGGTTGAAGGCCTTCCTATTTTCATTCCCCGCTGCCCCTCTGCTTTATCAAACATGATGCCCTTCTCCAGGGCTGATCTCTCCTGATACCGTGGCCAAAGTAGGTGAGATGAGGTTTCCTCTTCCTTGTCTGTAAGGAGCCTTCTGGTTGTACTTCTTCCAAGACACACCTATTTGTTCTTTTGGCAGTCTGTGGTATTTTCAATATTCTTTGCCAACACCATAGCTAAAATGCATTGGTCTTCCTTTGCTTTTCTTTATGCAATATCTAACTTTCACCCGCATATGATTCAACTGAAAATACCGAGGCCTGGGTCAGGTGCACCTTAACTTAGTCTTTCAACTTGCTTTCAACACTTTTAGAGGTCATGTGTAGCAGATTTACACAATACAATGCATAGTTTGGTCTTTTGACTGCTTCTTCTATGAACATCGATTATGGACTGGGAGTAGATAACCTTTTCTTTTCCCCCTCAGAACAACTGGTAGATTCGAACCCCTGACCTGTGGTTAGCAGCTCATTGTGTAGCCCCCGACACCACTAGGCCTCCTTGAGTTTTATTTTGCCTGCGTCAATATTCTGGGTTTACTTGGTCACCAAGGGCAAGCATGTGGAAGTGGTAATCTGTAGAGCAGGGAGGTGAGACTGAGCATGCAAACCTGGCCACCGTTCTCTCTAATTCACTCATCCGCTCGTAACGCCCAGAGCAGCGTTGGAAACATTCTTGATCGTGCTGCTGGTGAGGTCCGGATGGTAAACAACATGGGTACCGCGTAGTCACCTTTACAGTGAACGTTTTACAACCGCTCATAGGCTCTTCTTTATGTTTTTCCCACCCACTGATTCCATTGAACTAATCCTACGTGTTGTCTGCTTTATTTCAGAAAAACTGTACAACTCCAGCGGACGAGATTTAAGAAGGGCCCTTTTCTCCCTGAAGCAGATATTTCAGGTAAAAAGGAAGAAAACGTGAAAAAGAGTACCTGCCAACCTTGCTTTGATAGCACTTGTGAAATTCAGTGCCGACAAGTCTGTCATACCTTTTGCCCCGCACACAGAGGAAAATCTCGCCAGATGATCAGATAGGTTAGGTCCGAATAGCGGCTGACTGTGTTTTGCCATAGCAAATATTTCAAACATAATAAAAAGGGAAGACAACATTACTAA
>NW_022111300.1:22975601-22992592 GCF_000313985.2 Echinops telfairi
TGAAGTCCATTGGTTCATGAACTTGTTGAAGCCCCTCATTGGATTTCACATTGCACGTATTGCTCTGTAGCTTCAACAGTAAGGTGACCAGACATCCCACCTTTGGTGGGACAGTCCCGATTTTTAACAAATTTTCCCGTGTCCCGAGGCGTTTTAAAAAAGTCCTGATATTTGGAAAGAATGCACGACAAGCTAGGGTATACGGTTTTCGGCTGCCATGTGGCTATTTCATCAGGATATGAGTTTTATCAATGGTGTCCCGCTTTTGTCCCACTTTACCAATGTTAAAATCTGGTCACCTTATTCAAGAGGGCAGTGGACATGATCTTGGTTCTGTGAGACTCTGCAGAGACCACACCCAACAGAGGAGAAGGAGCAGGAGGAGCGAGAGAGAGCAAGCGGTCAGTGTCCGAGAGGCCGGGGCAGCACAGCAGCTTGGAGAAATTGGAAATCGGGGACATGCTGAGTGTCTGCTTGTGGGACCAGCTTTGGGTAGATCTTATGAGTCAAAGAACACACGGTCCTCAGAGTGGCGGTGAGGTGGGATTCTGAGGGTGGTATGTGCATGTGTAGAGACATAGGGAAGGGGGTTTTATTCTGCCATGTCTGAGTTTCTAAAGAATTAAGATTCTTGGTGTGTGGGAAAAAGAAGATAGAAATGTAAAGGACATTAAGTTGTGAACTCTGCCCTCTGAGCTGAATTGGAAACACCAGGCAGACACCAGGGTGCATTTTATCTTAATAAACACACCTAGGAGGGGGCTTCAAAAAGTTCTTGGAAACATGGAATTTAAAGATAATGGCATTTTCCCATGAACTTTATATAGCCCTTTCTTATTTCTGTCTGTGTCTAAAATCAATGATCAGTCCATTAGCTCAAAGCAACCCATTAGCATTAAGACTGTGGTCTTAACATACCCAAAGGAAGTAAGGGATTTTTGGAGAAATGACTGGTTCTTCGTCTGCAATAGGAAATATATAAAATAAAAATGGAAACCGATCACAATGATCTACATATAACCCCCTCCCAGGGGGGCGGACAACAGAAAAGTGGGTGAAGGGAGACATCAGTAAGTGTAAGACATGAAAAAATAACAACAATTTATACATAATCAAGGGTTCATGAGGGAGGGAGAGGGAAAAAAATGAGCTGAACCAAGGGCTCAAGTAGAAAGCAAATGTTTGGAAAATGATGATGGCAACAAATGTGCTTGACACAATGGATTGATGGATTGTGATAAGAGTTGTACGAGCCCCCAATAAAATGATCACAAAAATAAATAAATAGTGAAAAGACTGACATAAAAAAAAAGAGTCCACTGTATCCCATGCTGTCACTAGGCTATCAAAGATGACATGGACTGCTAATTGTCAATTTACTTATATTTCTCCTCCTTGACATGAGAAGTTGGGAATTTACAATCAGGAATTGTAAATCTAAATTCCTTATTTCAAACGATGGGAACAGAGCCTAACAGACTAAAACAGTATCTAAACCAGCCAGCCAACCAACCCAAACACCTCAAAACCCTGCTGTGGAGCCGATTGTGACTGAGCATTAAATAAATGAAGAAACAAACACAACAATGGAGACGTCTTATCACACAGACAGAAAGGAAGCTCCAAATGTTACTCAGGTCAATGCCAATCAAACTTGGAAGCAAGTTGAAGGATTTCCCCCCGACTGGTTAAAGAATTCTAACTCCTAGCGAGGACAAGGTAAGACAGACTGGATCTGCCCCTGAGAGTTTCTGAGACTGTAACGCTTTAGGGGAGTGGAAAGCCTTGTCTTTCTCCCTCAAAACTGGCTGGTGCTTTTGAACTGCTGACCAAGAAGTCAGCAGCCCAGTGTGGAACCACTATGCCACCAGGGCCGCTATCAATCAGAATCCATGCGATGGCATTGGGGCTGGTGTTGTTGTGGTTGTCTGGTTAAAGAAGGGACAGTATAACTTTAATCAGGATGTTAATTGCAAGACATTGGAACACAGGTGAGAAGGAGAACCTAACTCCACACCAGCCCCAAGGTGGATTCAGATGTTTTGTAGCTTTAATGAATCGATCAGGAAATCAAACAGCTGCCAAAACAAAACAAAACCTCTTTCAAGTGTTCAAGAGGAAAGCTGTCACTCTGAGAACTAAGGCACACCTGTCCCCACCCCCATACTGTAAATGGTCCCATCCGCTGTGTGAGAGCTGAGCATGGGCAAGGAAGACCTCAGAGGAATGGATGCATTTGAATCTTGTGTTGGGGAAGAAGATTGAGGTTATCCTGGATTGCCAGCAGGAAAACAAAACCCAAATCTATTTTGGAAGAAGGCCAACCAGAATGTTCTTTAGACTTGAGGGTGGTGAGACTTTGTCTTATATACTCTGTACACCTTCTCAGGAAGGGCCAGGCCTGGAAGAGAGACATTCTGCTTGGTAAGTTGGAAGGTCAGTGAAAAAGAGGAAGGCCCTCAAGGCGAATCGACTCCGTGGCTGTAAGAACAGGCTCAGACATCACAGTTGTGGGCGTGGCAAAGGCCAGGGCAGGCTTCCTCCGGTTGCACACAGTGCTATGAGTCAGTACCTCACACCAGTGAATTAATTCATCTAGAAATTGAGCATCCAGGACTTCTGGTATACAAGAAACGAGGTACAAGCAAACACTGTGTTTTCAGAAGGAAATGCCTATCAGCTCTTGACGATGGCCAAGGTCAAGTCAATGAAACGAACCCTGGATCTGATGGTGCCTCTGAACGCAATGACCATTTTATCTGCACTCTAGGAGAGGCACGCGTAGCACATACATTTCAAGAGAGAAAAGGAAAAGAGGTGGAGGGAAAGTATTAATTAAAAATTCTGTGCGATCTTATTGCCATATGTGGATCCTAGGTGGATCCTAAATCAAACCATAAACGAACATGTCATGAGATAGAAATTTGAGCACTGAATAGATATCAGAAAGTGCCAATTTTATATTTAGACATTATATTTTTAAAAGAATTTCTATATTTGGGGGATACATAGTGGAATATTTATGGATTAAAATAGCATGTCTGAGATTTGCTTCAAAATAATACAGTGGAGAGAGGTTAGGATTAAAGCAAGATCAATTTGAGTTGCTTGGCACAAGAATGGGGTACCTTATTCTGTCTTCTTTTCTATATAAATATGTTTAACATTTTCCTGGATAAAAATAAAAATTGGTCTTGTTGCATATCCCCCTCACTAAACGGTCTCTACAGTGTTTGTTCTGGGGATTCTCAGGATAGTTCTCTCTACTTTGTACTCATGAGATATGTATTTTTGAACAGCCATTGCCTAGCACTATCTAGGCAAGGTAAGAAGGTGCTTGCTCACCACAGTTTATCATTTGATTGGAAGAGAACACACAACGTCTGGAACCCTCCAGAGAGCCAAGCCTCAGAAGCTGAAACTGCCCAGCCAGGCAGCCAGCTGTCTGGTGGGAAGCCTGCCCACCCCACACCCTAGTCTTAGCCCCTCCGGCACCTCTTGGCACCTCTAGGTGTGAAGGTTCTTTCTGCTCCTTGATGGTAAAGGCCCGTGGAGCAAGGATGCTAGCCACCTGGGTTGACTGTTCCTCAACTAGTAGGAAACCTTACATATATTGGTCACAGGGCTGTGGCAGGAAAAAACCAACCCAACCAAGCTAGCATTTTGGTTCGACTTTAGTCTGAGACTTATGTTTTAAACACCACTCCTTAATTCAATCATTTTAAGAGAGGTAGTGCAAAATTGTGCCAGTTAGTGGGGAAACCCCGCAGTTTGCCATTCTTAAATGTGTGTTTCCTAACTGCCTGGCCTATCTGTGTGCATAACCAGGGGCTGAGGCTCTGAATGATTTCTATAGGCACTGCCTCCCCCGAATGGTGTCTCTGCCCAGACAGCAAATTCTCTACTGTATTACAGAATAGATTCGAGTATATGCCGAGTCATTTTTAGTGCAGTTTTTGTGGTAAAATGAGGTGCCTTGCAGATGTTCTGGTTGGCCTATACTCAAGTATATACGGTAATAATATTAGTGATTAGCCGGGGTGGTTTCTTGAGAGCCCTTTCCCACTATGAAGTCATGTGTGAACCTAGTTTAAGTTAAAGTAATAAACATTTGCTACATGCTTGGGGGGGGGGGAGACCCCTTTCTGACTAGACATGAGCTCATCTAAATATCCACTTTTCACATATGCTGTGGAAAAGGAGACAGAGTGAGAGGGAGTTATTTTTTATTCCTTTTTACATAGGAGTGTAAAGTAATTTTCCAAAAAGTCATGATCTTGCCTCATTTTCTCTCCCTTCCCACCCCCAAAGCCATGGTTATCGTAAACGTCCAAGCTCCCACAGCTGTCTCTCATTAACCACACCCCACCCACACCCAGCCCCTCGTTCAGCATTCATAGCCGTTCTTGGTTCCGAGGGAGCCCATGCCCTGCTGCCCATAGTTCGCTCAAGTTCCCCATCTGTATCGTTGGCAAATGCCATGAAATCAAAATCAGGGGTTGATTTCAGGTAGAGACAAGAGAATGAGGCCCCTTTGTCTAAATGAGCCACCATCACCACCCCTTTGGAGATGCACCGGGGTTGCTGTCTATCATCACAGCCTTTCATTGGTCCATTAAGCTTTCTACCTCTACATCAGTGGGGTCTCTCGTTTTTTTTTGCATTGTTGTTCTCATTTAAGACGGACGTCCTTGCCTTGTTGTGGATGTGTTTGGGACATGGGCCCCATCCCATTGCAGAAATCTCCTGAAAACTCCCTACACACAGAACTTGGTGCTACATCGAAAATTCCTGGGCTTCGGGCTCAAAGGTGTAGGGGCTGACCAGGTGTCGCTATTCGATCTCCACAGGTGTTTTTGCCATTATTGAGTCTTGGGTCTCTATCTGCAAAGAGAAGCCAGGGTAAGATCAGTGGCTTGAGTGTGTGCAACCCTTTGGTATTACTTGGGGATTTTAGTAGCAAAGCCTGTGACCTTTGGATTTCATCAATCTGGGCAAGGCTCTGCTTCCTCAGGGGATTCTCCTGTGAAGAAGGCCGGGTACCTCACACCTAATTAGATACAGACCTCAGGGCTTACTGGGCCTGCATTGTAGAGGTTTCTATTCCGGTTATTTTGAAGGGAGACCTGGTAATTTCCTTCCCCCACAGGTGATAGGTGACTGCTGAGAGCCCTCCCCCAGCCTACTGTCTGTGATCAGGTCTGCCAGCTCTCGGAGGCAGCTCTTTGAGCAGGATTAGAGTATCCACCCAGCACGGTCAGCATGGCTTGCTGTAGTGGACAATTTCACACTTCACAATTTCCACATCACGGATTCTGCTGCTAGGTCTGGCTGGCAGCCCTCTCACAACCACACTGCCTTCCCACAGAATCAAAGCCTCTTCAAATGTATCTTCCTTGGCAGGCACAGTGTATCCACTCAGCAAGAGAAGCACTGGTTTACTTGTGCTTACTCGCTAGTCTACAACGAGTGAACCAAATTGTACATGGGCCTCATCCTTTGTGTTTTAAGGGAAACTCATGAGTAATTGGTTGTTACAGATTAGTGAGTAAGTACAAATAAGCCGGTGGTTACCTTGCTTACTGGGTGCCTCCCCCCACGCCCCCTTGTCTTTGGCTGCTCCAGGTGAAGGGCATGCCCTGGCTCTGCCTCATGTGTTCTGGGAGCATCCGAATGTGGAAGAGACTGCTTGCCCCTATCAAAGACACCATCATCATAACAACCCTGACAACCAGCACCCCTGCCACTTGCGGTCAAGGCCTTTCCCGCACTTGGCCTTTCCATGTGTCAGAGCAGAGCTGGGCATTCGAGGGTTGGTATGGCTGCTGCTCCAGAAGGTGTGCAGAGCAGAGCAGTTTTCCATTCAACCTCACATACACTTGATCTCATGGTTTCCCTCCCCTCAGTGTAAATATGTCTCCTGTTTCCACACCTTCTCTTTCCCTAAGCCTCTGTCTGACCTTTGTCCTTGGGCAAATGCTGCCATTTTGATCTCAACTGGTGGATTATTCTAAGTTGTGCACACTTCCCTAGTGTTGTTGCTTTCCTTATAGACCTGCCGGTTGTTTGGCTAAAAATTGAATAATGGGGATTAGTTCAAGTCTAGACCAGAAGGACGACGCAAGGCCAAAACTCTAGGGGTTTCACCAGTCCCTATTTGACCAGTAACACTATTTTTATTTTTATGATTTTGAGGGTTTTCAGTTTCATATTTTTCTTCACGCTATCCAGGAACTATTAAGGTGGCCCCTCTCAGAGCAGGTGGTGGTGGTGGTTGTGGTCACCATCTAGTCCTGCTGGTTTCAGAGTCCTGGAGGCTGACAATTCTCATGGTCTGTTAGTTCGTTGGACTCGTCTCCATGTGTCTTCTATGTTCTTCATGTTTCTTTCTTCCAGTCAGGAGGCCGAGATCAGCATTTGCTCTGTAGATGACTCCTCGTGAGTTTCAAGAGCCCAGTCACTACTCACTCAAGTAGGATGTAGAGCATTATCTTTGTGGACTTTGTTCACTTACTCCCATATTCCCGTCACCCAGGAATTCCTTGACCTTATCTATGTTAGATTAAGCAGAAGGCAGGAATTTGTCTTTGGTGAACAACCAAGTCTTGATGTCAAGACTAGTGGTAAGATTTCTCTGGCAACAGGTAGAACACCTCATTTCAATTTGGCAGAGCAGCCATTAGGGGTACGGTTGTGGCTTCGAAGCGTGTATGTACACAGCATAAGCCAAACAGTTGAGGAGGACAGCGACAGTATGCGTGACATCATTTTCTCCCCTTTCTTTTCCGCCAGGATGACAAGGACTTGGTGCATGAATTCGTAATGGCTGAAGGTCTGACATGTTTGATTAAAGTGGGAGCAGAGGCTGATCAGAACTACCAGAACTACATCTTGAGGGGTAAGTGACACCTGGCGAGGTCTTGCTCACCTGCAGGGATTTGCATACTGAGAGCTTTTTAAGGAGTGAGGTGGTAAACACCTTGCAGCAAAAGACACTTCATTAGAGTTTTGTCAGCGGCCAGCAGCTAACGCCATCACTCATCGGTCATTTTGCCATACGGTGGTGTCTGGTGTGTAGCTGCAATGCTGAAAGCTCAGTCACTGGTATTTCAAATAGCAGCAGGTGAACAGGTTTCGGCAGCGCTTCCAGACTGAGAACAGACTATCAGGAAGGAGTAGGCTGTCTGCTGCTGAGAAATTAGCCACTGACAACTCTATGGGTAGCACTGGAATACTGTCAGTGAATGAAGACTTAATGAACGTTGTCAGAGAACCTGCCAGAAGATGAGCCCCTCCGGTGAGAAGGTGCTCAGAAGATGACGGAGGGAGAGCTGCCTTCTCAAAGCCGAGTGGGCCATACGAGCTCCGATGGAGTACAGCCTGTGGGAGGAAAGCCTTCCAAACAGTCATGTACTGAGCGCGCCTGATTCAAGATGAGAAGAAATAGCTGCAAAGATCCATTAATAATTGGAAATTGAAATGTATGACGTACGAATCCAGGAAAATTAGAAGTGGTTAAAAATGAAATGGAACCAATACAGATTGATATTCAGGCACTTGTGAGCTGAAATAGACTGGTATTAGCCATTTTGAATCAGAACATCGTGGGGTTTACTATCCTGGGAATCATACTATCAAGAGGAGTGGCATTGCACTTATCAAAACTGACATTTCAAGATCTCTTTTGAAGTACAAAGATGTCTGGGATAGGGTAATGTCTGTCTGCACACAAAGAGATCCAATCAATACAAAATCCAATCAGTACCGTTATTACTCAAATTATTGTTCCAATCACTAGAGCCAATGATGAAGCATCTGCTCTACAAGACCTCCTTAAAGTGTTGAGAAACAGGATGCCTTTTTGAGAACGAAGGCTTGTCTGAATCAAGCCATGGCACTTTCAGTCGCCTCATGTGCGTGTGAAAGTTGGACATTGAATAAGGAAGACCGAAGAAAAGGTGATGCCTGTGAACTATGGTGTGAGTGGAGAATACGGAAAGTACCACGAGCTGTCAGAAGAACAAACAGATGTGTCTCAGAAGAACGGCCCGAATGCTCCTTAGAAGCTAGGAGGGCAAGACTTGGCCTCATGTACTTCGGGCATGTTGTCAGGCAAGACCAGTCCCTGGGGAAGGCCATCATGCTTGATCCAGTGGAAAGGCAGTGAAAACGAGATGGTCTCAAGGACATTGATGGACACAGTGGCAGTGACAGTGGGCTCCAACATAAGAACAGTTGTGAGGATGGCCCAAGCCAGGGCCGTGTTTGTTATTTTACGTAAAGTTGCTCTGACTCAGCATCGACTCGATGGCACCACATATCACAACAACAGTCCGTAACGGTGACGTTATTCACTTTACTGATGTCTACCTGGAATGTCTTCTGGGCTACCAAGAGCTATCCCACTAACTGAGTTGTTTGGAGTCTCTCTTTGGTGAAGCAACTCACTGCCATTGTATCTATTCCAACTCATAGCGACCCTATCAGGATAGGGTTGGGCTGCTCCTGTGGGTTGCTGAAACTGTAACTCTGTAGGAGAATAGAGAACCTTACCTTTCTCCCTCCAAGCAGCTGGTGGTTTTGAACTGCTGACTTTGTGGTTGGCAGCTCAACCATTAACCATTACACCACAGGGACACTTAATGGGCTGGGATAGAGCGTGCATTTGAGTAGCTGTTGCTAGCTGCCATGGTGTTGGCCTGGACTCTTGACAGCCCATGCACAATAGAATGAAATGCTGGCCACCTCTGAGCCCTCCCCATGAGCAGCTCTGGATCAGACCATTGATATCCATGGGGCTTTTATTGTCTGTTTTTGGAAGAAACTTTCAAGACTTTTCTCCTTAGCTCAACTTAATCTGGAAGCAACACAATAACCTATTCAGCATCAGAGTAACATAAAAGCCTCCAAGGATGATTCTGGGCATTGACTGGGAATTGAACCAGGGTCTCCCATATGGAAAGTGAGAATTCCAATAGTAACCCCCAGTGTGTCTATGTTTCAGCAGAAAATTCACCCCCAACCCAAAGAGACCCATTGATTTCTTGATTAAAAAAAATTTTTTTTTCCCACTTGCATTATCACCTGAGATGTTTGTTGGAAGTGCACATTCCTTTTGGTTCTGAATAGGTGGTCTGATGTAGGCCTGTAGTTTTGGTTGAGCACTAACAGGATTCCTCCACTCACGGGATAGATCCCTCTACTCACGGGATAGATTCCTCCGCTCACGGGATAGATCCCTCCCCTCGCGGGATAGATCCCTCCCCTCGAGGGATAGATCCCTCCGCTCACGGGATAGATCCCTCCGCTCGCGGGATAGATCCCTCCACTCACGGGATAGCTCCCTCCACTTACAGTATAGATTCCTCCGCTCGCGGCATAGATCCCTCCGCTCGTGGGATAGATCCCTCCGCTCACAGTATAGATCCCTCCACTCGCAGGATAGATCCCTCCACTCGCGGGATAGATCCCTCCACTCACGGGATAGATCCCTCCACTCGCGGGATAGATCCCTCCACTGACAGGATAGATCCCTCCACTCACGGGATAGATCCCTCCACTCACGGGATAGATCCCTCCACTTGCAGGATAGATCCCTCCACTTGCAGGATAGATTCCTCTTACAGGATAGATCCCTCCACTCGCAGGATAGATCCCTCCACTCGCAGGATAGATCCCTCCACTTGCAGGATAGATCCCTCTTACAGGATAGAGTAGAGCTACCCAGACCATGTCCTAACCCACAAGGTTTGCAGGGAAAGACCACCAGCGTTTCCCTCCCATGAAGTGACCTGCGGATTGAACTGGTCCATCTTTAAGTTAGCTGCTTAGCACTTAACCATTGCACTACCAAGGCTCCTTGGACATATGGTCACTCACCAATAAGAAATTATCACTAAATTAAAAAACACAACACCAACCTCACTACCATCGAATCAATTCTGGCTTATAGTGACCGCATAGGAGAGAGGAGAACTGCTCCCTTGGGTTTCTGAGGCTGTCACCCTCGAGGAGAAGAGGAAACAGCATGGAGACCTGGTCATCGAGGCCAAGAGGCGAAAAAGGAACAAACAATATGCCAGACCACCGGCTAAGCAGCACGACATGGCAAATGGGGCAGAAGATAGAGACACACAGACACCACTAAATCCATTCCCCCAAATCCTTGCCATTTCATTTTTGGGTTGAGATGACACATGATAGCTCTGGGTAATAGAAACATTTATGCACTGAATGCAAATTAAATGCAAAACAACTTGCAAGGGCAAGTGGAAGAATAAGGAATAGATTCTCATTCTTTCTTCTAGAGGAATAAATTTCAGAACAAGACACTTACTGCAAGATCTGGGAATGTCGATGCCTCATTCAAAAGCAGATACTAAAATGGATCGTAAAGATAAGTTATTCGTGATTAATGAGGTCCATGAAAGGAAAAACTGGAATGGATGGATCTATTTTGAAGCCAAGAAGAAGCTGGATCTTTCTTTGTGGCTTTCAAATATACCTCACGGACCATCTGCTGAATTCCTCGTTCAGAATATTGAGATGCTAGCTGAACTCGAGGACTGGAACCTGTCTGAAGAGCGCTCGGCGCCTTTTGTCTTTTGACCCTGCATGTGATGAGTCACCACACGATGCTTTGTTGAAAGAACTCTGAATTCAGATCTTCCGAGTGCTCCAGTATCACTCCCAGAGCCAGCCCTTTGCTGATTTGCATTCAGTGCGTACATTTTTCTGTTACCCAGAGCTATCATGTGTCATCTAAACCAAAAAATGAAATGCCAAGGATTTTGGGGGTATGGATTTAGTTGTGTGTATGTGTTGCTAAATAAAACAGCAGCAGAACTCAAATAAATCTTTAGAGGAGCAGAATGCCACATCTCTCTCCTTCACTGTGGCCGGAGCCTTCAAACGCCGCCCAACTCATCACCTGCTCACATCACCAAGGCTGCTTAGAAATTGTCCGTAGAGATGCTTTAGTGGCACATTTTATGTGGACACTGTTGTGGTATCTGTAGAAAAATGAACCATAGGCTATTTATCCTGCGGTGACATCCAAATGTGGCGGTGTGCTGTGTCGAAAGACCAACACGGGCCTTGATGTTCATCCTCCTGTTTCCATCTAGAGGAGCCGTGTGGTGGCGTAGAGGGTTGTGTTTGGCTGCTAATAAAGCCAGCAGGCAGACCCACCGAGCCACCCTGCGGGAGAAAGAGGAGGCTGTCCACGCACTCCTGTAACGAGTGACAGCCTCGGGAACCCGCAGGGCAGTTCCAGCCTGGCCTTGAGGGTGGCTGTGAGTCAGAACCGACCCCAGGGAGCTTGTTCATTTTTTAATCGTCTTTTACGCTGCCCCCTTGAGCGGTGACCAGCACAGAAATCACGCCGGGGGCGGGGGGACTCCGTGAATGATTTTCCAGATCATTGAGAATATGCGCATTGGTAAGTTGAACCACAAGGAAGGAAAATACCCCAAACCGCCTCATTCAGAATAGCAAGTCCACACCGATGGTCTGTTCTGTTAATGTTTAAAAGTCTACCTCATCTTAACCTTACTGAACAACAGCAACAACCAACCAAACTCTCCTTAACACACGCATCCGCACCCTAAATAATTAAACCCATTTTAGCTCCCTACACGTCGATTTTTGTGAACCTTGCCGAGAACTGCCCATGTTCTTTGTTATCAAGTGGTCCTCAGGTGGGCATTTACATCCCAGGCTGGGCATGGGCATGGGGGTGGGCTGTGCCAGATATAGTCAACTGTCTTTTATCAAGAGAAAGGAAACTTGGTCAGAAGCCCCCAGCAGATGGACTTCAGACAGCTGTCTGCTGACTCCAGCCGGAGAAAGCTGACCAGAGCAGGCCTTCAGGGTCACGAAGGGGGACTCGTGACCCCATGTAGCTGCAAGGGAGGCGAGGAGAATAGTTGGCTTCCCGGACTCTACCAGAGAGGCAGCAAGAGAGAGAGGACTGGGTCCAACAGTTATCAGTGTCAGCCACACAGAGAGAAAGCTGGAGAGAGAGAACTTTCCAGAGAGCAAGAGAAAGGCTTTTCTGGTCGAGCAGCAGTACAGTGGCCTGCCTGGGTCATGCATGGCTGATGGGCCCCATGCGGCTGAGGGAACTGCTGTGCAGCGGGCAGATTAGGCACCATGGCTACTCAGGCTGCCAAGTGCTGCATCCAGTGAATGGTGCTTCCTGCCAGGCGAAAAGGTGCTGACAGAGCATGCTTCAGTAAGGTGCTCCACCTTCGTGAATGCTCTTTGTGAAATTCAAAGTGGCTTATTAATGCACAGTGTTCTCTCCAGTCTCAGAGAGGTGCCCAAGGCAATTACCAAATGATTAACAACTAGAATGCCAGAGCACGGGCAGGGGGAGCCCTGTCAACCTCCCGTCCTCCTCTGCCCATGCAGAAAACGTGTCCCTGGTAAGGCGGGCCACAGTGCAGAGGCTCTTCTCGAAATGTAAGAGGCCCCTTGGTGCTCCTGTCACTACCTGCCCTCATATTTAGCCTTTCCCTGGAGTGCCCATTCACTGGAGACCAGAAAGCGCCATGCATTGTCTGGGAAACCAGCAGGTGCTCACTCGCGTCCAGACTCTGGGAAGATGCCCTGCTTTCTGTGGAAAAGAGGTGCGCCTGCCGGTTGCCCCACATCCTCCGTGTCTCCGGAGGCCTCGGTATTCAGGGCATTCTGTATAAACGTCAGCACGTTTGATGCAGAACCTGGGCCAGGAAAGCACTTTCTTGGGGCTGTAGAGGGCAGGCTTCTGACTTGCGTGTTTTTATGCAAGGACAGGACACCATCGTTTTTTCTAGCTCGCAGGCCAAGGCTCCCATGGTGACTCTGAAGAGCTGCTCTTGACAGCTCTCTCAGGCCAGAGCCAGCAGACAGTGGTCAGTAGGCCCTGGATGCTTCCAGTCCTGGGGGAGATGCCCCTGGACCATCACTTGATTTGCCTCCCCATGAGGCAGGTTGAAGGGCAGAGCTGTCCATCATAAATGACCCCAGGTGTGAGTGCTCTTATGGGAGTCCGTGCCCGCAGCGTGAGCAAAGACACTGGGAGAATGCGGCACTTGTGCTTTTAGAGTGCTCTGAATGTACCCAGCCCTCTGTCAGCTCTTTTTTTACAAGGCAGAGGATCTGCTACTCGCAGGATGTATCTGCTGGGAGGGAAAGACCAGTTTTGAATTACAGGGCAGCCAAGTGCTCTCTAGAAATGTGAGCTGGCTGCTGGGAAGAGGTCTTAAATGCACAACATGTAAAAATAATATTTATCTGACTTATTATTCTTGGATGGGTATACCTAATGATCTAAGGCTTTGCCTGTGCGTGTGTGATGGCCAGTGTTTAATGCAAATCTACTGTGTAATTTTGTACTTCACAATTATTCTTATGGAAGCAGGATCAAGAGTAGTATATTCCTGGGAACCTCTGTGCCTTCCCCATGTGCAATGCCACAGGCCAGGCCCTGGGGAGGCAGAGATGGGCCTGAGGCCCCACCCTGCCCTGGAGGTGCTGCCTAAGTTTCTGGGCATGCCACATTGGAGGTGTTGTGTCGCAGGTGACCCGCAGGTTTAGAGTTTATACGTGGACAACAACGAGGTAGTTGAGTTTATACGTGGACTACAATGAGGTTCCGGGGTAGAATTTGCATCTTCCAAGACAGACCCAGGTTTAGTTCCATCCCCAGCCCCACCCCCAGTTGACTTCTTCGGCAACCCCTGCCCTCAGTCAGGGGGAGCTTGTGTGTGGCTGTGATGCTGAAATGTTTTAGCAGAGCTTTTCTACTGACACCGAGAGGCAGCGCCTGGCAATCTGCTTCTGAGAAATCAACAACGACTCGTCCATGTGTTACAGCCGTCTGCGGGTCCATGGTGGGGAAGGCACAGGGCAGGCAGGGCTTCACTCCTGGATGGGGGGCAGCCGTGAGTCAGGAGGAGGTCAGTGGCAGTTCACAGCAATAAACGTGCCAGGATAGTGTGCTTCTGGGGAGCAAACAGAAAGACAGTCAGAACCAGAATGGCAGCCGCTTTCCCCGGCTGTGAGGAAGGGAAGCAGCCCCTGGCAGGCCGCCGTTCCATCGAGCAATGGACTGGCTTGTGCCGCTTACAGCAGAAACGGAGCACCTCAGTTGGTTTCCGAGTTTTCAAAGCCCGATGAAACCCGAGACTGTGTCTCGGCCAACAGAACTTTCATTGCAGAGGAAAACTACCGATAGTTTGCTTGTCCCTACACTAGATCTTCAGACCATTTGAAAGAATAGTTGTTGACATTTAAAAACTGGGAGGTTTTAGATTTAAGAAAACACCCGGAAACCAGGCTTCTTTAGCAAAACGGGGAGCAGAATCATTGTAGTGTCTTGCCAAATATTATTCAACAGTCTAAAATTATTGGGGGGGGTGGCGGGTGTGGTGGGGGGGGGAATACCACACATATTGGGATGTCTCAGTGAGGATCAGGGCTGTGGGGTAGTGGTTTTTATCCGTGCCTACATAACCAGAAATCAACATATTAATAACAGCTAAGACAGAGATTTTCAATGTTGGAGAGAGAGCATGCAGTGGGACAGAGTGATGCAGTGGTTAGGAAAGCAACACCCCCATCCCAGCAAACCTTCCGGCTTACAGCCAAGCAGAAGCACAGCAGTTGGGTTCAGATTATAGATGGCAGAGGATGTGCAGGGCCCACGTTGGCGCCAAGAGGAGGAAATGGGAGCAGAAGGGGGAGAGCAGCTTGCTTCCTGAATCCAGTTTAGGACCTTGGCTGATGGTCAAGAATCTCCAGGACCTGTTTACCACCAAACATCCAGCCCAACGCTTCCCCTGGGGCTGGTCCCGTGCTGCACCATCTGGCTGCACCCATCCTTCCCACCTGCAGGGAGTACGTTCTGCGCTCAGTCAGGACTTCAGATAAGATTCACACCTTTGGTTTGGGTGGCCCCGCGTGGTGTCCAGGAGGGAGGCATGGCATCGCTCCCCTGCTGTCTGTTCCCTGCAAGTCATCTTGGCCATGACACCCAGGGCAGCCAAGCTCCAAGGGCCAAACTGAGCCGACAGTTATGTCTGCTTCGTCAAGTTTAGTCTTTAAAAACTTAGTATGACTATTTCAGGTACTCATATGTAAAATGAAACACGTCTACCTTCCCTTTAACAACCTGAAAGCTCAGGGCAACCTCTTGCCTTCACCGGTGTCTGGCCTCACCCCTTGGCAAAGGAGCCCTCCCGGCGCATTGAGTGCGCACTTGCCAGCCCCTCTGCAGGAGAAGGGTGAGGCCGTCTGCTCCCATGAAGCTTCAAAACCTCGGTAGGAATCCTACACGATGGCAGTGGAGGTGTTTGGGGTTTTTAATCCCTTTCACATAGACACGTGGGCTCTGTGTTCCCCAGCCCCCAGCACTCTTTGCCTCCTCTCTGGGCTGCGACGCTTATTCTTGCTGTCTCTCTGCCTCTGCAGCAGCAGTGTGAGTTAGGTGTTAGGTTGCCCACCATAGGGTCAGCAGTTCAAGCCCACCAGTGCCTCTGAGGGAGAAAAATGAGGCGATGTCTGTGCCCTTTCAGGTTGACACTCTCGGAAACCCTGTACAGGATCCTCATGAGCTGGAATCGACTCAACGGCAGTGGGTGTGCTTTCCTTAATTGTTCCAGTCGCTGCCCCAGAGTGTTCAAGTTTGAGGCCTCTGGTGGATGACATCATGATTTGAGGTGCGAGGATGAGAGTTCTGTAAAGTGGAAGAGTGTCGCTTTATGGTATGGATTATGATGTCACTGCTACTTGGAGTTTGGCTCTCGGCAGTAACACATTAAGCTTTCCTCATGACCCGTGAGGCATTGTTCAGAACCCCATGGAAGCCCTCAGCCATTGGAGCCCAGAAAACCCTGTTGCCACATGGACAGTGGTACCCAGGCTTGCTGAGCATGGCAAACTGAGGCGAGAGGGTTGAGAAGGGTCTGCTTGGAAACGTGGCATGTTGGCTGAGCCCCTGAGGTGGTAACAGTGAGGTTTTCTTTCACCTCTGTCCTAAATTGTGTCACTCAGAAGCTGCAGAGAAAGTTTTCATTGTCCACCTGTCAAGGGCGAAGTCAGCAGGGGCCCCAGAGATGGGGGCGTCCGAGGGTTGAGGCCTGGGAAGAAGAGGCTGCCGAGGCTGGCAGGTCAGGGACAGTGAAAGTGGTAGCCCCTCACACTATGAAAGGTCAGTTGCATAAAAAGAGAAACAAGTGTCTCCTAATTGGAGGCCACTAACCAGAGGCCCAGACTATTTCCCAAGGCCCCTGAGCAGCACACATAGTGCGTTTTCATTTACTGGCTGAAAGGTTGGCGGTTCAAACCTACCCAGGGTCACCACCAAAAAAAGACCCAGTGGCCTGCTTCCTGCAGTTACGATGATCGCCACGAAGCCCCGTGTGCCCCATGGAAAATGGAATCGAGGCCACTGAGTTAGCAAGGGGGAGGCTGGGTTTGCAGGTGTGTCCCGGGGCTTTGAGACCTTTGGGGAGAAATGGAATGAAATGATAATGGAATCTGCCACAGACTTGTTGTATCTCCCCCCGCCCCCACCACCACCAAAAGAGATACAGAGGAGGAGGAAGACTGACTGAGCCAGCCGGCAATCTGATAGAGCAGTTCTCTCCTATATAAAACACAGGGTTTCCATGACTTGGAATCAACTGATAGAGCCCTGGTGGTGTAGTGGTTATGCACTGGGGGGCTGCTAACCGCAAGGTCAGTGTTAGAAACCACCAGCCGCTCCTCAGGAAAAAGAGGAGGCTTTCTGCTTATGTAAGGAGTTAGTGTCAGGACCCCACAGGGGCCGTTCTGCCCTGTGCGATCAGGTTGTTAGCAGTTAGACTTGAGGGAAGTGAGTTTTGGTTCTGTTTTGCAAAGCCAGTGGGTGTTGGTCCATGACCGTGTTGTATACGTGTCGCACAAAAAGGAAGCTCTCCTCTGCACACACAGACTCCAGGACAGACAACCCCTCAGGAACAGTC
>NW_022111300.1:22994263-22995461 GCF_000313985.2 Echinops telfairi
TGTAGTTGTGGACATGTTTGCTTGTGCTGTCCCTGTTTGAGCTTTGCCCTGACTGTTCCTGACCTTGGCCTGGCCACTCTGCCCACCGACTTGGCAGGCTTCCAGAATGAACTGGGCATACCTGGGGGAGTTGGGTCAGGGGGAGAAGGCCAGGGCTCACTGTGCTTGGGGAGGACGGCCCATTCCCTCTTGCTCATGAGGCTGCTGCTGCTGCTGCTCTGTGGCAGAAAGGCCTCGCTGGAGTCCTCTGAGACTCCTGTTTGTGGCCCTGCTGTCCTCACCCCCCCCCCATCCTGCCATAAGCCTACACCCATCCTAAAACACTGGTAGGAAAATCCGTTAGCACGGAGCTTATGTCATCGTCCATCTTCCAGAGAGTCTGGCCACCAAACTCCAAACCGAACTCACTGCCATTGACTTGATTTCGACTCATAACGAGTCTTGACAGGCTTCATGGGAGCAGACTGCCTCCTCTTACTCCCTGGGAGGGGCTGGTGGGTTGGAACTGCCAACCTTGGGGTTAGCAGCCCAATTTGTATCCCACAGCATCACCAGGGCTCCACAGGGCCCAGAGAATGAGCTCAGGCTAGAGCAGCTCATTCGCGCTGGCTGGGAGACTTCTCTGCAGCTCTGTGCCCCTTGGGTCTGCTGCGGTGTCTGGTCTGTCTGGACCCCCGGAAGTCAGTGGTGTGCGGTGGATGGGTGGGTGGGTGTCCCCTTGTGCTATCTTTCCCTGCCCCTGTTCTTCTCCTTGGTTTCCGGGATTGATTTGTAGGAAGGTGGCTGCGGGTCTTTCATCACCACCCTTTTTTGCCTGGAAGCACTTGGGTGTGTGAGTCCCAATGGTGTCCACTCCGTGCCCTGGCATCCATTCACCTTAGAGAGGAGTCCACAGGGAGATGGCAGGGACATGGTGGGTAGGGAGCTCCTGCCTGGGCAAGGGAGGGAGGACTGGAGCCAGAGCTTTCATGTGACAGAGTCCCGAGGTGACCAGGAAAGGCTAGGGTCCCAGCTCTGGGGAGAGAGACCCCGAGCCTCTGACTGTGCTCAGCAGCACGTGTGATTCCAGCCATCCACCAGCAGGTAGGTAGGATGTAGGCACTTCTTGCCTGGCCCTTCCCAGAGCACCCCCCCTGATTCAGAGAATCCTTGCCACTTGCTAACATGACTTGGAATCAACTGATAGAGCCCTGGTGGT
>NW_022111300.1:22995789-23001386 GCF_000313985.2 Echinops telfairi
TCCTCCTGGCATCCTAAGGTGGCTCGTTCCTAGACCGACGGGGCTGCCTTAAACATTTCCTTCTGTTCCAGAGTCTCTCTCCCGAATCCCAGGCCAGCTTACAGGCAGCAGAAGCCCTTACAGGTGGGTGCAGCCTTGCCTCCCAGCAGGCAGTCGAGGGAACCAGGCCCCCACGGCCTCTGCTGAAGCCGTTCCTGCAGAATTTCAGTCTCTGTTTTCTTCCTTTTATCTGAGGCAAAAAGGGGGAGAAGGAATCTGGGGTTATTTGGCCATTCCTGTACAGAGCGTAGAATTTTCCATGGCCAGAGCTCCTTGCTCTGTGCTCATCAGGAATTTTTCCACGTTTTATTCATCAGAAGATCTGCCTCTTCACTACTTCCTTCTCTCCTTGTGCGGAGACTTTTCCAGGGGAGCCACAGGCTGGGTTGACCTTGAATTCCATCACTATTTCCCTTGCTGTGACTTTATTGTACCCATGCTCCTCTTCTTCTTTTATTATAGGGCTTCTGGTTAATGGTAGCACAGAACGTCTCGGGCAGATTTTAAGCCTAGCCCCAAACATGGGTGCAGATGACTTTGCTGGCAGGCATGTGCTGGGAAATGTCAGTTGTGTGTTCCTAGGTGCCTGCACTTTGGAGTCTTGCAGGCTCCTGGCAGGTTGGGGCAGCCTCCTGGCTGGGTGTTGCTCTTTTTTCTAACACTGTGGCTTCCCTGCCACTGATGTGCCTGCCTGTGTCCCCTGCCAGCATGCCCGGACAAGGGGAGCCAGCCATGTCCTGGCAGCCTCCATCTGCCCAAACCTGAACCCAGTCTGGTCCCAGCCCCAGCGGTTTCCCAGCAACGGGCTTCCCCACCCCAGCCAGGAGCACAGTGAACGCGGCTTGTTGTAGAAGCTGCCCCGGGCTGCTCAGACCTCTTGCCTTCATGCCTTTACTCTCTAACCATCAGCCATCCTTGTGCTCCCTTACAAGGCCTTCCTTTTCTTTCTAGTTCAGATGATAAGAATGGGGCTCCTCACCAGTCCCCCGGTGCTCTTCCCTGCCTTCCGGTGGCCCCTCTTGCACCTGGTTAGCTGCGTGGGCCTTCTGTTGGGCTGGTGTTGTCTCCTCTGCCCTTGGTACAGGCCCTCGGGTGGACTTCTCACAGACGCAGGAGCAAGTGCTAGCCTTTCCACATAGGCAGAGCCCTCCCTGCCCCCACCCCCGGCCCTTGTGCACCTGCCCAGTCCACTTCAGAGAGGACTGTGTTCTCTACCCCCAAACTGGGCACGTGCCTGGATGGCCCTTCCTCACTTTCTCACGTGGTTCACATGCCATCCCTTCCTTGTGGGGGAGGGCTCAGAGGCCTTCTCTGAGCCCCCCAGTAATTTGGTCCACTGAACGTGCCCGGTCTGGACCCTTACTACATTCATGACTATTTTTTGCACATCCACTTTGGGCCAGGGGCCCTGTGTTAATTCTGTGCACCCTATCCGTCTGCCTCCTGCTGGTCTCCATTCCTGTTCTCTGAGATCCCCAATGCCAGGCCCGCCTCAGGAGTCTGCTCAGTGGGCGGGCAGAGGAAGGACCGTCGAGAAAGAGTACTCTCCTGTCTTGAGGAAGCTGCTGGGTCTGCACTGACGGGAAAGAGCTCGAGTTTGCTGAACGTGTATTAGCCCCCAGATGTGACTTTCAAAGGATGATAACCCAAAGCAACTTATTTTTGCTGTCTGGGGGGTGGGGGAGTCAAATGACTGAATTTGGGGCGATCGCTCTATAGCTTAGGTGCTACCTTGGGTAAGCACTGGGCTGCAAATTGGAAAGGCGGTGGTTTGAACCCACCAGCTGCTGTGTGGGAGAAAGACGTGGAGTCGGCTTCAGTGGTAATGCGGCCTCAGAAATCCCACGGGAGCCGTTCTCCTGCCCCTGGGAGCTGAAAAAGATCCCGTGGCAGAGGGCTGCTAGTTCAGGCGATGAAGCATGAGGCACAAGGTGACTTTCAAAGTGCCATGGTTTCTACTGATAAAAGGCAATGAGAACTGGTTCTGTTTGGAAGGATTGTTTCCATGCATCGGAAGCACACGGACTGCAAGTGTCTGGGGCAGGCGTAGTGTGAACAGTCTCGTCACCTCCTCGATGGGCCCAGCACCAGCCTGGCCCTTGGACCCTGGTAGACACTGAACTGATAGTGAGGAAAAACCATCAAACAGACACACAAACAAAAATGAATGGATGGACAGACGGGTGAAGAGTCTGCCGAGACAGGCCACAGAGTGAAGTACACACTTCACACCAACGACTGAGCATTGTGGTCAGAGTGTGTGAACCGGGCAGGGGTGGGGGAGCAGGAACGTGACAAACGAGCACGTGTTGGTGGGAAGGTTTCATTTGATTTGGTCTCCAGTCTTCTCGGGAGCTCACCCACGCCATTATCATTTGGTTCCTTTACGCTGCCTGTTCTCCCCGGCAGCTCCTTACAACCAGATTCCCCACAGCCACCCTGATGCCAAGTTGGCGAGGCTGATTTCTGGGGCTGGTCCCTAGGCAGCCACCTGCAGAGAGCTTCCCTGTGGCAGCACCTGCCTAACTTCCGGCACCCTGGTCAGCCCTCCCTAGTAAGCTCCAAGAGCCTCGTTCCCACTCCCCCGGCCCTCCAGCTAGCAGGGGTTGAAGTGGGGAGGCAGTGGAGTCGGGGGGCATTCAGAAGTAGTGAGATAAGTAAGGGGGTGCTTTTGGAGAAGGGGTCACATTGTTGCATGGAAAGGCAGCTGAAGAGCAGTAAGTAGGAATAAAAGGAAAGTGGTTTTTGACCGAAGGCATGCTTCCAAGAAGAGAGTTGGAAAATGAGTTTATTTCTCTGGCCAGCACAAGCGGATCCCTGGTGACTTCCTGGTGCGTTCTGCCGCGGCTCTGAGGCCACAGCATCAGCAGGAAAGAGCGCCGTGACTGGTTCGGGGTGTCTGTCAATGGTTGAAAGGTCCCCAGGGGGAGGTATGCCATATCTAGGATTTGCTCGTTCTGGAGAATACTAGGTACTTCCACAAGGCCTGCTGGGTTCCTGTCACACAGGTGCGTGGCAAGCAGTTTTCCAAACACAGAGCAGCATGCTACTTGGCGCTGGAAATGCCCCAGCAGAGAGCACTAGGGCGGGTCCGTTGGAGGTAGGGCGCTAATGGCCGCCACCCTTCTGGATTCCTCCAGCTCCTGGAGTCGGGATTGCCAGTGAGCTGTAGAACACAGAGCCGTGTGATCTCCCTGTTCTGAATTCTCCATGGGGGTTGCTGTAAGGTTCCCCCAGGCTGTGATCAAGCCTGGCATACATCCTGGCCAGGCTCTTTGTCCTTAATGGACTGGATTCATGTTCATCTGTGAAGGGTTAGCAAGGTGCCTCTTGCTCTACGTTAGTTCAGGCATTTGTGGCTCATAGTAAGATCAGGGACACAGCGCCAGGGCTGGGCTGCGTGGGTCTCCAGAGCCATGGGGACTGGGACCGGGGCCTCACAGAAGCCCTGTGGTGCTGGACTCATGGATCAAAGCAAGGGCTGACGAGGCAGGTGGCCTTGCCCAGAGTGCCCCCAGGCAGGCCATGGTCACCTTCACGGACTTGCTGGCTTCCCTCGTGTCTCCCACTGGTTTCTTTCCCTGTGTGCGTTTAGCCACCCAGAATTCCCTTTTCCAAAATGCTCCCCCTGTCTTTTCCAGCTGATGGGAGGATTGCAGAGAGATCTGCTTCCTCCAAACTGTAGATGACGTCACCTTTTGTCAGATGGTGGCCCCCTAATTTTCACTGGCTACCGTCAGGGACCTCAGTCGATAAATCAAGACTGCTTCACGCCTTCATTGGTTATTGATGAGCCTTCACTGAACTGCCTTCAGTGAGACAGTCCACTTCAGAGTCTGAGGGTGGGTACCAGAGAACAACACAAACAAAACTCATAGTCAGGTGCACTAAGAAGTCCAAGAATAAGGTGCCAAAGAGAGTGTGACATCCATGCGATGGTAAGACCCACAGGATTTCAATCTGCCCCCCCCCCTCCAAATGTTTTTGTTGTCCGTTTCCATCCAGGGATCTGTGACTCGCAGCCAATTTGAACAGTTGAACAGCCTGGACGGAATGAACAGGCCCGCCCCTGGTGAACTCGCCCTATATAATTCCTGCCCCCTGAGCGTGAGCACACCCTGTGGACAGGAAGGTTGTTGTCACACTGCTGTGACTCGGGTATGTGAAGTGGGAAAAGGGAAATAACCTTGCAGATGTCATCCAGGTTCCAAATCAGTCGATCATGGGTCAGTCCGGGCAGGGCGGACTGAAGGTGGACCTGGCTTAAGCAGGCAAGGCCCTCTCCTGCTGGATGAAAAGGAGCAAGTCTCATCTTGAGTCCTACAGCTGCAAGGAAGTGAATCCTGCCAGCAACCGCACGGGCTTGGAAGAGGACCCCAAGCCTCAGAGGGGACCGCAGCCCCAGCTGACACCACGATTGCAGCCTTGGGAGACCCTGGCGGAGGGCTCAGCTAAGCCTTAGCTGTGCCTGGCCCCCGGCCCCCATGGAAACTTTGAACCAATAAATGTGTGCTGTTTCCGTGGTTTGTTATGTGGTGGTAGACTAGGAATACACATCTGCACCGAATGGCAGAACAAAGTCTTTTGAATATTAGTACCAAGGCTGTGTGCCCTCAGAGGGGGCAGCGGTCCCTGGGGTGGGGCTGGGGCTGGGGCTGGCTGCACAGGGAATAGGACTAATTATCCTTCCTACCATACCTTCAGGAGCCCTGGTGATGTCGTGGTTACACATTGGGCTGTGATCCACAAGGTCGGCAGTTTGAAACTACAAGCAGTTCCGCAGGAGAAAAACAGGGCTTTCTACTCCCATAAACAGTTTCAGTCTCGGAAACTCACAGGGGCAGTCCTACCCTGTCCTACGGGGTATCGATCCGATGCTGTGGTGAGTTTGGGAGGGGTTATCTTGCATCGCACCTTCTAGCTGAATTCTCTTGGGCTCCGCACACATGATGCTCTGTGGTGGTCTGCTCACACTCCTCTTGGTGGTGCCCATCTCAGCTGCTGGTGGTTGTCATGTCCACTCGCACACAATGAGCGGCCAGAGGAGGTGGTGATTGGGAAGCAAATGTCGTATTTTCTAGTACGCTGCCGGGAACACAGCAGCCACCCGAAGCTGGGACTGAGTTTTAGGAGGAGCGTGGAAGTCGCAAGCACTCTCTGGGGTCGAGAGATGACCTCCTGGGGCCTCCAGAGAGGTGTCGCTGGAGTGTGAGGGTACCAGGGCAATCCTCATCTGAGGCGTTTCCCGCCCTCCCACCCTGCCCCCTCTACGCCGTCTCTTGCTCACTCCTCCAGGGAGGTGGGAGGCACCAGCAGAGGCTCCTCACCCCTCGGCATGTGGCAGTGACTCTGTCTAGGAAGAATGAATATAAGCAAAAGCTACTGAGTTAGCTTTGGGATGAAAATCCAAACTTCCTCCTGTTTCCTGCCATCCCCACCCCTGCACTGTGCTTGTGCCAGCACTGTATTTCTGGTTGAGAGATTTTAAACAGTTCAAGTTGATGTCCTTCATTTCAAACACATAGGAAACATATGTATGTATATATATGTATATATAT
>NW_022111300.1:23001566-23002444 GCF_000313985.2 Echinops telfairi
TTTTTTCAGCAAAGGACAGCACAGAGGTTTCCAGGCCCGGTTGAGCGTGGAGAGGAAGGAACACCTCCAGGGTTTGGCTTGGTTTCAGAATTCTGCATAGGTTACAGTATCCCTCACTACCCCTTGAAGCCCTGCTGTGGGAGGTGCTCGGAACCCAGAATCGCTGGACTTCTGTCAAGGAGAGACACGCACCTTCTAGGCTCCTCATGAAGCACACCCGCTCCCTCCCACTCAAACAAACCCTCCATGGGGCCTGGGTGTGGGTACAGTGGTGCTGACTGATGGCTCTTCCAGTCATGGAGAGTGGGTGACTTCCTTGTGCCACCAGGGCAACCAGAAATGTGCCCTCAGGAAGCTGCTCACGGCCAGTTTGTGAACAAGGGGGCCACCCATTGAGCTCTTCAAGCTAAGGGGGCGGGGGCAGCAGGGGCGCCACGGTTGGCATCATCTGGTCTAAATTAGGTCTCCCGAGTAGCTGTCCACCGAGAAATAAGCATTCTTTTTCCCTAAAAGGAGTTTGCACAAGGTACTGCAAAGAGCTCTGCCAATAGCTTGATACACTGCAGCCACGCAACCTGTGTCTTCACCATGTGGACTCCATTCGTGGCTGACAGTGCATGTGCTATCCACTCGGTTCACTTTCTGAGCAGGCCACAGGCCACGCAGCAGAGTGGATGCAGCATAAAAAGCCTGGGGCCTGCTCTGTCGCCCATGTGGGTCAGATGGCAAAGGCAGTGGGTGCGTCAGCGCCATCTCTGTCGAGAGCAGGGGTGTCTCTCAATCTGGTGGCATGAGCACCACTGGCATGCCAGCTACCCACGGAGCATGTTTCGTGACCTGACAGATGGCAGTGGAGCCAAGGAAGTAAATTCTTAGAC
>NW_022111300.1:23003131-23006848 GCF_000313985.2 Echinops telfairi
CGTGCTGCCTCTCTGTGGAGGATGCAAACCTCCAGGCTGAGAACGTCCGAGTGGGCACCTTGTGTCTCTGTGGGTATTTCTCCCATAGCTTCGAGTGGGGCAGGTGGTTCCCTCCATGCTCCTCTGGATCCCTGGAGGGTACTGTGTGTTTAGGGCTGATGCAAAGCGGACACCATGTACATAGCTCTGGCTGGGCTCATCAATTAGACTTCTTTGAGTACTTACAGTGAGCACCCGGCTCTTAGGTGAGATGGTACCTGGAAGGGGTTGTGTGCTGAAAATGCAGAGCTGCCACCTTTTGGAAAGCTGGGCTGGGCCCCGTGGCCTCCTCTCCAGCTTCAGCACTGAGCTAACCCATTGTTCTCTTGTCTCACACACAAGCTACCTTGATGACGGCTTCATTGGTGTGGCAGCTGGTTACTCAGGCCCTCTGGGGGTGGGGGGCGTTCTGACCCCAAACGGCCACTGGCATCCTTTGCTATCGAGTGGGTGTCTGGAGGACAGGTGGCGGCTTGGCCCCTTGGTGATTTATAAATAGATGGGAGCTGCTGCAGCTACTCTTGCCAGATCTGGATGTTGCTTCTCGAGACTTGGCCAGACGCCAGATGTGAGCGCTCAGTATCTTATCTGTGGATGTTTCTGTGCTTCTGTGCATCCAGGGACAGGTGGGTACAAGCACCAGTGTCTTATCAGCCTGCTGGGCTCTGATCTGCTGCTGGCCGGGTAGCCGGCTGCTGGTGTGACAGTGAAGCCACGGCCATGTCTTTTTGCAGTGTTTCCATGAGTAGGATTTTGCTGTGGTTTATGCCAGCCATTTTCTATTTCAGGGGTGGGAAGAGAGCCTTTGCTGAATAAATAGATCATGCTTTGTCAGGTGGTCCCCCCTAGCCCCCCATCCCCCTGTAGGAAACACCAAAGGCAAAGATTTGGGGGGGGGTATTTTCATATCAAAATATTGCAAAAGTTAAGGTGAGCTACAACCTGGAAGGCTGGTGTGCTTTGGGATAGAAAGACGTGGCCGAATCTAGGAAGTCGCTTCTCTGCCTAGCCTCCTGCAGGGCTCCTGGGAAGGTTCGCTAAGTTCCCTCCAGCAACTTGTCCTTGACCTTGAGAACCTCTGCATCTGTTCTGGGGTGACACCAACTTCCCCGGGTAGAGGTGAGAGTAGGTGGGGTGGGGGACAAGGCTGTGACTTGCAGTGTCAACCTTTGCACCTTTTAGAGCCGTCTCCCAAGGCCGGTTCCCCACCCCAAGGTGAGGAGTAGAATGTCTGTGCAGGGGGGTGGGGGCGTGGCTGGGGTTGAACACGTGATGTGAGGTCACGAGGGTAGGGATTTGTCCAAGTATAGAGCCGGGGACTCTCTTTTCTCTCCTGTGTTAATTACTTTCCCCATGAGTCACATTGTCATTAGACATTATTCTGGAACATATCCAAATTACAAAAGCATATCGGAGTAACCAAAGTAAACCCTTGTTTTTCCGCTGTTTGGTTTAAGAAAGGAAACATCCCCGCCCCCTGTTCTTGATTTGCCATTCCCTGAGTGCTGTAGGGAAGAGGGTTCCCCTGTGCAGAGACGCTTCGGCACCCAGCTCACCCCCGTGGGTCCCGCGTTGCATGCCACATTGGTGGTGGTTTCTGTTCTCTCTCCTCTCACCAAGACAGGGCACTCGGAACCCTCCTCCCAGAACAGCAGCGTGGCACCGAGTCGGCCTGAGTGCTTGTGAAGAATGAGGGACTTAGTGGCATGAGAGTCATCCACACGGATCCTGTGGCCTTGCCTGTCGGCTCTCACTATGGGGTGGCCTTCCACAGGGTGGCGGCACCATGGTTATTGATCAGCTCTCTGCTCGTCCACGTTTCAGTTCTAACCATTTACTGTTGCGGAGTGCTGACATGCCTGTTCTTGTGGCGCCTTGTACACATGGGCGAGTTTCTCTAGGCTGCACATCGAAGGGTGGAATCACTGGTCAAAGGGCAGGGGACTCATTCATTTTTACCAGAACGTATTGCATCTTTTCTGACCCCAGTTCAGAAATGGGACTCCCAAGACCGCATGTCATCATTTACGCCAGGGTGTCTCTCAAGTGCCTGAGGCTTTTGCCCCAAGTCTCATCTCCCCGGCCCTTGCTTTGAGTCAGCGTTGGCTTCATGGCAGTGAGATGAGGTTTGATATCAGGAACCCTGGTGGCATAGTGGTTATACACTGGACTGCTAACTGTAAGGTCAGCAATTCGGAACCACTGGGGGAAAGACAGGGATTTCTACTCCTGTGAGGAATTACAGTCTCAAGCTCACAAGGGACAGTTCTATCCCGTGCTGTAGGGTCACTATGAGTCGGCGTCCACTAGATGACTTGGAGTGCTTTTTTGTTTGTTAGCTTTGGTTTCGTTGAATAGTAACAATGAAATTGTGCCTTCTGTGTTTTGCGAATGCGGCAGAATTTATAGAAGAATCTCGGGGGCGGGGGGGCCTCCAGAATGGAAGCTTCTGAGGTTGCCTTTCTTAAGTCAGCTCCTGGCCCACGCCTTCAGCCATCAGCTCAGTGGCAGAAGGTCCCCGCCCACGTGATTGTCCCTGGGCTGGCGGCCCCTGCCCGCCCCACCCTGCCCTGCGCACCACCACAATCCTTTCGTGCAGCCTTGCTGTATCGGGGGTGAAGTCCCCCTTGTTGCTGTGCCTGCGCCTGGCCTCTGCTCAGCTGCCTTTGCAGAAGGCTCCCTGCCATGTGGCAGGAAACCCTGAGTTCCTCCCGTGCCCCCAAATCATGCCCGTAATGTGTACTCTCCAGAGCTGTAATTTGGAACATCAGGGAGGCTCTGTAATTGTAAGGCTTCAAGCACACCAAAGTATGCAGGGTCTCTTTCTCATAGGGGGGCAGGGGGGTGTCAGCGAGCGTTGCGGTGACCGCCACCGCTCAGAGGACTGTGGTGTGTTGGGTCTGTGTGTTGGGAAGGCCCAGCGCACTTGCCTTCCTCTTCCCCGGACTTGCCCTTTCCCGGCCCCACTCTCCCCGACAGAGGAGGAACGGGGAGGTAACTTCAGCTGTTGGTTCAGGCTCCTGGTGGGAGGGGGACCAGCTGGGCATCTTTCGGGTGTCCCTGCTCTTGGAAGAAGCTGCTGCAGGTTTTGTCTGCTCAGCCCGGTAGAGGGCACCCCCTGGAGGTGCTTCTCCACGGAGGTTCTTCCGCGCTGCGCTTGACGCACTGCCAAGGACCTTGGTGCGTCTTCAGATCCTCTCCCACCTTCATTTGTACGAGGAACAGGTGGTCTCCACAGGCTATCCCACGAACCCTGTGCCTCTTGCCGATCCAATCCCACAGGACCCTGGCCCTCCCCAGAAGGAGGGAAAACACTCTTAACTGTGACCCCTGGTGGTGGTGGTGGTGGTGGTGGGAGGGGGGGTTGTGCATGCTTCACACTGCTCTTGCACTTGGAGCTTGCACCTAAGAGGTCTCATGAAAGAGGTTCTGTTGAGGAGACACATCAGAAGCCATTGGCAAATTCGATAAAACACCGCGTTCCATCCTGTGACTCAAGGCCCTGGTGCTGTGGTCCGTAGCACCTGCCCAGTGGGGTTCCCTGAGGAAGCCCCTGCGTGAAGCTGAGCTGTTCTGCAACACACACACAGCTGTGTGTGCCTCCCAGTCAGGAGACTGCTATCGTGGGTTCTGGGCCAGCCCTTGCCTTTGGCCATGCTGGACAGAGGGCCCCACTCC
>NW_022111300.1:23007029-23011088 GCF_000313985.2 Echinops telfairi
AGAAGGGATAAGAGGACCAAGTGCATCTTAGGACCAAGTGCTGGGCCCGATGGTGTCTCGGGTCCAGAAGAAAGACCAAGCTATGGTTCCATTGCCTGACCTCCTCACTCAGCTTGCCCTTGGTGCCCGAGTCTGGCATCAGCAGCAGTCAGACTTAGGTGTCTAAGGGAAGGAGACACATCTCTAGACCTGGGGGTGGGCGAGGTTTCCGGCGTCAGGTGGGATGGTGAAGCCTCATTGAAAAGTCTGTGGGTTAAAGGCAGTATGCAACCTGGAAGCAGCTGGACAAAGTGCTGTGGGGATGAAATGATTCACTCGTACCTAAAGGAGCCAGCCCAGTGCTGAGCTTAGAGATAAAGCAGAGATAAAGCACCATGTGACAGTGTCGGGGGTTATGGGCCCCAGGAGACCACTAGCAGCAGATGGGGAGGGGGACCCGGGAAGAGGTGGTAACTGACTCTTGGAGGGCAGGCAGGGGGTGGGCGGGAGACCTGTGTGCCATGACAGGCAGAAGAGACAAGTGTCAAAACCACACAGGTGGCTGCTATTCGTGGGGGGCATCGAGTGGGTTCCCACTCACTGTGCCCCTGGGCACCACAGAACCAGACACCGCTGGTGGCAATGTGCCACCCTCCCTGCCGCTGCTGGGTTCAAGCCCACTGGACAGTCACAGTGTCCATCCCCCGTGCGGAGGGCCTGCCTCCTGCTCATTTCCACATTGCTTTATTAAAGCCGGCACAAAGGTAAGGGACAGCACAGATCCTACTGGAAACTTCCAGGTGACAGAGTTGTCCGAGCAGGAGGCGAGGCTGGGAGAATGGAGCAGGAGGCTGGGGGTGGAGCAGGCTCACATGATGGAGGCGCTGGGGGCTCCGTGGAGGAGCGTGGACTCCGCTGGGAGGGCAGGAGTGGGACCTTCTGAGAGCTCCATGGGAGAGTGGTACAGTCTGTGTTGGGCCTTGAAGGTAGACCAGCTTGGAGCAGCCCAGAAGGGTGGAGAGAACCATTGTGGGGGGAGGCAGAGCCCGGAACTAAAGCAGCCAAGGGAAGGGAGAGGACTCCCAAACCCACTGCCATCCAGTCAATCCCAGCTCACAGTGACAGGAACTCGGGGGGCAGAGCAGAACTGCCCAGGGGGTTCTGAGGATGGTCATCTTGACAGGAGTCGAAAACTTCCTTCTCCCCCTCGGGGTGCTGGTGCTTTTAAACTGCTGACATGGCAATGGGCACCCGACACATCACCCTCCACGTCACCAGGGCTTCTTGGCAGAGAAGAAGGGCTAGTGTGGGGCTTGGGGTGGGGCATCCGGTGACTAATAGGTCTCCAGCCAGAGTCAGGAGGCATGTGGTGAGGTCACGTAGCTAGATGGATGAGAAAAGGGCGGGGGTTGGGGGGGAGCAATTTGAGAGGTGCGTTTATTGCATTTGAGCTGCCCGGGGTGCAGGTAGGAATGCTGGCTGGCAGTTGGCCCTTTGACTCTGAAACTCTCGAGGGGGGTTGAGAAGGCCCTGCGGGTTAGGGAGGCAGCAGTGTCATCCAGGCGGTAGGGGCAGGGAGGCCAGTTCGAGCCTTGGCCTGGGCCCTAGGCCTTGAAGGGTGGCTCCTGTGGGCGAGGACTGCAGTCATCCTGGTGACGGGGTGGGTGTCGGGGGCGTGCAGGGCCGAGGCGGGGCCAGAACGCCAGCACGCAAGAGGCAAGAGGCAGCAGAAACAAAGGGCCGGAGAGGCAGGAGGAAGCCCGACATGTGAGCTCACTTGATTCCAGAGACGGATGCCCACCCGGAGTCCCCGAGAATTAGGCTAGAACGACTCGCTCACCCTCTCAGCTCTCAGGCCAAGGAGGTGCCGAGTCTCCCGAAGCCCACCCATGGGAACGGAAAGCTGGGTGTCCTCAGAGCTTGTGTTGTGCCATCGTGGATGATTTGCTGCCAGATGTTAGTGTCGGGAACTTGAGGTAGGAACCTGGAGGGGGTCTTCCTCCGTAAACTGGGTATAATAGTGTGCCTGTGGGGGAGACGCACAGTTTCATCCAGCACAGGTAGAGCAGTATTTCGTCCCTGCTGGACCACAGTGGGAAGTGCCTGTCTTCCAAGTGGACTCTTGGGTGGCATGGAGGGATCCCAGGTACAGCGGCTCCTGGAGGGTCTGGAGGCCCAGCTGGCAGCCTCTGGCCGGCTTCCCCTGGATGAAAGACAGTGGTGGCCACGAAGATGAGTCGGCTAAAAGAATCAGTGGGCAGATTCTGGCCAGCCATGGCTGGCTTCCTCACAGAGAGCTGACTCCATTACTTCCTTCCTGAAGAAACATGGTCTAGCCTGGCCCAGCCGGCCTCCATGACTTGCTGACAAGTCACAAAAATACCGGGCAGCGGGGGTCCCTGAAGCTTTGTGCGCATGCTGACCAAGGGCAGGGGTGAGAAGGCGGAATGGTTGTGTGGCCTGACACCCATCATTGAGCATTGGTTCCCCCCCCAAGGATTACAGAAATGGGAAAAGGGCCCTCAGACTCCAGCCCCCCACCCATGATTAGTTTTTTCCCCTCGGAGTGGTCCTCCTCCCACCAGTCACCAGGAACTTGAGATGATTCGTTCCGTGTGTTTTAGACACTTTGATCCAAAACAAGTTCTCTCTCTCTCTCTCTGAACTCTCCACCATGGAAACTTCACCCTCCTGGCCTTCAGTGTGGGACCCCTGGTCACCTCCCAGCAACTGTCCGACCAGTGTCTGAAGACAGGCTCAGGCCTGCTTCCTTTCTGTTTGCTGCAAGAGATGCAAGATGGATGCCTAAGGCAATGGCCTTGTTGCCTGTCAGTGGTCAACCCTGTCTCCAGAGACTGGGGACTGTGGGCAGACTCTCAGGACCCACTGTGGCTGGACCCGGGTGGCCCTTAGAGCAGTGGTTCTCAACCTTCCTAATGCCGAGACCCTTTCATACAGTTCCTCATGTGGTGACCCCCCACCCCCACAGCCCAACCATACAATTATTTTCGTTGCTACTTCATCACTGACATTTTGCTACTTTGATGAACCGGGTGACCCCTGTGAAAGGGTCGTTCGACCCCCCAGAGGGGTCGAGACCCACAGGTTGAGAACCACTGCCATAGAGGATGGCTGATGTGGAGGGAAGGACAGTCCTGCAGCTGCCTGGCTTCCAACCAGGATGACCATCAGGGGAAGAATTTTTATGAGCATGGCTCTCCAGGGTAGCATCTGCTGGATCATCGCCTTGGATTCTCATGGCGATCAGTGTCTGGGAACCATGCCGAGATCCCAGCCTCCGCCACTTGGTCCACCTTTCCCGTGTGTTTGTTCTTCAAAGTCCTCTGGAGCCAATAAGCCTACACGAGACGGAGGGCAGTTCCCAGGACCAGCTGGCAAGGTGTGACTGTCTAGGTTTGACTTTCTAAACCTGCTGTTCTTCGAAGGCCTTTCCCAACACTCAGGGACAGCTGTGCCAAAGTTCACCCCACCACGGGCCAGCCAGCCGGCACCACTTGGAGGTTGTGATGGTGTTTCTCTTCCCCTGGGGTGTCTTGCTTGACTAACTTGTACAGCTTGCTCCTTTGAACCCCACCCCACCCCTGCCCCGAGGAAAGCCACAGGGAGGATAAAACATACCCATGTGCTGAACAAGGAAAAGGCGTGCTACCAGAGCAAAGTTGCCATTGACCCTGGGCTGTGAGCATGGGTACCAGGCTCAGTAGGCTGCTCAGTGGTTGAAGCAAATGGTTAGTTTTTATTTCAAAGGACTCGTCACAGACTCCAAACCCAGGGCTAGATCCCAGAGGAAGAGCTCCGCCGTAACACCAGGTCTTCTCAACTGGCCTGCCCTCCCCTCCTCTTCACCCTGTGGGCGATGGGGGGACCCGCACCTTGGGTTAAGGGGCTGGTTGCCCCCCTGGCCCCCGACTCGAAATGGGACCCACAGCACTTATGAGGCCCATGCAGTCACAGCCAGCAGAGCAGGACTGCACAGCTGCACAGGCCAGGAGAGTCTGCGTTGGGACTACCGAGGCTGGAGTGGATAACCAGGAGCTGCGTAGTACTGAGCAGACGAGG
>NW_022111300.1:23011585-23035753 GCF_000313985.2 Echinops telfairi
CCACTCTGCACAGCAGAACAATGCATTGTCCACCCCGAGCTGTCCTGATTCGTGTGCCGGATCCACTGCCACAGGCATTGTGCATGGAGTCTCTCAGCCCACAGGCCTCCACCCAGCAGTGGGTCGGATACTATTCTGGTGTTACCCATTGGGTTCTCACTGGGTGAATTTGGGAAGTAGGCTGCCAGATCTTTCTTCCCAGTTCCTCCTAAGTCTTAAGTCACCACCAGTTTGTCATACTGTGTGTTGCTTATGTGCTGGAAACTGTGCCAACAGTCTTGCCAATGCCAGCTTTTCAAAGCTTGCTGCCATCCTAGCAGCTCCACAGGACAGAGGCTCTGAGGCTTTCGCTCTCTACCAGAGCAGGAAGCCTCATCTTGCTCACCGGGAGCGGTGGATGGTTTCAAGCTGCTGATCTCAGGGTTAGCAGCCCCATGAATAGCCCGGCACACCACCAAAATACCAGCTTTGGGGGAAAGTAAAAGGGTTCAATTGAGCTCTTCAAACGTACAAAGCTGGATCAGCAGGGGAAGCGTTTAGTGTGATCCTTGTGATCCTCTCTTCCATCATTTTACTGTCCTGGAGAACAGAAGGGTCCCTGGAACAGGAGCCCCGTCCACCAGTGGAAAGTCTGACTTGTCTCAGAGCACCGTTTCAAACCAGCGTGCCTGGTCCTGGCCACTGCAGAGTTGCTGAATGGAGTGCACCTGAATTGTGCTCCAAGTGACAGGCCATTCTTTAAGACGATCCTCTTATTTGTAGAATCACTTCGACCGTATTTCAAAGATGCACTTTCTTTGCCATTTTATTTTCAACATTAATTTAGGCTAGAGGTTGGTCACCATTTTCTGAAAGGGGCCAGACAGTATTTCAGGCAAAATGGGTAGATACTTGAGATCAGGCTTTTTATAACTTGGGTCTACTAATGAGGAAAATGGAACTATATGTAGAGGGAGTGGGGCATGGCTTGGGAGATAGCATTCTGTTTAATGCAGGTTCAAAGTTTGGGTTCCCTTTCATCGAATCCGTTGCAAATGGCTATCTGTCAAAACCCTTCTTAGTTTACAGCCCATACAAAGCCAGGTGGCGGGTGGGGTGGGGTGGGGTGGGGTAGCTAGATTTGGCTGGTGTTTGATCTGTACCACTAACTTGCTTAGGAACGTCGTGTCTCCTTTCCAAGGTAAATGTCTACCGGGCCCCATGCAAATACCAAGGGGCGTAAAAAGCGTTTGTGGAAAAATCCCATTATCTGTGAATTGCACTTCCCTCCACCGACAGACTCTGAAACTCCCTCGCACAGCTTGCTCAGCTCCTCCTGGCCCCTTAGGGGGACGAACTTGGTGACACTGGTGATTTCAAACCATCATTCTGTGTGTTTGTGTAATCTTGCAAAAAAATCTTGGTGACTCTCTGCCAGTAACAAAAGTGGAGTTCAGGATATGGATGCCCCACTGTCCCCATTTGGGCGTTTTATAGTTGGTCATGGACAGGGGTCACAGCACTGAGAAATTCCCACTGTGTGCACCGTTGGCTCCCCGTGCTCTTTCTGTGGCTTGGCCTTGCACGCACGCGCGCGTGCGTGTGTGTCCCTTTGCCCTGCTTTTGTAACTGCTGCTACCTGCCCAGCAGGCTACACAGTCCTGAGCCCAGAGATGTCCTGCTAGGGGCTGAGTGGGTCTAAGCATCATCCTGACCAGGCTCAAAGGAGGGAGCAGGAGGGGAGGGCTCACTCCCACATGCCTGTCTGCTTTGGCTGCAGACAGGTTTCCCAAAGGGTGACGGGCAGCTGCTGCATCACCCCGGCCAGAAGGGACACACTACTCCTGCTCACAAGCTTGGCCCCGACACAAATGCCTGGGCAGTATTCCTCACTTTCCCCTTCGTTCAGCTGAAGAAGTGTAATTTTTCCAATGGAACCAATTCTAGAAATAACAATTTAAAAGGAAAGAAAAGCAAAAGTAGAGAAAGATAAACGTATAGAATCGGTATAGAACTTGATTTAGACAGTCTAACCTGGCTAAAATTGGGCCTGGTCTGGTTTCCCCATGAGCAGGGCCCCCATGCTTGCCTTGTCCTGCCTTGTTTTAAAGCCAAAGCTTCGGCTTCCGCGGCCTGGCTGCTGGGTCCCTTTGCAGATCTAGCCTGCAGACTGCAGCTCATGTGTTGAGTGGTTAGAACAGGCTGTCTTCACTGCAGATATGACACCAGCTCCTCCTCAACACACACACACACACAGACATACACACAGACACACACACACAGAGACACACACACATTTTCACATCAGCACTCTGGCCTACCAGCTCCTTGGGGGACTCCCCATCATTCACACTTGCTGTTGGCCAAGTTCTCCAGCTTTCTCGGCATCTCTGTGTATTATCATGCAGTCACACTATTGTTCTGGGCATCTTAGCCACCATATCTGGCTGTCCCCTAACAGCCCTCCATGCTGTTCTCAGTGGGGAGCTGGGGCATTCATCCTTGCCTGGTGCTAAGGGCCCTACTCCCTCCCTTGTCCTCCTCACATACACCCAGTGAGTGAAGGCCACTGGGAGAACCTGGGCTTCAACCTCACGTGGCTCCTCTTCACTGGGTGGTGGTCGGGGGAGGTGTTAGAGAAGGACTTTCGGGACTGCTTCATTGTAACCAGGCAAATACCATGACCGGAGGCTGAGAATGGCATTATATGATAATGGACAGACCAACCCACCAAGTGGAGGTTGTTGTTCGGTGCCATTGAGTCAACTTTGAGTCACAATGGCCCTGTGTACAAGAGAATGAAATGCTGCGCGGTCCCGTGCCAGCCTCACCATCTTTACAATGGTGAGGCTTGAGGTCATTGTAGAGGCCACAGTGCCAATCCATCTCATTGAGGGTCCTCATTTTTTTCACTGACTGACCCTCTACTTAACAAAACATACCCAGCCTAAATTTGTATGCATGAAACAAAAGTTCTGTAAAATATGTGAAGCAAAAACTGAAAGAAAAAAAAAAGGGAAAGATGAATTAAGCCATGATTACAGATAGAGACTCTCAACAATTGATAGTGCAGCTGGACAGACAAGGAACCCGGATATTGCCATCAGGCTAATCAACTTCTGTAGGACACTCTACCCAACACCAGCAGAGTATGCAGCCTTTTCAAGGGTCCATGGAAAAAATCTCGAGGTCATAAATCAAACCTTAACAACTGTACAAACACTGGAATCTGTGTTCTAACTGTGCTCCTCAACCACAGCCGTGTGTCCACTCCATACCAATTATCAGGGAAATCTCCAAGCACTGGGGCAATCACCACTCCCTTATAAACACCCATGGCTCAAAGGGGGATTCCAAGGAAAATTAAAAATATATGGATTTGAACAAAAACGAAAACATAACATGTCAAACTTTGAGGGCTCCCCCCCAAAAAAAATCAGTGCTGAAACAGAAATCTGTAGCACTAGATTAGAAATGAGAAAAGAAGGGAATCTCAAATGAACAATGTAAGCTTCCATCTCAAGAAAGTAGGAAGGGAGAGAAAGCTAAACCCTATGGAGGAATGGAGAAATAACAAAGAGTAGAAATCAAGAAAACTGGAAAAAAAATCAGCTATTAACAATGCATTCAAAGAAGCAATATTGGTTTATAGGAAATCTATATAAATTATTAATCTCAGGACTGGAACAGGAGCTGCCACTACAGGCATAAACATGGTCATAAAGGAATAGTAGGAGCCACTCTGCACAGATTCAACAATTTCGAGAAACAATTTCTCAGAAAGTACAAATGAGCACACGCTAGCAGGTCCTCTTCATGAACCTGTAAGTATTATGAAAAATGAATTTGTAGTTAGAAACCTTCAGAAAAAGGAGCCTCCAGGCCCTGCTGGTTTCACTGGTTAATTCTGCAAATTGTTTCTTAAAGACTTAAACAAAAACTCTACACAATCTCTCCTTTAAAAAAATAAGTAAATAAATAGAAGAAGAGGGAGTACTTTGCAACTTATTTTTTGAAGCCAGAACTCCCTTGATAGGAAAACTGAAGACAGAGAAGCACAGGCCAACATGCAACTATCTGTCAAAGTGCTAGCAGAGTGGATTCAGGAGTAGATGAAACGAACAGTACATCGTGGCCAACAGGAATCCATTGCAGAAATGTAAGGCTGGCTCAGTATTTGATATTTTATTAATATAACCCACCATATTAACAGACTCAAGAAGAAAAATCACGATGATATCAACTGGTTCAGGGAAAACATTTGACAAAACTCAGCAGTCATTCATGATTTAAAGAAACAACAAAATCCCACAAGGTAAACGTCGTCAGAAGTGGCTCAACTTGATAATAGAAATTGGCAAAAAAACCCTATCAACATAAAAATTAATGATGAAAGATTAGATACTTGCCTTATTTTGAGCAACAGTCAAGAATGCCCATTTTACCACGCCTGTTCAGCACCCTCCTGATAGTCCTAACCAATACACTAAGTCAATAAAATAATATATATACAGTTCATAAAGAAAGAATGAAACTATCCCTCTTTGCAAATGGCCTGATTGTCTAATAGAAAATCCCTAAGTATTTTTAAAGAAAAAAACAAAATACAGGAACTAGCAAGGAAGTCCAGTAGAGTTGGAAGACCAAGATCAATATGCAAAGCTAACTGTATTTTTCTAAACTAGCAATACACGTGTAGAAACCAACATTCAAAATACCATGTGCAATTGCTTACATAGGAATACCTAGTTTTACAATGTTTTACATCTCACAGATTTGTACATCTAACAATACATATGCAAGTCTTGTATACTAAAGCTGCAAAACGTTGATGAAAGAAACTCAAGAGCTACATAAATGGAGAAGCATGCAGTATTCGTGGATTAGAAAAATAAACGTAGTAAATATGTTCTATATATTAGACATTCAGATGTATTGTAATTATAAAAATAATAAATTTATGTTTATCATTATACAAACCCTAGTAATATGGTTCATTGCAGATACAGGCGAGATTATTCTAAAACACGTGGAAAGGCAAAGGAACTACATAGCGCAGACTGTTTTGACGCAGCAGAAGTTGGGAGCAGGTCTTCTCCGTAGTATCAGTTATTACGTAAGAACGACTGTGTGATCTTAGTAGAGAAAAACACCTGCCGGTGGAACAGAATAGAGAACTCATAAAAAGCCTTACACAAATCTGGCTACCTGATTGTTGACAAAGATAAAACACAATCAATGTAGGAAGTATAGTGTTTCCTAAAGAAATTGGACATCCACAGCCAAAAATATGAACCTTGACCTACACCTCACACTAATGTAAAATGACCTCAAAGTGGATCAAAGATTTAGATAGAAAATAAAACTATTAAACCTTCAGAAGACCATAAGTGAAAACCTTCAGTACGCCAAACTTGAAAAGTTCTTATACCTGATACCAAAAACATGATCTACAATGGGAAAAATAAATCACTAAATTGGACTTAATTAAAAGGATCTCTTTTGATCTGAGAAACACTCTACAGACTATGAGTAAAATTTATAAGCCACCATCAGACAGTACACATCTGGACTATATAAAGAACTCCCAAAACTCAACATTAAATAAAAAAAAAATCCAATTAGAGAGTGACCAAAAGTCATGAGGAGGCAGATTAATAAAGAGGATGCATGAGAGGCAAATAAACACAGGTAATGGTGTGCATTATCACTACCATTAGGGGAATGACAATTAAGACAGTGAGGTCACTACATACCTATCAGATCGACAAAAATGAAAAAAAAAAAAAAAAAGGGACATTCCCCACTGACGGGATTGTGGGATGGTCGAGCAGCTATCACGTGACAATTTCTTTAAAAACCAAATGTACATTTACCAGAGGACTCAACAATGATGCATCTTATCCCCAGGACTTAAAACTTATGTTCACCCACACCTGTGCCCACTTGATCACCGTAGCTTTCTTTGTCCTCGTCCTAAACTGGAAACCATTCCAAATGGCGAAACAAGTGATGGTGCTTTCATACCAGGGAATATGACTCAGCACTGTGAAAGAATGAGCTCCTTGTATACACAACAACTTGAAGGGATCTCATAATGCTCAGGAGCATTATGCTGACTGCAAAATGCCAATCCCCAATGGTCCACAACATTCCTGAGGGAACAACAGGATAGGAGTTAAGGATGGGAGGGCATGAGCATTGTGGGATTACCAGCAAGCTTCATGGTAGGCATGGCAAGCACGAGTGTGCTTGCCTTTACTAACCTGTAGCAAACAGTTTCACATTAAAAAGAAGCACACACATCAAAGAGTCTGCTTCTAGGTATGAAGGACATCTCTCTCTCTCCCAACCCCACAGCGTCTTCCTACAGAATCCAATTTTTTTCAAATTTAAGTCCCTGGCAGGGACAAGAGTAAGCAATAGAAGCTTCCATTTACTTGTGCTTGTTTACTAATCTGTAGTGAACAATTCCACATGGGTGGAATTCAGTGTAAATGGTTGTGGTGAAACCCAGGTGAAGTTGCTTACTACACATTAGTAAACACAAGTACCTACCTTGCTAATTGGGTAATTTGCCCCAAGGTTCAGGTGTTGATCTAGTTTCCTATGTATCCATATTTCAAAATTAACAGTTATAAGAACAGCCAGCAGGCATCATCCGTTCTTTAGCTACTGTAAGAGTCCTGTCTGTGTTGTCCCTTCCCCTATGTCCCTTCTTTCTCCCAGATCAAGGAGCGAGACTGAATTAGTACAATGCTGTGTGCTGGCAAAGTGATACCATCCTTTCTGTGCCAATCACACCCGTTCTTGAGTTCATTGTGGCCTTTATACTGTGGGCTGAATTGGCTGGCATTCAGGGCATCATGAACTGTGGAAGAAGTCGGGGCAAGATTAGTCAACAAGGGCATCCCATAGCTTCAAGTCTTTGAACGACTCAGATCTAGGAGACAGCCCAGAGCTACATGTTGCATGTGCCAACTCGTTGGTGGATGAGTGAGATCGAGGCTCGGCATCCAGAACTCCTGGTATTTGTGTGGAGAGGAGCACAGAGCATGCCCATTCTCTGGCTCACACACCCTGGCACGGGAGCAAAGCCAAGTGAGCAACACACATGGCGTGTCTACTGTGGGGCCTTAGCAGCAACTTTCAATGGCACACCAACCATGGGGGCCAAGATGTGATGAAAGAAATGTAGTACCAGGTGTGTGAAATCAGATGAGCTACCTCAGAGAACAAATCGAGACCTTAGAACGGGCCGTTTCTCTCTCCTCGCCATTCTGAGAGGATGAAAAGCAAGATGTTCCGGAGCTATTTTTGATCCCACTAGAATACCGCTTGCAGGGCAAGACTGGTTGGGTTTGAGGATGACGTGCTAGTCAGACAGGAGCCCTCATGGCACAGTGGTTAATGGCTGCTAACCTGGAGGTTGGCAGTTCAAGCCCCTGAGCCTCTCCCCAGAAAAATAATCCACTGTCTCTCTTCACTGTGATAAGGGCTCAAGTGGAAAGATCATGTTTTTAAAATGATGACAGAAACATATATACAAGTTTGCTTGGTATAATTGATTTATGGATTGTTATTAAAAAATAGAAGAAGAAAAATTTGGTAGCCTGCTTCTATGAGGATTGTAGTCTAGGAAGCCCAATGGGGCAGTTCTACCCTGCCCTATGAAGTTCAGAGTTGCTCAGTGTCTGTCTGTGAGTTTGGGTGCTCATTAGAACTGCCCAGAATAGAGTGCAGAGGACTCTGTTCCGTTGACACTTGGGGAAAAGGCCCTAGTTCTGGGGAGCATCGGGAGTTCAGTTGAGAGCACCCCACAAATCCCCGAGAAGCCCCAGACTGGAAAGAGGCCCTGCGGCTTCTCCAATGCCCCTGGCTTCATGCAGCCTGCACTTGGGGAATAATCCCTTTCATATGCGGCTCCCACAGCCAGCTCGCCACAGATCAAAGCAGATCCTGGATGATACACGCCATGACAGGTGTGGGGCGGAGCTGGCGTGAAATGCTAAGCAGGTTTGTTGGGCCTTAAAGAAAGGAAGGTGCTCTGCACCTTCAGTATGTGCAAAACCAGCCAGGATCCACATCCGGTGGGAATGCCCAGTTACCAAGGCAACAGGGCCTAATTTTTTTTTTAACTCCTGTGCAGCCTCAGACAGGGCAGCTGAGCCAACTTTGAACCTGTCTTCGTTTGGGATTGACTCTTAGGACCGTGGGTGGCTGGTCTTGTGGGTTAGACAATAGAGCGGTGCTCTGAGAATGTGCTCCTGTGGGAAGCACCTGCATGACTGGCACCTGGGGTTACCTGAGCTAAGGCTTTCATCGAGTTTGAAGGTGCCATTGGGGAAAATGGTGTTGACGGTGCCGAAGGAGCCTTGGAGACCTCGAGGAACTGATGTGCCTGTTGAGGGAAGCGAGGGTATACGTTGGCAGTGCTGTGGCCTCTCAGCCTGCTCTTGCCTGCCTGAGTGTGACTTACCACGTGGTACCCAGTGATTTAAGCAGGTCCAGGGAGAGCAGAGCTGCTGTGAGCATCGGTTTCTCCTCTCCCTCGGAAGCAGAGGGAGAGGAGAGAGTTGTGTAAGGCAAAGGCATGGAGGACTAGAAAACAGGAGAGGAGGGAGAACTTCGAGATTGGTGCCCCTGCTCCAGTCCCATACTTTCTCAACCGACATCTCACTCTCCAAGCCTCATGTGGGTGGGGCAGAGCAGCCCTGTTCCCAGTCCGAGTTGTCCTCACCAACATGTTTGGTCCCGTTTTTTGTCTTCTTTTAAAAGTAGCCTCCCAAGGATGGGGCCGGGGGGAGGGGGCAGGGGCGGGTGCGATAACTAAAATCGACATTGTTCACATTTTTTTCTTTCCATTTTGGAAGTCAAAAATCTGAAACAAGGTGTAGGTGTATATATTTGTTTCCTGATTCCAGGCAGTAACACGTGGAATGGCCCCAGGCAGGTCGAACAATAGAAAGCATAGGAAACGTTGAGGTTTAGGGTTCATCGCGTCCTAAGACCTTTTCTAAGTTGGCATTGAATCTCTGCAGCCCTGGAGCTCAGGAGTGAACTCAGCTGAATCTCCAGGTTATGCCTCTTGAGAGAAGGGGATGTCCTTTCCTTGCAGTCCTTACGAACGTTCAGATCACAACACTCCATGCTTAGCGCGTGCCCCTTACTAGTGCTCCTGCCTGAGGGAGAGGTCAAAGACCTGCACCAGCCTCGGAAGGCAACCTGGCCAGCCTCACATCAAAGCCCTGTTTCTAACACTGGCATGAAAAGATGGGCACACTGTGCACAGAGCTATTTACAACTAGGGTGCTTCTAACAGGTTTCCTCCCAGCACTTTATAGAGTTGTCTACTGATGAAAACCGATGTCCTATGTAAATTAGGCAGATCCAAGCCAGATCTCAGCCCATCATGGTTTCCCTGGCTCGTGTGTTTTTCATACCGTGTGGATGTCAAGGGAGTGGGGGCACCTTTGTCCCTTTCAGAGATTCAAGTTGCTTATGTTGAATTTTGCTGCTAAAGGGTCTGAAAACTCAGCAGCGTTTTTTGGTAATAAAAGGCTAAGAGAAGCAATAGGTGCCTGCGAGCGTGAACATTTCTTTTAAAAAGTTAAAAACGAAAGGTAAAGGCAAGGCATTTGATTGAAAATCCTGTCCTCAACTTTGTGGCTTCAGCAGTGAGCGTCTTGCTTGCAGACTGTGCACAGTGCTTCCGACATCATCTTCTTATCCACAGAAGAATCCGTGTGTTTGAAAGGAAGAAGGTTGAAAATACTTCCGCTGTTTTAAAACATGCCCCCCATTTGAAAAAAGTTTGTTTCTTTCTCCAATGTGTGTGTGGGGGGAGGAGGGGGGTATATAGAAAACAATTTTTTAAACTCTAGATTTGTTTAGCTTCCTTTGTAATGGGAATGACTTTGTGGCTTCTAAATGGCATGAGAATCCCCTGGGGAATCTTGGTAAACTCTAGGCTCAGGGTCCCTAACTCTTGGGTGGAAAGGCAAAGTCCCAGGGGAAGGCTGAGCCACCGTGAGCCATTTAGGGGCCCTGACGGTATCATCTTTGCGTATGACAGCAGGTTGGCTAAGCTCTGGAAGACAGGGCTCTGGGGCAGACTTTCTGGAAGGTGAGGCGTGGTTTGCAGAGCAAGGTGCTGGAAGCAGGCTCAATTCCTAGTCGACCATCCCCACCCCTGTTGTGGGTGAGCCACCGTGAAGTGTGAGCCCAAGGCTTGCTGGCCACATGTTGACTTTCCTTTTTCTCCCTCCTTGTTTGTTTCCTGTCTAACTGGGTCTAGTCCGTGGGCAAGTGCTTTATTGGTCGGGGCCTCAGCCCAGGCATCTTCTGGGGCGGATGACTCAGGTGCCCCAGAAGCCGGCTCTCAGTGTGACGGGCCTGCACACCTGAGTCACTGGGTGGGTGAGTGGCGGTGGACGCTGAAGCGCCTTGTCGTGGGAGCTGGCCTTCACTGCCTCTGGATTTGCGAATGAGAGTGTCCTGGTGAGCTGCGCAGTGCCTGGGAGAAGCAGCCAGGGTTGGGGAGCAGGACTGAGCTTGGGAGGACAGGCGAGAGCCAGGTGAGTGTCTGCGAACAAGTCCGGGCTTGGCAGGCAGGCTGGCTGGCAGGCAGGTGCTACTCACTCCTTTTCAGGGAAGCTCTCCATCCCTTCTCCTCCTCTGTGCTCAGCATCCTCCCCATGAAGTTTCCTCTGGCAGGGTTCTTGTGTACTTCCCCGGCCACATGTAAACCTTCAGACGTTCTGCAGATGGCATGGTGGGTCTTTGACAAGCTCAGGGGGGTGGGGATAGATTTAAAAGAGAACAGGATGTCCCGATGAGCTTTTTGAGACCTCTTGATAGTAACTTTAAACAATGCTAAACGAAAGCAATCGGTCTTCTGAGGTCGAAATTGCTTAGATGAAAAGTCTTGGAGTATTACTTAAACTTGTTCAATCGCGGTGGGATTTTTGTTGTTTTGTTTTCATCCTTAAAACTAGCATAATAACACAATCTGCCTGCTCTTGTAAAGATTTGTAGCCTTGGAAACATTAATATAGGAGGTCTCTCTGAGTTGGAATTGACTCCCTGGTGGTGGGTTTTGCTTTGCTGGTTCAGGGCCGTCACATGGATGCCACAGGCTTATAGGTGCTCAGACTGCCCTTCTACCTCCCACCCTGCCTCTGCCCTTTGATCAACAACAATTCATTATGTGCTCAGTGAGCCGGGACCTGGGTATATGGTGGTGAACAAGACAGACATCTGTGAGCTAGACAAGGCACCTGGAAATGGTACCTGTATAGCGACAGCTGGTACTGAACTGGAGTGTAGCGGGCGAGGGAGGTGGCAGATACTATTTTTAAATGGGGGGGGGTATGGAGTGGAGATCCAATGACCATCTGTAGACAACTGGACATCCCCTCACAGAGGGGTCACAGGAAAGAGATGAGCCAGTCAGGGTGTAGTATAGCACTGATGAAACACACAGCTTTCCTCTAGTTCTTTGGTGCTTCCTTCCCCCCACTATCATGACCACAATTCTACCTTACAAATCAGATTAGACCAGAGCATGCACACTGTAACACAGGGAATCCAGGATAGATAAACCCCTCAGGACCAACAAGGAGAGTAGAGATACCAGGAGGATTAGGGGAGGGTGGGGGAAGAAAGGGGAAATTGATCACAAGGATCAATATATAACCCCCTCCCAGGGGAATGAATAACGGAAAAGTGGGTGAGGGGAGACAGAGGACAATGTAAAATATGGAAATAATGATCTATAACTTATCAAGGGTTTGTGAGGGAGGGTGGGCGTGGGAGGGAGGGGGAAGAAAGGGGTAGCTGATATCAGGGGCTCAAGTGGGAAGAGAATGCTTTGAAAATGATGATGGCGGCATATGTGCAAAGGTGCTTGACGCACTGGATGAATGCATTGTGATAAGAGATGTAAGAGCCCCCAATAAAAGGTGGGCAAGGAAGGTCTGCTAAGAGCTGCCATTCCAGCAGCCACTAGAGAGGGTGGAATAAGCAAAAGGTCAGTCTGCTCCCTGCATTTTGAGGGGAGTATTTAGGGGTGTGTTAGGAGCCCTGGTGGCACAGGGGTTAAGCACTCTGCCTTTAATGGAAAAGTCATCAGTTCAAACCCACCAACCGCTGCCCCGAAGAAAGCGGTGACAGTGAGTTTCAGAAACAGAGGAGGAAAGTCTCTTTCTCATTCAGAACTGGCTGGTGGGTTTGAACTGCTGACCTTGTGGCTTGCAGACCACTGTGGAACCACCAGGACTCCACGGAATGGAAGAGACGGGCTTGTTTCCCAGAAACCCACAGGATGAACCAATCCCTCGCAGCTCATGTGTCCGTGGCTGCCGTTCTAACGCAGCTCATACATAGCTAGATGTCCGTGGCCACTCTCTGTGTTTTAGGTGTCAGTCCAAATCGAGAAAGCTTATCAGCCATAGGACACGCTGTGCCTGCGAAGAGGCCTGTGGCATTTGGGCCCTTTGTCCTACCACATCTGTTTGTGTACTCAGCTCCTGCTCACAGGGGTTTGTTTCTCTTCAAAATTTCCTGACCTGGAGCTTCAAGGTCTTGTGATTTCATATAAAGATGGGCCTTGGCATTGTGCAAAGCTAAACCTGTTTGTGGTGGTTGGAGCCCTTGGTGGCCTCGGGCTTACCTGGCTGCTAAGGGAAAGGTCCGTGGTTCCAACCCTCGAGTAACGACGTGGGAGAAAGATCTGGCGGTCTGCTCCCGCCCTGGAATCCCGAGGGGCTGTTCCACTCTGTCCAGCAGGGTCGCTGTGGGTCAGCATCAGCTGGACAGTAATGAGTGTTGATGCTCGTTGACTCTCCTGAACTTTGGTGAAAGCAGCAGAGAATGACCGTCTTGGGAGCGTGTTCATTTTTTCAGATGTTTCTTCATCACGATTGTTTTCTTCACCGACAATGTCCTGAACGAGCGGCTCTGGGGGATCCCCTGTTCTGAGGAACCAGCGTCAGGAAGGGAGAGGCCCTGCTGGAGCCATCATTAAGGACGACTCGGATGCCTGGGTCACCAGATGTGGAGAGTTGTTTCTCACTTGGCCTTTAGAATCTCAGAGGAACTTTGATGGGTGGGCAGATCTGCACCAGTTTTGCCATGACTCGCAGGCAGTTTGGTGCAACGTGTCTTGGGTGTCACAGGGAGGCCTGGCGAGCCCTGGTGGCCCTGGTTGGTTATGCAGATGGAAGTCCCCAGTCACTGTGCCAGAGGAAGATGAGGTTTTCTGCTCCCGTGAAGACTTGACAGTCTTGGAAACCCAGAGGGGTACTTCCACTCCATCCGATAGGGTCACTAGGAGTCAGAGTGACTTGGCAGCAGGGCGCTTTTTGAGTTTGCAGTATAGGGACAGGTGCCAGCGTGGCATAAGCAAGTTGTCAGTGACAGAGAATCTGCCCCTTGCTCCTGGTGCACCAGGAGAGAGTGAACCGCAAGACAGGAACGCTAGGAACTTGAAAGTCTGTGCTGCTCTTGAAACGGGGGCTTTGGCACAGAAGGTTGACCTACAGCTCCTCCCAGAGCTGATCCAGGTGAGGGCGAAGTCAGCTCCCACCTGCCCTAAGCCTCTCACCTGGGAAGAGCTTTCACCTGGCTGTCTAATTTCCTCCTGTACCTGCAGGGACCAGGCACTCTCTGAGTGCCCTTGGAGGGCAGTGGTTCCTTGTTTGGAAAGAGGAGACAGTCGAGTATGAGTGGACAGAGCCCCTCCTGGAGGGAGCAGCTGCACCGCACAGGTTAAGCCCCAGCTTGGATGCACTGAAGTGGGGGATGAAACCCTCCCTTCCCTTCTGCTTGTTCAAGGTTACTGTTTCAAGACTTAATGACAGTCAAGACTTGGGGGAGAAGAAACAAAGGTACAGAAGGACTTTTTGCAGGTTCTAACAAGTTCGATCAGCTGATTTTAAAACGAATGGAAAGGTGCTTCAGCATTTTATCTCCACAGATGCAGTTAGACAATGGGAGAAGACTGAGAGAGTGGGAGCGGGAGGTGTAGGCAGGTGACCAGGGACACGATCAGGAAGGGAAACTCCGCGGGAGCTGGTCTGTGCCGCAAGCTGCGTGCACCTCTGTTCTTCACCTATTGGTTGCCCCAACAGGAACCCAGGGTGGGCTCCTTCCTGAAGGAGAGAATAATTAGGTCTTGGGGACGTTGGGGAAGGGGAAGGCAGGAAAAAATGAAAACGGAAGGATGGGATGTGGGCTTGGCGAGTGTTTGGAGTGAAACAACATTGTTCGGTCACTGAGGAAACTTGAGTTGAGAGCTAACCACTTAACCCGGGTTCCAAGAGCTTTGGTGGGCTGCACAGGGGGCTCCGAGCTAGGCCGCTAAAGGACGGGGGTGGGGTGGGGGTGGGGGGGCTACAGCCCCTCCAAGGAAGAGAGTGGTGGCCGGAGGCTCCCATCATGAGCCTGGGGAACCACCATGGGTACAGTTCAACTGTGGAATCAACCAGAGGGTGGGGGGTGGTCTTCTCTAGGTTGGACCCTAGGGGGAAGTTTTCTATAAAACACTCTGAGCTGGTTTGCTGCGAGGAAGTGTGCATTTGTTACGGCACTTCCTTGCCCTTTTGTGTTCAGTACCTCCAGTGCTAGGTTTACATAGCTTTTCAGGTATTATTGACATGCAGTGACGGGGTGACATCCGTACATCGCAAGCGTGGCTAAGTTCTGACCTGTGTCTACACTGGTGAAGCTATCACAGTCTCCTCTCTCTCCTTCATGGGTGGTGGGTTTGCTGTCACAGCTAAGAAAATGTTACCCAGCTCAGGCTGCCGAAGACTTACCGTCACGTTTTCCTCTAGGACAGTGATTCTCAACCTGTGGGTCTCCACCCCTTTGGGGGTCGAATGACCCCTTCACAGGGGTCGCCTAAGACCATTGGAAAACACGTATTTCTGAGATGGTCTTAGGAACTGAGACACCGCTCCTCTATCGTCTCCAGGCGGGTCTGCCCACATGCAGTGACACCCATACAGTGAACCCTCGTTTATCATGGTTAATCGGTTCTAGACCCTACCGTGATAAATGAAATTCCGCGAAGTAGGATTCCTTATTTGTAAATCAAATATTTTCGTAGTTAGAGCATAGAGGACATGAAAAAACACCCTTTAGTCACCATTACACTCGTATTACCCAATTTATTAAACGAAAAAGGGAGAGCGTCCCCTAGACTCCAGGGTCTGGAACCAGCCCTGCTACCAGAGTCTGAAAAAAGAAATCTCTGTGCTTTAAAAAAAAAAAAAAAATCAATTGGCCATATTGATAGCTGGATCTGTTTCTGAGCTTGCTAGTCTGTTCCGTGGCTCTATGTATCGTTCTTGATGCCAATCCACATTGACATCATTACTATAATTTTATAATAAGTCTGAAAATCAGCTCTTATTAAATCCTTCATTCCTGCTCCTTCCCCCCTTCCTTATTTTCCAGAGGACAGATGCATTTGATGTGAACTTTAGAATCAGTCTGCCAAATTTTAGGGGGAAGCCTACTGGCACTTGGGTTGAGAATGGATTAAACCTATAGATCAATTTGAGGAGAGTTGATAGACTCAAAATATTAAGCCTTCTAATCCAGGAACATGCTTGATTCTTAGTGGTTCTTTTTCCTCTTGGCAAATCTTTACTAGTTTTTAGTGTACAGGTATTCTATAACTTTTTATGAGATTCATCTGTAAGTATTTAATATATCTTTATTTCAATTTCTAATTATGTTCATTGCTGTTATATAAAAATACAATCGGCTTTTGCATAAAACTCTTGTATTCTGCATAGCTCTGTATTCATAGTTTTAGTACCTTTTCTATAGCGCCCATAGGATTTTTTTATTGAGACGATCATTTTATCTATGAATTAAGACAGTTTTACTTTTTCTTCCCAAAGGGTATGTATACACACATATATTAAATTTCCTATTGGACTGACTAGAGTCTTTACAGTAATATTGACTAAAAGTGGTAATAAGGTCATTTGTGTCTTGTTTTTGGTTTGAGGGGAAAGCACTCGGTTTTCACCATCATGTATGATGTTAATCTGTAGGCTGATTGGAGCTGACCTGGATCAAGTTGAGGAAATTCCTTTTAACCCCTTACGTATGAGAGTGTTTATCAGCAATGTATGTCAAATTTTGTTACATGATTTTCCTTTAGATATTTCTGAAGATCAAGTGTTTTTCTTTTTAAGTTGTTAGTATAGTGAATTATATTGCTTTATTGTAAAATGTTAAATGGAGTTTGAATTCCTGAGAGAAACTCTACTTGGTCATGATGTATTGTTTTTATCCATTGTTGGATTAAAAGTTCTAAAATGTTTATTATTATTGCATCTTTGTGCATGGGAGATATTGATCTATAGTTTCCTTTTCTGCCAGTGTCTGGTAGCTCCATTCCCAGAGAAATGCTGGTCTCATGCAATAATAGCTAGGGCGTATTTGCTCATCTTCAACTTCCTGGAAGAGTTGTGCCCATTCAGTATTACATTGTCCTCAAATATTTGGTTGAATTTACCTGTACTGTCACCTGAGCTTGGAGATTCCTCTCTGGGAAACATTTTAACTAAGAATTCTATTTCTTGAATAGATATTGGCCTGTTCAGATTATCTGTTGGCTGTTGAGTGAAACTTTGCTTGTGTTTATCAAGAATGTTGCTCATTTGATTGTCTTTGGGCATAATGTTGCTCAGAGTTCCTGTTTATAATCTGAGCAACTACAGAATCTACCGTGTTGTTCTCTGTCTTTTCTGACATAGGTACATCTCTCTCTCTCTCCCTCCCTCACCAACCTGGCTAGACATAAATCAATTTTATCGCCATTGTTGAAGGAACTGGATTGTTTTCCTCTAAGTTGTTATTCATCTTACTGATATCTCTACCGATATTTATTATTCTTTCTTCTGCTTATTGTGGGTTTAGTTGACTTTTTCACTCCAACTTTCTTAAAATGAAGCATGGGGTCATTGATCTGAGACTTCTTCATCATAAGGAATTTTAAATGATGTCAGTTTCCTTCATTGACTTGTTTTCAGCACCCAATCCATTTTGATGTGTTTTATTCTCATTTCAATAATTTTAAAACATTAAAAAAGTTTTCCCTTTGACTTCTTTTCGGTTCTAAAGTTATTTGTGTTCTGTTGCTGGGCGCTAGAGCGCAGGTTCCTCCTCACGTCCGAGAGTCGAACTGTCTCAGAGGGTTGCTTGCCTGCGATCTTTGTGGATTGCCAGAAAGCAAGCGAGTCTTGTCTCAGAAGAAGCACAGCCAGAATGCTTCATAGAAGCAAGATGTCAGAATTCACCTCAGTCCTTCGGGGCATGTTCTTGCAGGGACCCAGTCCCTGGGAAAGGACATCCTGCACGGTGAAACAGAGAGGCAGCAACACAGAGGAAGGCCTCCAATGAGATGTGTTGACGCAGGGACTGAAGCAAGAAGCTCAAACAAGAGCATTGAATACTCCTAGGGCCGTCTCATTCTCTCGTATCCAATTCGAGTCAAAACCCACCCCCTGCCACCTAAGAACAACAGTTCTTATGGACGCGGATCCCTTGGTCACTGCCCTGTGGAAGTGTTGTCCCTTCCCCTTTCTTTCCTTCAGGATATTGGAAGGTGCACCACAGCTCATGGATTCTCTGTGATTTATTAAATTGCATGTTCTCTGGGTAGCTACAGAAATGGTTTGAACAGTTTATTTTCTTTTAAAAAGTATTTTATTGGGGACTTGTATAACTCATCACAATCCATACATCCATCCATTGTATTAAGCACACTTGTACATGTGTTGCCATCATCATTCTCAAAACATTTTCTTTCTACTTGAGCCCTTGGTATCAGCTCCTCAATTTTCCCCCTTCCCTCCCCCATTCTCGCTCCCTCATGAACTGTCAATAATTTATAAATTATTATTATTTTTTCAGGTCTTACATTGTCTGATATCCCCCAGGGAGGGGGTTATATGTAGATCATTGTGATTGGTTCCCTCTTCCTCCCCCACCTTCCCCCTACCCTCCTGATATTGCTACTCTCATTATGGTCCTGAGGGGTTTATCTGTCCTGGATTCCCTGTGTTTCCAGCTCTTATCTGAACCAGTGTATATCCTCTGGTCTAGCTGGATTTGTAAGGTGAAATTGGGATCATGGTAGGGTGGGGGAGGAAGCATTAAAGAACCAGAGGTAAGTTGTATGCATCATCGGTACTATACTGCACCCTGACTGGCAACCCTTCTGTAAGGGGATGTCTAGTTGCCTACAGATGGGATTTGGGTCCCACTCCATGTTCCCCTCATTCACAATGCTATGATTTTTTTGTTCTTTGATGCCTGCTACCTGATCCTGTCGACACCTCTTGATCACACAGGCTGGTATGCTTCTTCCATGTGAACTTTGTTGCTTCTCAGCTAGATGGCTGCTTGTTTATCTTCAAGCCTTTAAGACCCCAGATGCTATATCTTTTGATAGCCAGGCACCATCAGCTTTCTTCACCACATTTATTTATGCACCCGCTTTGTTTTCAGTGATCCTGTCTAGAACGTGAGCATCATGGAATACCAGTTTAGTAGAACAAAGTGTTCTTGCCTTGAGGGAGTACTTGAGTAGAGGCCCAAGGTCCATCTGCTACCTTAATACTAAACATATATATACAGATCTATTTCCCCATCGTCATATATAAATATATTTACATATGTACATGCCTGTATTTAGACCTCTCTCAATGCCCTTTGCCTCCTAGTTCTTTCCTCTATTTCCTTTTACTTTTATCTTGTCCTACTATTATGTTCAGTGTCTTCATTCAGGTTTCAGTAATTCCTCTCAGTTACATTGCCCTTGATCAAGCCCTACCAGGCCTCCTACACCCTCCTTACCATCAACTTGCATCACTTATTGTTCCCTGGTCCCTGCGTTTGTTAACACCCACTTCTTTTTGACCATATCCCCCTCTCCCATATCCCCCTGGGCCTGTTGGTTCTGTTGTTTTCTCCTCCAGATTTGTTTATCCTGCCAATCTTATCTAGATAGAGCTATAGAGATAATAATATGCACACAAAAAAGACAGAGGAAAACAAAGCAACAAAAGAAAACAAAACAACAAAAACAACAAAAAGGCAGTGAATAGTTCAAGATCTGTTTGTTGACCTTTAGGAGTGTTTTGTCTGATGGGGCCCCACGCCCTGGCCCCACAATCTGTTTTTGGTATTCTCTGGGGACTTTGTTGCTCTGTTCCCCTTGCTGTTCTATTGCACACCCTTAGTGTTTCACCTCAGTGTGGTGGGTCAGATCGGGCACAATTCCCACACTGTGTCTCCAGTGTTGTCCTCTGTAGTGCTATGGGTCAGGAGGGACATCATATCTTTTAGTGGGGCCAGCCACATGGTCCTCTGTGCATTGGCTGCTCTGAGAGGGGATATCGTCCTCCAGGCTTGGTGGGCCAGGATGTGCTCCACTCTCTCTTCCTCCCTCTTCATTTGCTCCTGTGTGCTCTATTGGCCAAGCCCCAGGGAGCTAAAGATGGATGGAATTTAGCTCCATCTCTAGGTTACCGATCTCCCAGGTCATGGCCTGGGAATGTTCTAACGGCAGTAAGGCCTCTCGTTGCCTTTATTCCCGACACTCTGGAATACTGTGCTTCCTCGCTCGTCATTCAATTGTTTAACGGTCAATGTATTTAGTCTGGTTGTTTGCCTCAAAAAGAAGGGGAAATTTGAACCCTCCTCTTCTATCTTGGCAAAAATGATCAGCCTTATTCACCTAATAATTCTACCTTTTGAAATCTAGGTAATTTTGAAAAGGAAAAAGAAGTTGCATATGAAAAAATATCACAACAGTACTATATATAAAGAGGAAATGCGAAGCTCTGTATGCTCAAGAAAAGGAGACTATTTTTAAATGAAGACACCTTGTGATATTAAGGGTTTATTTGAAATGAAAATGTAACGTTTTCAGTATGACATTTAATATTAAATTCATTAAAGATATGTCAAAATGTGCACGTTGGGCTGCTGACTATACGGTCAGTGGTTCAAACCTACGAGCTTCTCAGAGGGAGAAAGAGGAGACTGTCTACTCATGAAGAATCAGTCTTGGGAACCCACAGTTCTGCTCTGTCCTGTAGGCCCTTCTGAGTCGTAATCGACATGACAGCAGTGAGAGAACATCGTTATTGAAATCACACTGACATTCATCTGGATGAGACTCAAATACACAAAATGATGATACAGCACTTTAGGGAAATCAAATGGGATTTTTTTTTTCCTCATTACTTTGAAAAATGTGTTCATCATTGTATTAGAATATAATTAATTTGTAATCATTTGAAATGCCTTACTAACTATTAAAGGCTTCCATAGTATAAAGAATAGGATGATAAATAGCTGTGGACACACTGCTGATGGTAAGAAATCGAGAAGAACGATGTAGCTGAAGCTTCTTGTGTAGCACGCTGCCCTTGCATTTTTCTCCTTCCCCCAGAGCTAACGACCACATTTCTGCTAATAGTGAGCCCTCGTGTGGAGCACATAGAAAAACAATGTGTGAGGGATCTCTCTGGTTTGCACATAATATCACACATGTTCTTTGCATGGGCATATGGTGTTTTCCAGACTAATGATATATGGATCTATTATCTTTGTTTGCAATTTAAAAAATAATTTTTAGCCTTTAATACATATGTTTTTCTGTGGGTTTTTTTTTGTACACTCAGTCCATTCTATAGGAAAGAATAACCCGTGTATAGATTTTTGCAGCATTTTTGTATCATAACACACCCAGTTTTATGTTCACTCTTCTGTTGATGGCTGTTGAAATTGCCCCAGTTTTTCACTGTTGAAAACAAAGATGCTCTGCGTATTCTCAGGCATGTCTCCTTTAGCATGTATGGGAGAATCTTTCTAGGCTGCAGTGTATAAGGATGAGAGACATGGTAGGCTTGTAAGGTCAATAATTTCGTTTTATGGAGCTAGGTTTCATAACCTATCTGGTTTTACCTGTTCTCTGAGAGATGATTTACTTTATATAGCCAGCACATATAGGAAAACATTTTTATGTGATTCTGAAATAGCAAGGAGCTATAAACTACCTAATTAACCAACTAAAGTGCAGTTTGGAAAACCTGGGAACCTCAGGGTTTATCCTTAGTTATCCAGCATCTGAAGATTCTCTTAGGATATCAATATTTATTTTGGCACCATTCAAAAGTGATTCCTTCTGTTGTAAAGCTCTATAACGAGGCTCCTGGGATTTGCAGGTTGGAGCTACCTGAGGCTGGAATCACCTGACTGTGTTTTGGGGGAAGCTCTAATGTACTCAGCCTGCTTCCTGCCCACACTCCCAGTCAGGTTCAGAGCCCTCAGCCGCCTCACCTGTCTTCACCTGAAGCAGGGTACCGCCCCGCCCTCTTCTCAGGGCCTTTTTCTTGCCAGGAGTCTGTCCTTGGGTTCCTCCCTGTTTCCTGGGTGCTAGATTCTCTTGGGCAGGTAGAGATGTTTAGGCAAGAGGGATGTCGAAAAGAGCCCGGAAGGTTTCAAAACCCTCCAGCCTTTAATCATTTTTCCAAGGAGACACTACCTACCAGCCAATGCCCGGTCGCTGTCTGTCCAGCCCAGCCCCTCCCTCTGCATGGCTTTCCTAGGCTCAGCAGAAAGAGCAAAGGGATGAGCAGCCAGGACTGGGGCTCAGACATCAACCCCTCCTCCACCAGAGGGAAGAATTTAACATATGACCAGCTGACTGTTTCTCTCCTTTCTGACTAACAGGATGACTTTTCCATGTGACTATTGTTTACATAACACATACCACTCAGCTACAGCCTCCCCCACCCCACATCAGTGCTCCACAGTGGTACTTCTTAGCGTCTAGCTGGGACAGACGTAGTTCACTATTCAACCAGCTGCACGGGGATGTTTTTCCTCCTTTTGCCAGCTCTGTGATGCTCCAGGATGTCATCACTGGGGACCATCAGCCTCTGATCCCCAACGCCCTGTCTCCCCTGCAGCCTCATCCTCCAGGCAGCACTCACCCCGCAGCAAAAGTCAAGGAGAACACTGTGGGTGGCTAGGCGCCAAGCATATGGTCACAGGTCAGCTCTTTATACATTAACCTGCTCTAACTCCTGTTGATTCCATGTGTATCAGAATAGACCTGTGCTCGGCCAGTCTTCTGAAGACCTCCGTTTGTTTCCAGAAGTGATCACCAGGCCTTTCCTCTGAGGCACCCTGGGCAGACCCCCACTCCCCACCTTTCTCCAGGGATCAGCTGGCCCCGCCCGGAGGTTGCCTGCATATATTATTAGCAGGACTAGGTCCATGTTTTGTGTGACCTGGTGCTTATTTGATTTGGGATAAATTGCTTTTTGATTTCTTTTAAATGAGAAAATGAATGACAACAAGTTGTGACTATAAAAGGCTGACAGATCTCGTATCGCCACACTCAGCAACAATGACAAACCATTATGTTCGACAAACCATTATGTTATGAACCCACAAACGAACTTCTAAAATACAACACACACACACACACACACACACACACACACACACACACACTGCATGGCTGCATGCTTTCTGTTCTCTTCACAGTAAAGTGATTCTGTCATACTTTTATAAAAGAAGAAGGAAGATTATTCCCTCAGTTTCTGATATGATTGGTCAAATTAACTTTGTATTTATCCATGGGTTAGAGCAGGATTGAACTCTTTTTCTGCAAAGGGTTGGATGATAACCACTTTAGGCTTGGCGGTCACATCATCTCTATAGCAACTACTCACCTCTGCCCTTACAGACCAAAGCAGCCGAAAGGCAACGTGTAAAGAAACGAGTGTGGCAGCGATCTAATAAAGCTTTATTAACAAAAACAGGCAGTGGGCCGGTTTTGGCCAATGGGCCATAACTGGTCAAACCCTAACTTGCCCCAGAGTTAGACTATTTCTCCCAGGATTCCCCCACAGCAGTGACTATTAGCATGTGACTGGTGTTTAATGGTCACAGGAGTTGGCTACTGTGTAACCTGTCTTGACTCATGGTGACCCCTATGTGTGTGGGATGGAACAGTGCTCCCTGGGGGTTCCAAGGTCGTGACCTAACAGAAACAGATCAGCAGGTCTTTCCTCTGAGCTGCCTCTGGGTGGGTTAGAACCACCAACCTTTCAGCTGAGCTGCCACATGGACGGTAGGCATGGTCTGAGGGTCATCTCTTTATTAGGACGATCAGCAGAGCTGTGCATGAGAGAGACTTGTGAGCCATGAAAGTAGGTCCCACTAGGCCCCAGCTCCTTCCCTTGGTTGGATCCACACATGCCCCTGGCTACTCCGCACCACTCCCGGGAGAGGCAGTGGGATGGCAGGCCGTCCTGGTGGATTGAGATGGCTCTGAAGTGGTGGCTGCTGACCTGCCTTTCTTGTGCATGCGATACAAAAGTATCAGAGCATGAGAGCACCTATGCGCAACCCCTCCGAGGTCTTAGAAGGAGCCTGTGGGATGGTGGGCCCTGAAACTTAAAGTTAGTTAGACTTCTGCTTATCCCATAAAGAGTTACACCTTGGAAACCCACAGTGGCAGCTCTGCACTGGCTATAGGGTCATGGTGAGTCGGAATCCACTCAAAGGCAAGTTGAGTTTGGTTTGAGTGTCTCTGCCCCCGAACTAGTGTGTTAGTCTGGGTGGACGAGAGAAACAAATTCATACTTATGTGTATGAGAAAGAGCTTTCTATTAAAGAGTAATTGTATATTAAGAAAACATTCCATCCCAGTCCAGATCAAGACCACAAGTCCAATATTAGCCCATTCTGTCCAGTACCAGTCTGTAAATTCCTCTTCAGACTCACACAACACATACCATGACACTGAGTGTAAGAAGATCACAGGCCAGTGGGTAGAAAGTCTTGTGGAGTCAGTGGTGGTGGAAACTGGCGTGGGTCTCTACATGGCTCCTCCAGCTCCAAGGCTCTGGCTGCCATCAGCATGGCGCCGTGTGGCTTGTCAACAGGAATGTCTCACAGGGAGTGTGTGTATCCTGCCTCCAGGGAGCTATTTATCTCCGTAGCACCTCCAAATGAGGTCATCAATCTGCAACCTGATTGACCGGCTAGGCTACACCCCTTTGCAAGTTGACAGGCAATTGTGTAACTGCCACACTAAGCCAAGCACCCATCTCGGGGTGTCAAGTCCATTCTGCTTCA
>NW_022111300.1:23035853-23037638 GCF_000313985.2 Echinops telfairi
GTTAGACTTCTGCTTATCCCATAAAGAGTTACACCTTGGAAACCCACAGTGGCAGCTCTGCACTGGCTATAGGGTCATGGTGAGTCGGAATCCACTCAAAGGCAAGTTGAGTTTGGTTTGAGTGTCTCTGCCCCCGAACTAGTGTGTTAGTCTGGGTGGACGAGAGAAACAAATTCATACTTATGTGTATGAGAAAGAGCTTTCTATTAAAGAGTAATTGTATATTAAGAAAACATTCCATCCCAGTCCAGATCAAGACCACAAGTCCAATATTAGCCCATTCTGTCCAGTACCAGTCTGTAAATTCCTCTTCAGACTCACACAACACATACCATGACACTGAGTGTAAGAAGATCACAGGCCAGTGGGTAGAAAGTCTTGTGGAGTCAGTGGTGGTGGAAACTGGCGTGGGTCTCTACATGGCTCCTCCAGCTCCAAGGCTCTGGCTGCCATCAGCATGGCGCCGTGTGGCTTGTCAACAGGAATGTCTCACAGGGAGTGTGTGTATCCTGCCTCCAGGGAGCTATTTATCTCCGTAGCACCTCCAAATGAGGTCATCAATCTGCAACCTGATTGACCGGCTAGGCTACACCCCTTTGCAAGTTGACAGGCAATTGTGTAACTGCCACACTAAGCCAAGCACCCATCTCGGGGTGTCAAGTCCATTCTGCTTCATGGCGACCCCAGTGTTACGGATAGAACTGCTCCTTGCCCTGTGGCTGCTTGCCATCTTTTCGGAAGCTGAGCACCAGGCCTCTCTTCTGCGGTGCTGCTGGGTGGGTTAGTAGTTAGCAGTGATCCTAGTGCGGATTCCAGGAACCTGATGCTCTGTCCAGGGAGTAGACATGTGAATCTTACTCTTCATTGTGGATTGAAAGCATGTATCCGTTTACATTGTTTTACCAAGCCGGGCGAGGCCTCTTGGGTCAGCTCTGCTTCTTCAAAAGTAAAGGAACATGCTCAGTGCCTGTCGATGCAGGCTGTGTGTTGGCTTTCTAAGACTGTTCTTAGAAAGACTGCTTTCTCTAAGACTGGCTAGTGGGTTTGGAGCTAAGCTCCTTGAAGTCATGCCCTCTCAATGCTGCCAGCTTCCTCGCCTCTTCTAATCCAAGTCTGCTGAAAGTAACCATCCTTGGGGGTCCCCTCGGGCACCCAGAATGAATGCGCCTCCACTTGGCTCATATGAAAAAGAGGGGTACACGCTGGTTAAGCCTTCACTTGATTTAGAAACCCTGCTGGCTGCTGCTGCTCCCTGTCCACCGGAGGCCCTTGGAGGCTGAGCTTGGCCCCTGACTGGCTAGTGCCTTTTCCAGTGTAGGCTTTCTGGGGCCCCAGACCTTGCCCTCAGAGACAGTAGCAGGGTGGGAGAGAGGCACGGGGAAGTAGTCAGCACACACAACCTACTGATGAGAAACACCTTCTGGCAGGTGCACTTTTCAGGCGGCTCATACTTGTTTCCCAAGGCCGCCATGACAAAATACCACCTCAGGGGTCTCATAAGGGGAAAACGGACACCTGGGTCTCGTATGTCTGAAGGTGTGAAGTCTGAAGTGGCATGTGGCAGGACCGTGCTTGTTTCAGGGCTGTAGGGGAGGTTCATGCTTGTCTCTCTCGGGGGCTGGTAGCCCCAGCTGCCCTCTGTCTGTCTGTCTGCCACTATGCCGCTTCTCCTTGTTTATAAGGGTAGCTCCCCGATTGGGCCAGGGCCTTTTCCACAATAACTTCTTGTTAGCCCACAACATCCTCCAAGGCCTCATTTCCAAACAAGGCCACATATATAAGTCT
>NW_022111300.1:23038029-23049288 GCF_000313985.2 Echinops telfairi
GCTTGCTCCTCAAAGTTGTTGGCTCACCTGCACAGGATCTACCAGGTGGCCTCAAACCCATGTGTCTTTGCAGCCACTTCCTGGCCTGCCTCCTGCTGCTGCCTCGCAATGGGAAGCATCCCTGTCCACTCTTGGCCGTTACACGGTTTTGGTCCGTTTGGTTGAGAGGATTCTGGCCAAATGGCTTCACAGGGTGCCTAGTGCCAGATGCTCCTGGCTACTTGGAGGAGTGAATGAATGTGTCAGTCTTCAGAAAAGCGGAGCGCTTGCGCCAAATCCAGGGCACCACCCAGCACAGGGTGTTGACTGCAGGCGGGCTTGACTGGAGTTTGACTTCAGACTGCTTTTCCTAGCTCTCTGTGTGAAGAGGAGCCGGTTTATTTGATTTGTGTTTTCAGAGACAACATTGAACGGCAGGGTCTCAAGCAGGGCTTGTCAAGCGTTTTCCGTCTTCATACTCATCCTCCTAAGGAGACTTTCCAGATATTCCTCCTCGTCACCCCGACCTTCTGTCTGTCCTGGGGACACTGAAGGTTGAGCGTGGGGCTGCTGCCTGCCAGGTTGGTGGTTTGTCCGTGAACAGAAGCCCTGAGGAGCAGTTCGACGTGCCCCGGGTGGGCCTGCTATGAGTAGGAATCCACTCGATGGCTCTGGTTGTTTTGTTTTGTTTGTTCCTGATCCCCCGAAGTTTAATAGCACAGACACATTGCTTCACTGTTTATAGGCAGTGTCCCTATTGGAGGGCCATAAGCAGTGACAAAATCTAAGGTTTTCTTGTTCCCAAGAACCAGTTTTCTGCGTCATGCCCCTGTCTGAAATGCAGCCTGGCATATTCCCTTTCAGTAAACTGCTGACACGTGGAAAGGCTCCTGTGGTTAAAGGGTGAAAAACAAATACTCGTCCTTGATGGGGGCACCCTGGACTGCCAGAGGCACGGACAACGCGGACGGGGAAGAAGTGCAGCAGATGCCTCTTCCTTAGAAGCAGGAGCAGCGAGACTTCTCCACATGTGCTTGGGTGGGAACAGCCCCGGGAAAAGGACGTCATGCTGGGTAAAGGAGAGGGTCGTTGATGAAAGGAAGACCCTCAACAGGACACATCCACACAGTGGCTGCCGCAGGGGCTCAAACAGGACAATGATGGTGTTTCCTTCTGTGGGCCCCCCACGGGGTAGCAGAGCCAGGGCCCAGCAATGAATTCCTGGCAGCCAGTCATGATGACTGGACTGGCAAAGTGATTCAGAGCCAATGAACACAGGATGGCTGGGGGCGCCTTAATAAAGAAACGTGAGTCTAGGGAAGCCTGGTGGTGCGGCGGTGAAGTGCTCTCCTGCTAACTGGACTAGTCAGTGGTTCAGACCCAGGGAATGGCAGGGCGGCAGAAACAGGTGGCGATAGGTCCTTGTAACAGTTACAGCCAAATAAGTGCTCTGAGGCTTGAGGTCTCTAGGAGTTGGAAATCACCTTGACAGCAAAAGAGCAGCAGCAGCAGCAGCAGCAAAATGTGAGCCTACTCCCCAGGAGGCAGGATGGGTGGAGGTGAAGCTCGCTGTGTTATTCTGGGTTGACTAGAGAAACAAACTCATAGACACTCATATGTGTATAGAAAAGAGCTTTATATAAAGAGTAATTGTACATTAAGAAAGCATCCCAGTCCAGTCCAGATAAAATCCCTAAGTCCGATATTAGCCCATTGTGTCCCATACCAGTCTGTAAATTCCTCTTCAGATGTATGCAACACATGCAATGATGCTGAATGCAAGGAGATCACAGGCCAGGGGTTGGAACATCTGTAGATCCAGTGGCAGTTGAAGCATCTCAGCAGTAGTGTGGGTCTCCACATGACTTCTCCAGCTCCAGGCTCTGGCTGTTTCAGTGTAGCTCCATCAGGCTCATTGTCAGTAATCTCTCCAGGGAGTGAGCGTGTGTCCCATTTCCAGTGAGCTATTTATCTCCTTAGAGCAGTGGTTCTCAACCTTCCTAATGCTATGACCCTTTAATACAGTTCCTCATGTTGTGGTGATCCCACAACCATAAAATTATTTTCATGGCTACTTCATAACTGTCATTTTGCTACTGTTATGAATTGAGTGACTCCTGTGAAAGGGTTGTTCAACCCCTAAAGGGGTCGCGACCCACAAGTTGAGAACTGCTGCCTTAGGCCTCCAAATGAGGTCATTAAGCTGTGACCTGATGGACAGGCTAAACTCCACCCCTTCACTCTTAAGTCTCAAATTGACAACAGATTATGTACCGACCACACTTATGATGCAGGCCTTTCCCACGGGCTTACTCTGCAAGGCAGGGTCCTCCCATGGCCATTTGTGCCGGTGGAAACACACTTAGAACACAGGTCAGGAGGCCAGGCCACCCAACTCCGGAGACATTTCTTACTTCTTCTTAGGATTTTCTTCCCTGGCCACTAGGCCATTCCTTTGTCATCAAGTAGTATTTCAGATAGATGGCAAAGCCCGTCTGTTGTTTCCAGGTTCTGCAGAGTGGATAACAGGAGAGCGGACAACAGGAGAGCGGATAACAGGAGAGTGGATAACAGGAGAGCGGATAACAGGAGAGCGGATAGCAGGGGGACTCGCGCTCGGCACAGAGATGTGATCAGTGTGTTTCCTCATCTAGAGGAGTTGGTGATTTTCCTTCATCTTCCTCCTTTGCACTCGTTGGTTTGGAACAAATGGGGAGCATGAGTCTGGTGATTTTTTACTCTTATTTAGGTTTGGTCCTTGCCCAGGGGTCAGCAACCTTTGGAGATGGAAGAGCCAATCCTGACCCTCACAACAATTTAAAAATTACTCGAGAGCCGTAAATATAGTTTTACAAAAACAACAACAACAAAAAAATGAAATCAGCATTCTCTGACTGACATCCTTCCAATGTTTTCCATTTTACATCAGAGCCACACACATGTCTGGTAATCCACTCTGGTCGTCACAGGAGTGGATTACCGACCTGCCAGGCGAGCGTGAGCCTGCTTGAATCTATTTAACTGATCTGTCATGAGCAGGTTCACAGGTTTTTCACAAGGAAATTAAAAAACAAAGGAAAAGAAACTTCTCTGTAGTTGTGAAACTATTCACGATAGATTAAGAAGGAAGCACAATTAAGCTTCTGCTTAGCTGGCTCCCTGGGCCCTCTTCCCCTGTCGGGGATGGTAAATTTGATAAGAGGCTCTGGCTGGGTAGGAAGGTGCTGTAGGTCGGAGAGACCGCTGCGAATCGGACCTCGAAGCAGAACGTCTGATGTGGTGGAAACAGTGCAGATTGAAGCACAAATACGCCGGTACTTTCCTTGCTTATTGAGTGATGGCTATGGGCCACGACACAGGTAATCTCTGCAGGGGCTTGGGGACACCACCCCAGAGAGAGGCAGCACCCTGCAGTGGGCCAGCAGCATGGCCCCTTCAGCCCATGTCTCTGGAGTCTGAGTCACAGATGGTTGTGGAAAGAGGCTATAGTAAGTTACAGTCCTGAAGGTGTTGAACTCCTCAGTGAAGAGAATCCTGAATCAGGGGACTCACTAGTCTAGACTCCTGTGAGGTGTGACGGCCACCGCTGTCCTGTCCCCCCCTCTCTGTGGAAAAGGCAGGTGCTCTCCTTACTCCTCCCTCGGGCTCTCTCTGGCTTCCTGTATCTACACTGACGTAGGTGTTCTATAACACGATCTCATTATTTTCAGTCGTGTCCAAAAGTGTGCTTCTGGCTTCCCTAGAGGCCCAATGCCCATGGAGTGGGATACAAAAGCAGAAAGGAGCATTTTTGGCATCTTCTGTGAAAGCCACAGGTCACTGATAGAGGCCCGCCCTCTACTGTCAGACTGTCCACATTACATCCAGGCCAGGGGCTTAGGGGTACTATAAGGAACTGCAAATGTTGGAGCTGGGGCCTGGGAAGGCTTGTTTCAACAGGGGCTGCTCCCAGGAGAGAACTGCAGTCCAGATAAGGGTCATTAGCACAACAGCACCAAGAAGATTAGTTTGACCATTAGTCAAGTGCTGGGCCAATACATAATCTGGAGCCAGCGTGGACATGTCTACTGTTTTACGAATGGCTCCGTCCCCGAGGCTTGGGAGCCTGGATGAACCGCACCTGTTTCAGAGCTGGCAGAGGGTGGATGCATGCAGAACAACCCTGCCCCTACCCTGGGCCCAAGCCCTGTGAGCTTCCCTCACTGCCTCACTGCCCTGCAAGTAGAAAGCACAGAAAGCCTTTTCTCTGTGTGTGCCTGGAAGCCCAGCCATCTTCCTTCCGCCTGGGAATTCCTCATCCCTGCACCTACCCCACCCTTCTCAGAGCTGGGGTATTCATGAACACCACCCCATGCTGCTGGGGCTTCCTTGCTCTCAGCAGCCTTGTGCCTGTTGCTTCTGTCCCTCTCAGTAAGAGGGCTTGACTGTCCAGAGTCAGATGGTCTGTATGTAGGCCCCCCTGAGGATCTCCTCCCTAGCCCAGCAGAGGGGCTTCTCCTGTCAAGACCCCTGGGCCAGACCTTATCGCTGCTGTGTCCCCGGGCTGCCCTAGGTCCCCTGAGGGCAGCGTCGGGATTAGAAGGAGCCGGGTCAGGGTGAGCAAGACCTGACCTCTGGTTCACGGCCTCTGGCTTCGAGCGCGGCCTTGGCAAGGCCCTGCCTTTCCACAGTGCCTCCTGGGCGGGAGCCCTGGAGGAGCATGACAGGACAGGTCATTGAAATGACTACTTTTCTTTCCCCCGAGAAACTGCACAAGCCTGCCAATTTATTTTTCTTGAGGACCAAAACCTATTAAAATCTTCCTTCGCTCCTTTGGCATCTCCGTATCTGAAAAATGGGTCAGGGAGGGTAGAGGGCTGTGGAGGGGGAAAAGGGCTCTGGTGGCCAGTGGGCTGCCCACGGAGCTGCTAATGAGACCCGCGGTTTGCACAAGCCGTCTACTCCAAGGGAGAAAGATGAGGCTGTGTCCTCTTGCGAAGACTCGGGATGGAGTCGGTGGCAGTGGGGTGGGTTGGGTTTGGTGTGCAAGAGGAAAGCCCAAGAGGACCCGGGCTCATGCGTGTGACTGAGGCAGCAGCTCCCAGGCCTAGGTGGCGGCTGGAGAACTAGTTAGTGCCAGTGCCTGCTGAGTGGACTTGAACCTATGCACAACCCTATGTGTGTCAGAGGGGAATGGTGCTCCAGAGCTTTGCACTAGCGCCACCCCCCCCCTCCCCAAACTGGAACCCATTTGCCAGGTCTTTCTTCCCAAGTACTTCTGGGAGAATGCAAGCCTTCAACCTTCTGGTTCATAGCCGAGTGCATTAGCATTGGCCCCACCCAAGGACGCCTGGCAGCTAGATTGCAACCCTTCAATATCAGATTTAAACTTGGATGCTGGGAGGGAGCTGAAGGAATGGGCCAGAAATGGATCGAGGAGGCTGCAGCAAGCTTGTCTGTGTTCATGAGCTGTGGGAAGGTCTCTCTGAGAGGACCACGCCAGGGTCTTGTTTCTGGAGACCTGAGAGGGTGGACCCTCCTCCCTTCCCTCTGAGAACGTTGCTGGTTCAACTTGGGAGTGTTAAGAGAGGCCCTCAAGCCTGAGTTATTTAGAAATTATCAAGGAGACACTTTTAGGGGGAGTGGGCAATAGGCTTTCAGGGGTGATGGGGAGAGGTTGGTAATTTTTTCTAAGAAAGCTCTGGAAAATCTGCATTGCAAATCCTGCTAAATGTCAGCAGGGGACCCGAAGCTCTGACACCTTCTTGGAGCTCTTTGTGCTGATGAAATTCTTGTCTCCAGCCTAGAACTGGCAGCTTACTCTCCTTAATTTTCATGCAGTAATCAGTGTTGAAAGAGTACTTCTTTGGCAGTTGCCCTTGGGGAAAACTGGGCCCAGACTTGTTATTTAAGGCAGACAATTAAGTGAAGGGAATGATAATACAGCAAACTCCAAGTTCTCCATTCACTTCCAAGAATGCCAACGTTATCCATCTCGTTTCAGTTGGTTTTTTTCCCTGTGGGCTTTGGTGTAGAATGGAAATTGGGGGTAGGCCGATCCACTTTAGAGTGGAGAAGAGTTTTAATGGGTTGATTAAAATAACTTGAAGTCTCTTCTTTAAGATAAATTAGCCCTTTACAGGAGATAAGGTTTTGGCAATGGCTTACAAAGTATCTGGAGGTAACTTTGCTTTAACAACTGTGAAGATCATCAGATTCCCCACTCTGTTCCAGCTGAAAACCAAATCAAAGCCATTGTCACTCTGATGATTTTGACTCACACGGACCCTGTGTAGGGTTTCGGGACTTTACAGGAGCAGCCGGTCTCATTTGTCTCCCGGCGAGCAGCTGGTGGCTTTGAACTACTGACCTTGAGGTTAGACAGCAGCATCAATCTTGGTGTCAATCTTCCTTCAGGAAGAACTGATTGTATCCAACATACCACATTGTCCCTGTCTTCACTCCCAGCGTGCAAACATAGGTCACCCCCACACGAATGAAAGGAAAGAAAGGGTTACACGTCAGGCTGCTAACCTGAAGGTCAGCAGTTTGAGGACACCAGCTAGAAGATGAGGCTTTCTAATCCCATAAAGATTTACAGTCTTGGGGAAACCCCTGGGCAGTGCTATGCTGCCCTATAGGATCATTGTGAATTGACATCAATGGAAAGAGGCTTTGGCTTGAGTGGCCCCCTCCCCCCAGGATTTGTTGTGGCAGAAAAGCACCCCTCAGACACAGTGAGCATTCTCTTTGTACTGTTAGGCCACTTTACTTACATTGAGTGGAAATAAATTCCCCGTAGTCACACCTTTCAAATGCTAAAAGGTGTGATCTCAATGGACTGCCTATGAAATAGGGTTTTCTCTAACTGTAGAGGGGAAGGGCGGACCCAGGGTGGAGTGGGAAGGCATCGCGAGAGAGGCGAAGTGGCCAGCTCAGACCCCAGTCGAGGGCATCTTTGTGCCGGTGGTGGAGCTGCAGGCTGATAAGCAAACGATAATTCCTAGCGTCTTGTCTAGTACCTTCAAGGGGCTGGTTTGAAGTAAAACATCGTGATAGAGCTATAGTCAGAGCATTGCTTCCATAAAAGCAAGTACCACATTAGCAATACTTGGGGCTAAACAAAAGAAAAACTTCTTCTCTCTTTGTGCCTGCTCGCTGTGTGCTACACAGTGGAAGGACAGAGTTGATGGGCCGGGTCCTCGGGAGATTGGCAGGAGAGCCATGTTGGGGAGCTCTTTGTTTAAGAAGTCCTATAACCATGCCACGGAAGACTGCATCTTCTAACTTCCTCCATGGTAGGTTGGCCGTCCTTGGCCAAGGGGAAGGACGTGGACAAGAAGTCAGAGAACTGGTTTGGGATTACATTTTGTAAGGAAATATTTTTGAAAAGTCAAGTCTAGCTCTGGTTTGTAGATTAAGTTTATAAGGGGGCTTTGGAACAGTTGTGAAACCGTGGAATGAAAGGGTGCTGGAATCTCTCCGTGAGCCATTGGTACCCCTAGATGAGAGGCTGCTCTTAAATGCAAGGTACCCAGAACTGATGGAAAAGCTGACGCACCTAGACTGGAAGCCCCTGGGGGCAGCAGGGGGGCAGGAGCACAGGAGACCTGAGTGGCCAGGCAAGATGATGGAATGGTCTGGCTCACAGAATGGCCAGAGGTGTGGCATGAGGCACCCTGACGTTGCCCTGATCCCAAGAGGAGCTGGAAGATGCTCAAGCTGTAGCGGACTTGTGTGGTGCTCTGGAAAAGTGAAAACGCCATGGGGATTGGGGAAGGGGTGGGAGCCAACAGAGGGAGACCAGCTGGACCCAGCAGTTGTTAACAATCCCGGCCGGCGGGGTGCTGGATAGGAATCTGAAGCAGCGATAGAAGGATGAGAAGGAATTTGAGGCTAGTTTCCGAGGAAACATTTAGAGAATTAGGTGACTCACTGGCTGTAGAGAATGAGGCAAGCAATCTGGAATCTGGAATGGTCGATTCCAATTTCTATTGGCTAGAAATCTACAGAAACACACACACACACACACACACACACATACACACACACATGTCTAGTGTATTCTGATATGTTCTACTTTCATGGCCTGAGAAATATATCACTGGTCTCCCTCACTAAGTTGAACCCAGTCACAGTGTTCAAAACTGTGGGTGAGCCATCTCTCCCCTAGATGATGGGTTGCTGTGTGCTGCACCCCCTTAGGACCTGCTCCAGCAGATGGGAGGTGGACACATTAAGGTACAAAGACAGTTACCGCCTTCTAGTTCTGTGTCCAGCAAGCGTTGGGGAGACACTGTTGATGCCGGCTCTGCTCCAGGAATGGGCTAAGGGAGGAGTGTAGGAAGGCGAGAGCTCGCTGTGCCTCAGGCTGCAGCACTGGAGAAATGTTCAGTGGGAGCCCCACAGCCTCCCTGCCGAGCCCGGGCTGCCCAGAGCAAAAGCCAAGGCCCAGGAAGACCGCGGCAATGTGACCTGCTCACCACACACCACGGAGGCCTGCCAGGAGTGGCGGAGCCTTTTGGACCCCCCTGAAGGGAAGAACGGAGAAGCCAGAACTTGTCCGTCCAACAGAAATGAAGGTGGTGTCAGGACACTCTCAGGTGAAGGGAAACCAGAGAACGTCTCTAGCTTCGTACCTGCTCCTAAGAACTTGCCCTAGACGCGTTGGGGGGGAAGTGCAATGGCGCTCGAGGGAAACTTGGAGCATCCAGAGGGATGACAAAAACAAGAAAAATCAGTAATGCCTAAACGCAGTTGTGTTAGTCTGGGTTGACTAGAGACACAAATTCTTAGACACTCATATGTGTATAAGGGAGAGCTTTATATCAAGAAGCAATTATGCAATCAATAAAACATCCCAACCCAGTCCAGATCAAGTCCATGAGTTCAATATTAGCCAGTAAGTCAGATATTCACCCATGAATTCCTCTTGAGACTCACACAACACATGCAATGACACCGAGTGCAGGAAGATCACAGGCCAGTGGGTGGGAATTCTTGTGGATCCAGTGGTGGTGGAAGCATCTCAGCACTGGCGTGGGTCATCACGTGGCTCCTCCAGCTCCAGGACTCTAGCATAGCTCTGTGTGTTGTCAGCAGGAATCTCTCACAGGGAGTGTCTGAGCATCCCGCCGCCTCCAGCGAGCTATTTATCTCCTTAGCACCTCCAAATGAGGTCATCAAGCTGCGACCTGATTGGCAGGCTAAACTCCACCCCTTCACTCTTCATAGTCTCAAGTTGACAACAGGTTATGTAACTACCACAGCAGTAGACCATTCTCCTCCCCTTGGATTCTTTAAAATATTTTTAACAGTTGGAAGCAGAAGTTGGAGGCGGTTTTGAAAGAATGAACACACGTAAGACTGCTACAACATGGAGTAAGCTCAAAACCAGGTGAGCTGCAGAGTCAATTCTGCTGAATAGCGGCCAGGTGTGCTGGTGTGGGCTGTGCACTCCTTCACTTTTCAAAGGTCATGATCCTTGGGAAGTAGACCAGTAGGCCTGTTTTGTTTTGTTCTTTTTCCTTTCCTCTTGGTAGCTCTGGGTGGATTCAGACTGCCTACTCTGCAGTTATTACCACAGTGCCTACTGTCTTGCATCGCATAACCTGGTGTGGTGGGTAAAGGGACCAACCAATGTGATGGTAAAGTTTGCACATTCTACTTGAAAATGGAGAATGCTGAAGTCGGCCGTGAAGTCAAGAGTACATATTATAATCCCAAGAGCAACCTCTTAAACTATGCAAAACTACACAGTGAGAAACACCATAGGAAATTATAATTGCATCGTGAAAAATGTTGAAATCATTCAGAAGAAGGCAGGAAAGGGAAAACAGGAATCATAATAAATAAAAAGGGAATAAGCAGGAAACAAATAATAAAACGACAGACCTACATACCAAGGTATCAATTACATCACGTGTAACCGGTCTAAGTACAGCAATTAAAAGACAGATGATCCGAATGGATAAACAAAGTAGGCCCCAACTAAATGCTGCCTACAAGACACACACTTTAATGATAATGTTACCAGTAGTTTAAAATCAAAAGGAGGCAGGAATAAAGATCATGCAAACCCTCATCTGAAGAAGACCGAAGTTCCTCTATTAAAGTAGACATCAGAAGAGAGAAAATGGTCATTCAAGGATGACCAAGCAGGGCATTATCATGGTAAAAGGGGTCAGTTTGCCCAGAAGACCTACAACTGTGCATGCACCTAACAATGCCATTTCAAAGTACAGGAAGCACAGGCTGGCAGAGCTGAAATGCGAAATATAAAAATCCTCAGCTGACGCAAAGAGCCCTGGTGGTGTGTAGTGGTTACAAGTTAACTGCGATCTGCACGGTCAGCAGTTCAAAACCACCAGCAGCTCCTCGGGAGAAAGACTGGGCTTTCTACTCCTGTAAATGGTTATAGTCTTGAAAACCTACAGGGGTCACGATGAGTCAGCATTGGCTCAGTAGTGGTGAGTTTGGAGTTTAGATCATTGACGACGACAGAGGCCCTCTTGTAATCGATGGAACCAGTAGATCAAATGCAGCAAGGGTCGAGAAGAACTGAGCAATGTCAGCAACCAAATGGGCCAGCTGCCTAGGGAAGCGTGCTCGCTCTTTTCAAGAGCACAGAAAATGTTCACCACGTTCGCCACATCCATAGGACATTTAAGGAATTAAAATCATACAAGACATCTGTTCTGATGTAGTGGAATTAAACTACAAATCAATAAACAGGTAACAGGAATATCTAGAAACAGTTGGAAATTAACCAAGGCTTCCAAATTCCCTGTGACTTACAGAGGACTCGTCCATGGAAAGGATGAGAGGAAAATGAAAGTGCCACATACCAATAGCATTTCAGGTTTATATTGGGAAATATATATATAAAATTTTATTTTTTGCTCATTTTATTGGGGGCCTGTACAACTCTTATCACAATCCATATATCCATTCATTGTGTCAAGCGCATTTGTACATTTGTTGCCATCATCATTCTCAAAACATTTTCTTTCTACTTGAGCCCTTGGCATCAGCTCCTCCTTTTATCCCCTCCCTCTCACCTCCTTCCCTCACTTCCCTCCCTCCCATCCTGAACCCCCGGCAATTTATAGATTTTTTTTTCATGTGTTACATTGACCGATGTCTCCCTTCACCCACTTTTCTGTTGTTCGTACCCCTGGGAGGGGGTTATGGATAGATCATTGTGATCAGTTAGTTTCCCCTATCTCCCCCAACCTTCTCCTTCCCCTCCTGGAATGTCTACTCTCATTATTGGTCCTGAGGGGTTTATCTGTCCTGGAT
>NW_022111300.1:23049575-23051640 GCF_000313985.2 Echinops telfairi
ATGAGCACACAGGCTGGTGTGCTTCTTCCATGTGGGCTTTGTTGCTTCTCAGCTAGATGGCCGCTTGTTTATCTTCAAGCTTTTAAGACCCCAGATGATATATCTTTTGATAGCTGGGCACCATCAGCTTTCACATATATATTTAAAAGAAGGGAGAGAAAAATCCAAATATATCTAGAGGCCCCAAGAAGCAGAATTAATCGGGCAAAAAACAAACTAGCTTATTGCCAGTGAGTCAATTCTGACTCTCAGTCACCTTATGGGCAGAGCAGAGCTGCCCACGAGGATTTTCAAGGTTGTCACTTGTTACCGGAACAGAAAGCCTCATTTTTCGTGGACTGGCTGGTGACTTCGAACTGCTGATGTTGTGATTAGCAGTTCAACATGTAACCACCAGGGCTCCTTGACCCATAGGATAGACATCTGTATGTATTTTAAAGGGTTAGCATGTGTCATGGGGGACGGGGGTGGGAACTGCCAAGTCCTACATCTTAGGGCAGGTCAACAGGCTGAAAACTCTGGTATCATTTCTGTTAAGAGTCTTGATGCAGAATTCTTTCTCTCAGAAACCTCAGTTTTTGCTCTCAAGACCTTCAAAGGTGGGATGAGGCCCACTCACCCAGGATGCACGAGGCAGTCTGACCAGCCCCGCACTGTGAGGAAGAGCTGCGACTACACAAGGAAGTTAGCGTGCAGCTGTGCGGCTTCTGGAAAAGAGGCTCAGAGGGTTCCACAGGTGGGATCTGCATCTTCTTCCAGCGCAGAGAGAGAACGCTTGCCAGAGCACTGTATGAGGCCTGTCTCTCCTTGTTATAAAGACCAGACTGAGGCTGCTGCAGACCTCCGTCCTGGGGAGCATGGGTGCAGGAATCTTCAAATCCCTCAACCCAGTAAAAGGGTAACGCACAATGGTTCAGAGAGGATGCAAGACAGGTTCGGTATTTAAGATTCAATCAGTAAAGAACTGTATTGAAACCACCGAAGATAAAATCCAAATCCGAAGGAGGGAATGGTAGCAGAGTTTACACTGTGAACACCTGGTTTGCCGAAGGCTGTGGATGACGGTGGGAGCCCCAAATCCATTTGCAGGATCCACACCCAGATCAAGCCTCTGATAAATTCCTTCTGACGATAGTCCAGGGATGGGACTAGTCTTGTTATCAGATAGAGAACACTGTAGAGACGATTAGGGTACGTATAGTTAGGTTAAGATGTAATATCTTATTTGATCTCCTTTTTGACCCATTTAAAAGTTTCTGTTAAAATTTAAAAAAACATTTTAAGTGAAGAGGTGCTACCCGTGGATGTGAGCCCTAGTGACCATGCACCAGGGATGTGAAGGACCCTGCTTCCATGCAGAGCCCACTGGAAAGCGAACGAGGGCAGCTGTAGTTATCTTAAAATGTAATGCCTTACCATTTGATCACCCTTTTGACCCGTTTTTAAATTTGTAGTTTTTAATGTTGTCTACTCTTCAATTGAGGTTTTTCTGTGTTTTATTTTGCTGTTGTTGTTAGTTTGTTGTTTGTTTTAGATGTTTTTCTGGAAATGAAATCCAGAATCTATAGATTGCCATCTACAGAGATGGCAACTGGATTAATGATTTCTTGGGGTTATAGCAGGGAAGGTTGTCAGGAAATGGGGAGCTAATATCAATGAGTATCAGAAAGAAGAAAATGTTCTAAAATTGATTGTGGTGATGATTGTACAGTTTCTTGATATGATTGAACTATTGTATGCTATGTGGATTATGTGCCAATAAAACTGTTTTTAAAAAAGAAAGATTACATGCAGGAAAAATATATAAACCACCTAAGAAAGAAAAAGCATATGATCAAATCGATTGGTGCAGAAAAATCATTTGATGAAATTCACTATCCAATTGTGAGCAAAGCAAAACAAAGCTAGAAATTGAAGTGAGTGCCCTCACCTTGATAAAAGCATTTATAAAACTGTACAGTTAACATCATACTTAATGGTGATGTTCCCCTAGCATTGGGCAAAAGACAAGAATGTCTATTCTCACCACTCTGCTGAACATTAAACTGAAAGTTTCAATGAACGC
>NW_022111300.1:23052679-23062113 GCF_000313985.2 Echinops telfairi
CATCTTGATCTTTGATTTCACTTGGCAAGCTTTTTTGAGGCAAGATAACACGATGCATCTCCCACTGGCTTGATTGATGTTTGGTTTCCGGGTCATAAGAATAGCACCATGTCTCCTCACCAGTCATGACCTTGGGGAAAAAGTTGGGTCGCGTTCTGAGCTGTTCCACAGCATGTTTCCACTGGATGCTATTTTTCCTGGTTGGTCAGAACCGGAGGCACAAGTCTTCTGTTAAAAATCGCTGAACTGAGTTCCAAGATAGTCCAGATAACTTCCCCATCTCTTCAGTGGTCCGTTGTCAGTCTTGGAGCACATTTTGTCAACATGCTTATTCATTCAGGAAATTAATGGATGTCCAGAATGAGGTTTGTCATCAATTGAAATTTCACCATTTTTGAAACAAGAAAAACACTCGTATGCTTGAGTTTTCCCCATAGCACTGCCCTTGTAAGCTGTGTTCAACATCACAACAGTTTCTGTGGCATTTCTCCTGAGCAAGAAACAAAATTTCACAGTCGCACGCTGTTCTCTCAAATGGGCCACCAGAAGAAACAAGGTACAAGTGAAACTGCTTTTACAAAAAAATTCACTGTGACCAGAAGGAACCTTCCCAGGAGGCGCTGCTGGCTGCTCTAACTCAGAGTGAGTCGCTAGACGCTCACCTAGTGGGAAAGATGCATGCTCTAAAAGCTCCTCTGGGCAGAGCTTTTTCCATTTTTGGTGGGGGGGGAGGGGGGCCAGTACTCCCTCATGCATTTAACAAAATGCATGTGGAAACTGTGTGCTGAAAATGTAAAAACACAGACAAAAGTAATCAATAACCAAAAAGACATACTAGGTTTGTGGTCAATTGAAAATTCAGAACAGTGACATATTAATTCTCACAAAACTGATTTATAGATTTAATGCAATGCTCATGAAGTTTCCAGAAAATTAAATTTAGTTTAAAGATTTGGACAAGTTATTTCTTTTTTAAAAATCATTTTATTGGGGGATCGTACAATTCTTATCAGAATCCATACATATATCCATTATGTTAAGCACATATGTACATTTGTTGCCATCATCCTCAAAACATTTGCCTTCTACTTGAGCCCTTAATATTGGCTCCTCATTCCCCCCCCCCACTACCCCCCTCCCTCAAGAACCCTTCATAATTCATAAATTATTATTATTTTGTCATATGTTACACTGTCCGACGTCTCCCCCCGCCCTCTTCTCTGCTGTCCATCCCCCAGGGAGGAGGCTATACGTAGATTCTTATAATCAGTTCTGGACAAGTTATTTCTAAATTGTATCTGAGACTGCAAAATAACCAGAATGGCCAAAGAATTTTGGAAAAGAGGAAAGTTACCTTCGTAAAGACCGCGCAGTCTTGGCAAAAGAATAGACAGGTACATCAGGGGAGCAGACTAGAGAATCCAGAATTAGATGTCCACAGCTGCTGTCAGGAGGTGGGGTCCGGCCACTTTTTGATGCATAGCGACCTCATGTGACAGCCGAGCAGTCCCATCACGTTTTTCTGGGCTCCCTATGCCAGAGCCTTCTGCCAAGAAGGCCCCGGTGACTTTGTGGTAGCAGCTGGGAGAGCGGCCTGGTTCCTTCGGTAAAAGACCCAAGAGCAGCCCCACTGCTGTGAAGTCATGTCAGCTCATGGCCCCCCTTAAAAGACTGCAGCCTAATAAACGTCGTAGGGTTGTCACGGGGTGGGGGTGGGGGTTCGTTCTGAGTTGAATATCAACTCTTCAGACAACCTCCCCTTCCTCATGAGAAGCACTAATTTTCCCGGCACCTATAACCCCCAACACACAGGCTTTCGGGTCATAGATTTTATCTCTTGTGTGATTTTTTTTCACTTGCCAGCCCAAGGTGAGGCTTTTCAATCAGTGCGGCCTCAAGGTGCTTGAATCTATTTAGCGCCATCTTGTGTGTCTGATGGGTTTTGCAGGAAGGATTGTTCGCATTAGGGCGGTGGTGTAAGTGTGCTTATGAGATACGAACTTCCTGGTGGCTTAACTCCTCCAGTGTGAGCGGCTGAAAGCCTTTGGAGAGGAGTAGGTTCTAGAAAGCTGGTAGCAATCTGTGTCTGTTCTTCATTGTTGACGTGCCGCCCTCTTTCACAGCAGTTGCCTGGTTTTCTGTGCATTTCTGCATTACTGAAAGCCTTTAGCACTGAGATTGAACTTCATTCCTGCCTTCTCAGCCTGCAGGAAGGTTGAAGCGGCTCTCATTCCCTGCACTGTTAGGTTGATTTACAGGAAGATGCTACAGTGTGCCTCAGGACAAGCTTCCTCAGCAATGGAATTTAGGGTTGGGGAAAGGACTGTGGTGTGAACCGCCATTCCTGGGACATTTGCCAGTTTGCTGTGGGAGGGAGGAATAGGGGTAGGGAGAAGGTGTGTGTGTGTGTGTGTGTGTGTGTGTGTGTGTGTGTGTGAATGTGCTAAATTCCCAGTTCTTTCTCGGAGGCAGCATCTTTCTGAAGGAGAGAGATTGGGGTGGGGGCGGGGGTGCTTCTCTTGACAGCCTCAGATGAGCGAGTGAAAGTTCTAAAACTAAGAACACCCAATGTTTTGCACGATACAGGCTTCCTCTTTGTATATGAGTATTTATTGACTTTTCTTTCTTTCTTAATCATTTGATTGGAGGCTCTTACAGCTCTTATCAAAAGTCATCCATCCATCCATTGTATCAGGCACATTTGTACATATGTTGCCATCATCATTTTCTTTCTACTTGAGCCCTTGGTATCAGCTCATTTACCCCCTCTCTTACCCTCCTCCCTCATGAACCCTTGATAATTTATAAATTATTATTTTTTAACTATCTTACACTGACTGCTGTCTCCCTTCACCCACTTTTCTGTTGTTCATTCCTCTGGGAGGGAGGTTATATGGTGATCATTGTGATTGGTTCCCCCTTTCTCCCCCCACCTTTCCCTTCTCTTTCCTGGTATCACTACTCTCATTATTGGTCTTGAGGGGCTTATCTGTCCTGGATTCCCTGTGTTTCCAGCTCTTAGCTGTAGCAGTGTACATGCTCTGGTCTAGCCCGATTTGTAGGGTAGAATTAGGGTCAAGATAGTGGGGGGAAGAAGCATTAAAGATCTAAAGGAAAGTTGTATGTTTCATCGGTGCTATTCTGCACCCTGACTGGCTTGTCTCCTCCCTGTGACCCTTCTGTAAGGGGACGTCCATTTGCCTACAGGTGGGCTTTGGGTTTGCACTCCCCCTCATTCACAGTGATATGCTTTTTTGTTCTGGGTCTTTGATGCCTGATACCTGATCCAGTCTATACCTCTTGATCACACAGGCTGGTGTGCTTCTTCCATGCGGGATTTGTTGCTTCTAAGTTAGATGGCCACTTGTTCATGTTCAAGGTTTTAAGACCCCAGATACTATATCTTTTGATAGCTGGGCACCATCAGCTTTCTTCACCACATTTACTTATGCACCCACTTTGTTTCAGTGATCGTGACGGGGAAGGTGAGCATCATAGAATGCCAGGTTATTAGAACAAAGTCTTCTTGTATTGAGGGAGGACTGGAGTAGTGTCCCAACATCTGTCTGCTACCTTAATACTTAACCTATAAATATATGCACATAGATCTATTTCCCTATTGTTATATATAAATATATTTACATATGTGCCTGCCTGTATTTAGACCTCTATAAATGTCCTTTGCCTCCTAGTTCTTTCCTCTTGTCCCACTATCATGTTTGACCTTCATTAGGCTTTCAGTAATTCCTCTCGGCCACATGGCACTTGATCAAGCCGCATCAGGCATCCTATGCCCTCCTTGCCATCAAATTTAGATCTCTTGTTGTTCTCTTGTTCCTGCTCCTCCCTCCCTCCCTCTTTTTTTTTTTTTTTGGTTTTTCTCCTTGATGATTTGGGAATGGGTTCTCGAACATCAACTATCTATATTTGTCTACTTTGTACTTAGTGTATTTTCCTTATTTGTATTTTGTTCTGTTCAGTAAATACCATTTCATATAGATTTTCTCCAAGTCACACATAAGCTCTGTGTGTATGTAATGCATAGAAACGAATGTGTAAGAAAAATATATCAGTATCTTCAGGATGATCCTCCTTCAACAGATGATGAATGATCTTTATCTTAAAATACTCTTCTGAAGTTTTCAATTTTCTAAATGATACTTGTTACCAGGGAAAAAAAATTACATTGCCTGAGAAAAAAAAGTCGCTGCCAGGTGTGTGAATCGGGGATCCCCGTCGGTGGTGGGTTCTGCACTGGGCTTACAGCAGCAAGTTCAGCAGTGTGGACTCACCCGCCGTGCTGTGAAAGAAAGTGGCGTTCCAGTCTGGGAAACCCATAGCGCAGTCCTACCTGCCCCCAGGGCCGCTATGCCTTGGCATTGATGCATCAAGTAGTTAGTGAGTACTTAGTTAGGGTATGTTAAGGAGCCTGGCAGTGCAGTGATGAAAGTGTTCCCTACTAACCAAAGTCAATAGTTCAAACCCCCGCAAGTACGGCATGGGAAACAGATGTAGCAGTTGGCTTCTGTGGCGGGTACAGCCTTGGAAATGCTGTGTGGCCATTTGGCCCTGTCATGGAGGCTCTCTGCAGCTGTGGTGCCATAGGTGACGTGAGAGCAAGGTGAGGCTGGCTGCTTCCACACACATTTACAGACTTGGAGACCCACACAGGCTCTTCTGTGCCCCACAAAGTAGCTACAAGGTGGAACTGACTTGATGGCAATGGGCTTGGGACTATGGGTTTTATGGGGTCACTAGTGGTACGGCGAGATATAAGCATTGGACTGCTAACCTCAAGGTTGGCGGTTCAAACCCATTGGCTGCTCTGTGGAAGAAAGATGGAACTCCCTGCTTCAATGATTATTTACAGTCTCAGAAACTCAAAGAGGCCATTCTCTTCAGTCCTCGGGGGTTGATGAGTCAGAGTCCACTCGATAGCAGTAGATCCTGTAGGGATCTAGACACCAAGAATCCATTTGTCTCGCTTCTTCTTGTTGTCAAGTGCTTTCAGATCGATTCTGACTCAGAGAGACCCAGTGTGACCAATGAGAACTCTCCCATCGGGTTTCCTGGGCTAACTCTTTATCGTCGCCGGTCTTTTCTCCTGTTGAGCTTCTGGAGGATTCCAGCAGCTGACCTCTCAGGCAGCACCTAAGTGCTTGACCATTTCACCACCAGGCCTCCATATGTTGATGTGTCTTTGCGTTGTTTTTTTGTGTTTGTTGTTATGAGGTGCAGTTGAGCAAGTTCTGACTTCATCTAGTGACCCCATGTGCAACAGCACGAAACGCTGCCCATTCCCAGGCCATCCTCACACTTGTTCTTATGTCGGACAGAGCCCACTGTTGCAGCCACAGTGTCCATCCATCTCATCGAAGATCTTCCTCTTTTTCTCTGACCCTCGATTTGACCTAGCATCATGTCTTCTTCTAGGGACTGGTCTCTCCTGACAACATGTCCAATGAACTTGAGATGACATCACACCATCCTTGCTTCTAAGGAGCTTTCTGGCTGTATTTCTTCTAGGACAGATTTGTTTGTCCTTCTGCCAGCCCATGGTGCAGTCATATCCTCCTCTGGCACCAAATTTATATGCATTGATTTGTCTTTGGTCTTTCGTAATCAGCCTCCAACTTTCATGTGATTATGAGGCAATTAAAAATACCATGGCAGAGACCCAAAGCCCATTTGTAGACCACTGGACATCCCCTTATAGAAGGGTCACAAGGAAGGGATGAGTCAGCCAGAGTGAAGTATAGCACTGACGAAACACACAATATTCCCCTAGTTCTTTAATGCTTCTTGCCCTCCCATCCCCCGCACACACACACAATCACGACCCCAGTTCTACCTTATAAACCTGGCTAGACTGGAGCATGTACACTAGTACAGATAAAAGCTCTCAACACAGAATCCAGGACAGATAGCCACCCCCTGCCACAGAACAGTAGTGGGAGTAGCGATCCCATGAGGGTAGGGGGAAGGTAGGGGAGGAGGGGTAACTGATGGCAATGATCGATGTATAACTCCCCCCAGGAGTTCGCCCCCAGGAGGACGAACAACCATAATGTGGGCAAAGGGAGACAGTGGGCGGTGTCAGATAGGAAAATAATAATAATTTATCATTTATCAAGGGTTCGCAGTGGGGGAAGAGGAGCTGATACCAAGGGCTCAAGTAGAAAGAAAATGTTTTTGAAAATGATGATGGCAACATATGTACAAACATGCTTGATACAACTGATGTTTGGATTGTTATAAGAGCTGTAAGAGCCCCCAATAAAATGTTTATTTAAAAAGAAAGAAAGAAAATAACCATGGCTCGAGTCAGATGCACTTAGCCCTCAAAGTGACACCTGTGCTTTTCAACACTTTAAAGACGTCTTCTGCAGCAGAGTGACTGACTGCAAGGTGTTCCTTGATACCCTGACTGCTGCTTCCAGGAGCATCGATTGTGGAGTGAAGCAAGACAATATCTTCGACAACCTCCATCTTTTCTCCACTTAGCATAATGCTACCCAGTAGTTCAAGTGTGAGGAGTGTGGTCATCTTGACATTGAATTGTCATCAGTGCTTGATCGTCATCAGCAAGTGATTCAAGCCCTCCTCACTTTCAACAAGCAAGGCTGTGTCATCTACACATCACATTCTTCTTCATATAATCCAGCTTCTCTGATTATTTGCTCAACATACAGAGTGAATAACGAGATGCTACACCCCTGATGCACACGTTTCCTTATTCTATTCCTTTATTCTGTTCACACAACTGCCTTTTGGTTTCTTATGAGCACAATGAAGTGTTCTGGAATTCCCATTCTTCTCAAGCCTACCCAGAGTTTGTTATGGGCCACAGTATCAAATGTATTTGCATAGTTAATAAAGCACAAGTAAGCATCTTTCTGGTATTCTCTGCTTTCAGTCCAGATGCATCTGACATCAGCAATGATATCCCTTGTTCCATGGCTTCTTCTGACTCCGGCCTGAAGCTCTGGCAGCTCCCTGTCAATGCACTGCTACAACCATTATTGGAAGCTATTCAACAACATTTTACTTGCATGTGATATTAATGATAATATTTTATAGTTTGGGCTTCCTGTTGGGTCACATTTGCTTAATGGCAAAAAACAAAAACAAAACATGGTCCTTGTTTTTGTTTTTTTGAGTGTAATGACAATCTGTTGTGACTATTAATTTCCTAAACTAAGAGTTTAGGACTTTTTTTTTTTCATGAATTCTGGTATTTTCAGCTGAAATCTCTTAAACAGCCCAATAGATAAGATTTAAGTGCATACTTACCCTTTACTGAAGGACTGGGATCTCTCAGGGTGATTGTGGAGCCCGGGGTTTGCTTGGTCATCAGCTGGGGCCCTGGACAGGCTGCTTTGGGAAATCTATGTGTCCTCTTGGCCGCTGACAACCCAGACACCATCTCACACTACCTTCACCCATGCCTGGCCTGGCACACAGCTGAAGAATCATCAAAACTAAGCATATGTCCATCAAGGCCCAAAGAAACAATAATCACTGGTTTGGGTGCTTACATTGCACCCTGGGTGCTGCGAATAGCTTCGTTCCTTCTGATGGGGCCAATACGCTTCTCTGTGAATTGACATTTAGCTGATTTCAGAGCTCAAGGATTTGGAGTCTATCCCCAACAGACAGCGTACTTCGCGTCTTGGAATCTCAATGGACGTGATTATTGAAGATCGTATGTACCGACGAAACCACAGTGACACCGTGTTTCTTATGTTCTTCTCTGTAGCTTTGGGCCAGATTATGTTGTATGTGGATGGGATGAACGGAGTCATCAGCCACAATGAAACCATCCAGTGGCTGTACACGCTCGTTGGCTCCAAGGTAAGAGAAACTTGGGATGGATTATCTGAGTGGGTTTCCATAGCATGCCCCTGCCTTGTGTCACCCTCTCCGGGGACAGACAGCTCTGCTGAAAGAACGCATCCTCAGTTAGACTCAAAGCTTGCCTCTTGCAAATGAGGACCACTGCCTACATTTTAAAACACACCAGTCACTCATGAATTCCTAGTGCGCTTCTCTTTCTTCAAAACTGTGTTTTCTCCCTTCGTTTTAATCATAGGTCTTTGGTTTACTTGGTGTTTCATCTTTAATTACATTATACCATAGATGTATTAATTTTGCCTGCTCTATTTCATATATGTTCAGCTACTTAATCAAGTATGTATTGATATGTTGTGCATATGAAAGGGTTTTCAAAAGTCCGTGGAATCATTCCATTATCTTTTAATTTCATTTTCACACTTTGTTTTATAAAAAAAAGTTAAACAAGTTAGAAAAACTCCAAGCTTCCAAATAACTTCTGTTATTATGATAGAATATGAAGGAAGAAAAAAGAGAAGACTTCTTCATGGTAAAAATAAAATGCAGCTGACTTCTTCCAAAAATAAAATAAAATAAAAGATCATTTTACTGGGGGCTCTTACAGCTCTTATAACAATCCATACATCAATTGTATCGAGCACATTAGTACAAATGTTGCCATCATTCTTTTCTAAACATTTACTTTCTATTTGAGCCCTTGGTGTCAACTCTTTATGCCCTCCTTCCCACTCTCATTACCCCTTGATAAATTATAATTTTCATATCTTTACACAGACCACTGTCTCCCTTTCCCCATGGTTTCTGTTGTTTGTCCCCCTGGGGTGTGGAGTGGGGGTGTGGTTACGTGTCGATCATTGCTTTCACAAACTTTTTCAAGCTTTTTTGTATATATGTGTTTTGTGATCCACAAGTCACCCTGGTGGCATGACCATTAAGCCCTTGCCCGCCACAGGCAAGCCTGGTGACTTGAACCCACCTCGAGCTGCCCAGGAGAGAGATCTGCCAGGCTTTTCCCTGAAAGATGCAGCCTAGGAAACGCTATGGGAGACGTGTTACTCAGTCCCATGGAGTCACTGTGCATGGAAATCAGCTGACAGCACCCACCGATAACAACCTTCCTCGGTGTCCATGAAAGAATGTCTAAATGCCTTTCAGCGATACTATGAATCATAGCAGTAACTGATATTTGCTATAGACTTACCAAGCACCAAACTTAGGTCTTTTAAAAAAAATCACTTTATTGGGGGCTCATACAACTCATCAAAATTCATACATACATTCATTGTGTCAAGCACATGTGTACATTTGTTGCCATCATCATTCTCAAAACATTTGCTTTCTACTTGAGCCTTTGGTATCAGCTCCTCATTATTTTGTCATGTCTCACACTGTTGGATGTCTTCCTTCACCCACTTTTCTGTTGTCCATCCCCCAAGGAGGGGATTATATGGAGATCCTTGTGATTGGTTCCCCCTTTCTATCCCACCTTCCTTCCACCCTCCTGGTATCACCACTCTCACCACTGGTCCTGAAGGAATCATCTGTCCCGGATTCCCTGTGTTTCCAGTTCCTATCTGTAC
>NW_022111300.1:23063256-23106045 GCF_000313985.2 Echinops telfairi
GCAGGCACCCTCTGAACCACTGTGCCACCAGGGACGCCTTTCTCTGTAGGCAGGTAGTGGTAGGGAGCTTTCTGCTGGGCTCTTTCATTTCCCTCCCAACTTTCTTTCCCCTGTAGTACTGATGACAGAGTCGGTTCCCCACTTCATAAAAGAAGCAGCTACAATTGCTCTCAAGAGACAGAAAACCATTTTTACAAGGTTTTGTTTTTGGCGTTGTTTTCTGTAGAAAGTGGAAACTACTCTTGGGTGATCTTAGAGTGGAATGCTGGGCCTACCAGGTTGGCTTTGCCAGGCCAGGGCGAGATTTCGATCTCAGAGTCTGTTCCAGTGTTCTCTGGTTTCCCTCCTTTCTGCTGGAGGCCAGCCTCCTGGTTCCAGGAGCCCCTCGCCCAGCGTTGATGCTCCTTTGGAAGCCAGCCCCTTTGCCAAGGCTCTCTGGGTGGTCTCACAGAGCGTCAAGCTGGAAATATTGAAGGAGCTTGTGCAGATACTGATGGACTTCGGCAACATGTCATGTCTGAGCTTTAAAAATCTTTGTAGCTCCACATGGACATGACGAGATGCCAGCAACTAGCCCATGTCTAACGTGCCCTGGGACCTAACATGCGGGCGGTGGGAAGGCCTTGCTGTGTGAGCCCCTCCCAGAGAGGGCAAGAGCGTGGTGAGGCCAGGGCTGCCGACACAGGAATCAGCGTGAGGAAGGAGGGGGCGGGCTCGAAGAAGAGGAGAGAGAAAGGCATGGGCGAGCAAGAGGCCACCAGGGAGGCAGAGAGAGGCATGCGGCAAAGAGGCAGGAGAAGAGAAAGGCACTTGTTTGCATGGCAGACGAACGGAAGCCACAGTCTTGGCGGTGGCAGCATCTGCATGTTGCTTTCCCCCCAGAACCATTTCCTTAGAGAAGTATGAAGGTGGAAGGAAACACGTCGAAGCCGTATTGTGTTTCTCACCAGGATGGAGAAACCATAAAATCCCAAAGCCTCCTCATGCTTGCACGGGGACTTAGCACTTACCCGTGCTCCCGTTGCTTGTGTCCCACCAAGACCAGTTCCAGGAGCGTGGCCACTTCCTTCCAGCTGTTTCAGAGCCCTGGTGGTGGAGAGAGGAGCCCTCATGGCAGAACGAGTTACCAGTTGGGCTGCTAAACACAATGTGTGCAGTTCAGCTCCTTGAGAGCAAGATGAGGCTTTCTACTCCTGCAAAGAGTCACCGTCTCAGAAACCCACAGGGGCAGCCGTGCCCTGTCCTGTAGGATCACCGTGGGTGAGAATTGGTGCCAGGGTCCGGTGATGGAGACCCCACGCTGTGTCCCAGAATAACTGTTCTCCACACAATCATCCATGGCTGGTGTGTTGGGAGCAGATCACCAGATGGTTCTTCCAAGGAACCTCCGCGTGGATTTGAACCTCCAACCTTTCAGTTAACAGGTGCACGGCCTGTGAGCGCTGCCCAGGGACTCTGTAACCTACAGCCATTGAATTGACTGCCACACATAGCTACCCTTGAGAGGGTTTCCTGGCTGTCAACTCTGGGAATAGACAGCCTCGTCTTCCTCCTGAGGCCCATGAGGTTAGCAGCCCAATGCTCACCCCACAACGCTACCAGGGCTGTGTGTGCTTGTAGGTGATGGCTGTTCAAGGCCTGTGCCCCCTCCTTGGGGCCTCTGCCTGAGGTGCTGTCAGGGCCTCCTCCCAACCACTCAACCACCTGTGCTGGACCAGCGTGCTCTTCTTCCCCACCTCTCTCTTTGCCTTAAAGGACAGTCCACAGTAGTCTCTGATTCCTGTACCCAACACAACACCGGTCACTGTAAGGACAAAAAAATTGTTCCAAGAGTCAATCTTGGAGCTGACCATCTGCTTGGCTAGAGTGATGTTGGCGGCTATGTACCACCTGACCCCATGTGACCTTTCCCAGTGTGCCAGGAACTAAAAGTCAACAGCAGCATCTCTCATTTACAAAATGGACTAGTAGCCTCCTGACATGCCCCCTACTTCCAGTATTCCCTAAGCTCACTGCCATCGAGTCGATACCAACTCGGAGTGAACTGCCCCATGGGTTTCAAAAGCCGTAAAGCTTCACTGGGAGTAGAGAGCCCCATCTTTCCAACTGTTGGCCTGTGGTTAACAGCCCAGCACATAGCCCTCCATGCTGCCTGGGCAACTCCGGGACCCATCCAACCTCCCTGCCCTCAAGGGGAAACCGATTCATAGTGACTCTCCAGGGCAGGGTAGAACTGCCCCCTGTGAGTGTCCAAGACTAGCACTGGTGATAGAGTAGGAAACCCTGTCTGTCTCTCTCAGAGAGACTAGTGGTTTCGAACTGCTGACCTTGTGCTTAGCAACCCAATGCCACTGGTAGGACACATCCTCCATAGTTTTAGAGAAGGAAACCAGCCCTTCCCCAGACACCCAGGTTGGGTGATACAGCCACATTAGGTTTTCCTGGTGCAAAGTGAATTATGAAATCAGGAACGCCAGGCAATTTTAGGGTTCCTTTTGATACAGAGTCAGGATTCTCTTAGCCCGAAAGATTTACCTTGGGCTCCTGTTGTTTGCACCTTAAACAGGCACAGTCGGTGAAGGAAGCCCTGGCGGAGTGCAGGCTTGTCCTTCTGCCTTCCTGATTCTTCACTTTCCTCCCATGAAAGGGAATGCGATGTGATTCCAGAGCTTACCAGGGGTCATTATGTCATGTGTATTTGCAGACCATTGAGACTCAGAGTCAAAATGATGCATCTGCTACCAGACCGTCATTTAAAAAGATGGTGTGTGTGTGTGTGTGTGTGTGTGTGTGCGCGCTCACTCGCTCATGAGTACACTCTCTTTCGGTGAAGGTTTGCACAACAGCTTAGGCTCCCATTGAACAGTCTCTGCACAAGTTGTCCCATGACCTTGTTGGTAGTCTCCTCCATGTGTGAACAGTCTCGGTATTTCCCTGCTGGTCCTTTCATTCCCGTTAATCCGCTTTCTTGGCCCCTTCCATTCCCACCCTCGTTTCAGAGTAACTGCCACCTGTTGGGTCTCACCCAGGTGACTGTGTTAAACCACCGTAGGACGTACGGGGTATGTGTATTCATTAGTGTTTGAGCCAATGTGTTACTTAGCTACAAGGTGATCTCGAGGGCTACTTTGGCTAAACAGTGGCTTTTTAAAGGGATGGAAAGGGTGTTTTCAAACAGCACTTCATTGTAGTGACAAGAATTTACCTGTAAAATGCCCAGTCAGCAGTAAGAGGCAGGTGTACGTGTAGGACATCACAGACGATGGCTGTTTTTCTCTTATGTATGTAGTTATGATGTTCATCCATCTGGAAGTCGAATTAGCTGGGGTCAGATGTCAGTCTAAGTCAGATCATCTGTCTGCCCGTATGAGGGAGGGAGGTCCAGGGCCCTGTGACTAGGAGCCCCTGAGCACCTTAGCCAGTTCTCGAGGGCCATTCCTGACCCTGCCGTCAAGCCTGCTCCTCGGACTTGTCCACATCGGCTAGCCCTTCTCTCTCTTGGTTTGGCTGGTGGTGTCTTTGAATCCAGTGCTGCCCATGGTCCCCTCGCTCTGGACTTCCTCTCGCTTGTGTGAGCTGGGCACCTGTGGGCACGCTGCATAGCAGCCCGACTACAAGGGGGAGGCTGTAAAGAACCGAAGTTCATTCCCTCAGTTCTGGAGAGTAAAGGTCTCCCAATCAGGTCTCAAGTGTGACTGTCCATGCTGTGAGCCTCTCTCCGCTTTCTGGGGTCAGCGGGCACTCCTGGGAGGTCCTTGGCCGGCCTCCCCTCGGTGTCTGTTCTTCTAACTTATAACTCAGACGTGATTCGGTTTGGACTCTTCCCCACTCTGGTGTGGCCCGGTTAACATGGCAGAAGAAACCCCTCTATTTCTTACTCACAGAGAGAGGGCTTAGGATTTCAAGAGACATTTTTGAGGGACACAGTTTACTCTTAACAGCACTCTGCCCTCCTTCCCCGCAGCCCCAGCCAGGAGAGCCCTGGCTACAGCCCTCCCCACACCCGCACACATGGAAGTGAGCCTCCTACGTACACCTTAGGACGCCACCACCAAGCAGTTTCTCATCGGGCCACTCAGACTATGGGAAAGAGAGCTGAGTGGGGGCAGGGAAGAAAGAGAGTGGCGGAAGCTAGGGCAATCCGTGGTGAGCCAGTGGGGCCTGGTTAAGAGTTGTGGCAGAAACAACCAATAATGGAGCTATTATCCAGATATTTTGAGGCTGTCTTCCCAGGACCGATATCCCTGGATAGATAAAAAGTAAAAGCAAGACTCCAAGGAGAAGGGTCCCAGTCGACAGCTAGGAACACAGCATCACCTCTGGTGAGAGTTGAGAAGCTGGAGTGGAGCATCTGTGGGCAGGACAGCTTTGAACGCACTGGCTTTGAGGTGGAAGAAATGCTGTCCCATGAAAGCTGGACTGGGACCCCCAATGGGCCTGGATGTGTTCCAGAAAATCGTGGTGGTTGGTGATTCGGGGTGTAGAGTCAGCAAGCTCGGAGACCTGTTACCGACATGTGTGGTCCACTCAGATAACACACAGGTGGGCGAGAGGTGAAGCGCTTTCTGAGCTGCAAAATAGAAAGAGCACACGCGTGTACACACACGTTATACATAGCTTCCCAGTCTTGAAGAGACGGTGAATGCCCTGCTGAAGATGTTCCCGACATCTGTCAGTCATGTTTCTGATACTTCTCAAGGCAGAGGGAGTATCGTGTCCCCAGGCAGCCCAGTCCCTGGGGGACACTGGCTTTAGCGGCATGTCTCCTGCCAAGGATGCCCCTGCACGTTTCTGTGGGATGCTCTCTGGAACAGTGTAGGCTGACGTCCCCCTGAAAGCTGGGTGAGTTGGGAGATGCAGTTTTTGTGTAGTCCTCTGCAAGCTAAACGAGATGGTCTCCTCAGGTTGTGTCTGGGAACATGATGCCTCATTCCTAGTCATGATGGTCACAAACATCTTTGTCCATCCAAGATGAAGAGTCGTAGCAGGGTAGCCTCCCAGAGCACGGCACGATTCTCTCACAAGTCCCTGGAGCCCTGGTGGCACAGTGATGAAACATTCAGCTGCTAATCCAAAGGGCGGCAGTTCAAACCCACCTTCTGCTCTGGGGTGGACCGATGTGGCAAGGCTGCTTCCATGATGCCTGCAGCCTTCGAAACCATCAAGCAGTTTTGTGGTTTCCTGTGGGGTCACTCTGCGTCAGAATCAATCCACCAGCCGCAGTTGTCAGCAGTTCCCTCCTTTGATTCAACAGGCCCATTAGCAGCAGTCCTGAGTGATGGCCCAATCCATCCCAACCTCCGGGTTCCCCCCACTCACTCCTGTTCACTCCTTCGTCCATTCTGTGTGTCCATGATCAAATGTTTTCAACCTACATGTGGCACTTCTTGTTTCCCCCATTGATTTCAAGAGAGAGTCCCAGCCTCAAGAAAATGATAAATTGCACATTGACGATTTATCAAATGTGTTGTTAATTCCAGTTTTACTTTAATAAACAAATTTAATAAATTAGAATTTAATAAACAAAGCTTTTGTGCCAAATAAAATGTCATGTGCAACAGAGACAGGACTGGATGGACTAGCCCACCCTGCAAGTGGACACGAGCAGTCAAGAGTTTCAGGGCTACTGTGAAGGCAGCTAAGTCCATGATGGTCAGCCAGCATTTATGCATTGAGTCCAAAGGCCTTCCTGAAATCAAGAAGGGCTGCATCTGGCAGTAGGAGCTGGGGCCTGGGGCTCAAACACACCAGTGTGATCTTGGGTAGATTGGCTGACTTCTCTAAAATGACTTTTTCATCTGTCCTCATCCACACCAGCCCCCTGCTGTCAAGTCAATGTCTACTCATAGCAACCACATGGGTTTCCCAGGCCGGCCTTCCTGATGGAGGCAGACTCCACTGCACCGTCCTTCCAGGGAGGACCGGTGAGTGCGAACCAGCGACTTCTGGAGTGTGAGTCCAGGGTGACTAGGGAAACAAATTCATCAACATTCATATATGTGTAAGAGAGAACTTTATACCAAAGAGTAGTTGCATATTAAGAAAACAGGCCAGTCCAGTTCAAGTCCATAAGTTCGATATTAGCTCGTATGTCTGATACCAATCCATAAATTCCTCTTCAGACTCATGCAACACTTGCAATGATGCTGAATGCTGGAAGATCACAAGCCAGTGGGTGGAAAGTCTTGTGGACACAGTGGGGGTAGAGGCATCTCAGTGCTGGCGTGGGTCTCCACATGGCTTCGCCAGCTCCAGGGCTCTGGCTCCATCAGCGTAGCTCCATGTCACTTGTCAGCAGGAATGTCAAGCAGAGAATGTGTGTCTGGCCTCCTGAGGTCATCAAGCTGTACCTGATTGACGGGCTAGATTTCAGCCCTTCCTCAAACTGACAGTAGATTATATAACTGCTCTATCTGGTTAATAGCCAAGCACTATGACATCAGACCTCACCCTTTTATCTATAAAATGGGAAGAAGGAGAAGAAGAGATGTATAAAACACTGAATGCACTACCAGATGCATCCGTACCCAGAATGATTAGTTTCCATGAGTCTACCAACATCACCCTCATCACTGTTGAAAAGAGAGAGATTCTTGGTTTGCCACCTTCCTTCACCTGGAACCTGGGAATGGTGCTGGTGTTTTCCTAGCTTCTAAGTCCTTGTGAGATATTTGTTCAAAAATCCTCTAGAGAATCTGGCCAGAGGCCAATGGTAGATTTAGTAAGCTGTGGGTTAGAATCTTAGACCTCATCTTTAATTCTTCCCTGAAAATTGGGATGTTTCCCTGTCTACAGACTTTTTGCCCACTCTCCTATTCTTTTTCTCTATTGTTCGGAAATTTACTCATTTTAACTTTGTGTTGTCTAAGTTGTTGAGTTGCCTGCATTATAAATTCTCAGAACATCAAAGGTTGTGCTCAGTCATTCTTAATAGTTAAGGTCCACTTGGATAACTACATCCAGGTATAAATGAAATATGATTTCCATCTTTTTAAAGCAGTTGTATCGAGCTGTTAGTAGAAGTTGGCATAGCAAGGCAGGCTCCCATTTATCACTGTCCATGAAATCACATTTTTCCCAGCTCATCAACACCCTTATGCTTCCTGGCTGGGGGGCTGTTTCCGTTCATCTCCATTGCTTCCAACGCGATAAGGGTGATTACTACCTGAACTGCTGTTCTTACTCTAATTGGGCATCGGTTGTACCTCATTTGAGGGACATATTTTCTATTTCACATTAGGAAATAGAAGGAAATATATAAAAACGTTTAACCATCTTTATGCCTAATGGGAACATTTCAAGTTATTTTTATTTTTTTAATTTTTTAAAAAAGCATGAATTAATTGTATTCCATGATGAAACAGGAGAACCATTCCCCACGAGAGGACAATCCAGGGTGCTGTGGGGTTTCTACTGGAGCACCTGGCCTTGTTGGTCAGAAGCAAAGGAATGAGGGTATAGCTTTGCTCCTCCAGGGGCCAGCCTTGTTCCCCTGGGAGGGAGGAGGGGTTGTAGGGCACCCTAGGAATGTCCCGACCAGAGACCCTCAAGTGGAGGTCCTGGAGTCTCAGGCCATCTCCTTGTCTCCTCGCTCTCAAGACACAATCTACGGTTGGTGTTGATAAAGAGCTGGACTCATCTTCTGAGGACGGGCTCGGCGAGGAGTCCTGGCTGAGTATGTCTGTTCCCGATGCTGTGTTTCTCGGTCACTTCAGAGCCCCTGGTCCCACGGGGAGTGCACATGGTCCTTGTGGAGCACAAGGAGACCTCAGCCTTTGCCTTCTCACCCTCCTCAATGGGCTCTACAATGAGGAAGTCCCCCCTCTTGGTCCAGATGCTCTCTCGGTAAGGGAGGGCGGGCTCACCTGGAAGCACTGCCTCTGGGCATGTCCACCTCAGGTTGTTCCCTGGGGTCTTGAGTACCTTCACAGTCCACTGCTGGTCCTCCCCCAGCACATCCTTCACTACTTACTTCCTCTTGGTGACCTGAGACATACTGGCTTCCGTCCTGGGGCGTGAGAGATGCAGAGACTGGTGACTCCCCTCCCTGAGTTCCTTAGAAGGCAGGCGCAGAGCCCAGGTCTGTTCAACCTCTCTAGGGTTCGCAAAAAACTCAGTGAATGTTCGGATAAGGGACATGCGGGCTGTGGCTGTGACGTGACATGTGACTGCTGGTGCTCACTTGAACTCAGGTCTCCGGTGTTTCGCCTTTTTTTGTATGTCTGACATCTCATGCAAATGAAAGATAGTACTCTTATCATCAGAAAAAATAAGCATTTTGAAGATTATTTGAAAAATACTTGTGGTGAAATACATAAGACAAATGTTTGCCAGTACGGTCCTTATTTATGCGCCCTACCGAGCAAATGCACAGGGACCTTAATTCTGTTTGCCAGGCTGGGCAACCATTGCCACGATCCATTGTCAAGGTTTGTCCTCCTCCCCCCGTTACCTTATTAAAACCTCAGTATCCTACAGTGTGTTAGTCTGGGTGGACGAGAGAAACAAATTCATAGACGCATGTGTATAGGAAAGATTATATATATATATATATATGCAATTGAACATTGAGAAGTAATCCCAGTCCAGTCCAGATCAAGTCCATAAGTCCTATATGAGCCCATATGTTTGATATCAATCCATAAAGTCCTCTTCAGACTCATGAAACGCATGCAATGACGCCGTATACAGGAAGATCACAGGCCAGTGGGTGGGTGGTCTTGTGGATCCAGTGGCATTGTAAGCATCTCAGTGCTGGCAGGGGTCTTCACAAGGTTCCTCCAGCTCAGGGCACTAGCATAGCTCCATGTGTCTTGTCAGCTGCAATGTTTCCCAGGGAGTGAGCAGAGAGAGACTGTGTGTGTCTCCCTGCTCCAAGGAGGAATACAGGAGTTCCCAGAATCCTCAGGAGAAGGCCATGCCCTCATACAGGCCTCACTGGCTATGATCTGATTGACAGAATAGATTCCACCTCTTCACTCTTCATCTTCTCAAATTGACAAACAATTATATAACTATCACATAAAGGATTATATTGTTAGTAATCAAAATGTCCATATTATAACCAGAAATTTTTGTTTGTTTTCCCTTCCATCTGTTATCACTGACTGCATTTGAAAAATATTGTTCACTCAAATTTCTATTAATAAAACATATTTACAGAAGCAATTAAAACAATGTAGAAGCAATAAACACAAAATCCAGTATCCAGGATTGATTTCACATCAAAGAGCAATTCTCCTTTTGCTGGCCCATGTAGAATTTATGAGCTGGCTCAATCTCAGAATGGTCTTTGGTTAGAGATGTCTTACCCTCTCCTTCTTGAGCTGGGTGAACACTAGGAGCAGAATTAGCACAGGATTCTGGGCGCTAGCCCAGGAGTTGCCCTGCAGGCTCAGGATTGCTTTTGTGGATGGATGCCTGCTGTCTTGGCAGAGTTTTGCCTCTCTCCGCCCACTGTCACTTATCTGCCAACCCTTTTCCACCCCCATTAGGTAGGTGTAAGCAGATTGCCAAACTCACGCTAATAACACATTCCGAATACCTGAGGTTTGGTATTGTCCATTGTCATATTTCCAGTGCTGACGGCTCATTTAAGAAAATTTCTAATCCTGTTTATTACTCAGAAACTAATATATGTGGCATTTCCCCAAGGCGTAAGTTTCTGTATCAGAAGGCACGGTGGGATTCCACATATAAGCGTAGAAAGAATCAGACTGACCCAAGTTCTTCTTTGACTTCACCCAGAAGTGAGACAAGTTCATGGAGTTATGCAGCCTCTTAAAACATGAGCTTTTGCATCTGAAAAGGCATATGCCCCTACCTGGACAAGGACCCCACTCTGCTGATTTTCCTCCTCTGCTCTGAACACACTGTTAGGGTGATCCCGAAGGTCGCACCTCAATGCAGGACTCTTAGCGTTTCTTCGTCGACAACAAAAGTGTGGGTTTACATTACATATTGTCAACTAACTCACCTTCATTACCTTGAATGGCCGATGAGAAAGGTAGCCAAATGGGCCTGGTCTTGTCTATTTTATTCATTGCTCTTTAAAGAAAGCCCCCATTAAGCCCTAGACAGTTTATCTCAATAGAAGGAAATGCTGGTTTGTAGTAGCATTTATTATGTTGCTACTTATTTCCATTCTTTTGAAAAGTCTACTGCATTTTACATTCTGCAAAGATCTTCCATCCACTAAGTGGAAAAAAGGAGCCCTGGTATAGTGCTAACAATGGTTAAGAGGTGGACTGCTAGCCGGAGTGTTCCCAGTTCACACCTACTAGCAGCTGGGCAGGGTGACGGGCTTGGTAAACTGCTCCCAAAGGATCATGGCTGGGGAACCCTACGGGGCACTTCTACTCTGCCCTACAGAGCCACTGTGAGTCTGAAATGACCCAATGGCACATACCGCTCCCAAACTGTACATACTTAGAGATGTTCCCAGCCTACCACCTGACTACTACAGCCACAAAGTTGGTTCCCTTTCTGCAAATGGCACTGGGTCTTAGGCAGCTGACATAGGCGCTAAGGCCACAGCACATGCCGGTGCAGGGGACACACTGCCCTGTCAGAGACCCCACCCTGATCCCTCTGCTCCTCCTCCTGAGAGCCAAGGCCCAGGGTTCTGGACTCGGGGAATCTATTTGGGTCCATTCTTCGTTTCTTTGTTGGCCACCTCGCAGAGGTAGGAAAGCAGAGAGTTTGGAGGGTCTAAGATGTGGGTTTGGCTGTTTGACCACCACTTAACAAAGACTTCAGGGCTCCTTCTGAATGTCTTGTCAGAAATTTGGTGGAATAAAATATTTCACTGAGGAGCTCATAAAGATAAGTTTGGATTCCTTTTCTCCTCTTCTTCCTCCTCCTCCTCTTCTTCAAGATGGCCAGCACACTTGAAAGTGCTGCTAAGTTGACGAACAGGGCGGGGAAGCTTTGCCTATCAAGTTATCTAACCAATTTCTCATTCCGTTTTAATAACCAGCAACCACTTTGACACCGTGTACTTCACACTCCTTTCGTGAAAGACAAGCCAATAGACGGCAGCCTGTGTTTAGGATCCCCTTTGTCACGTGCATCCCGAGGTTTGGGTCTTGTTCTCTTTTTCTGGTGGTTGAATTTTCTGGAGAGGAGGAGGAATTGGAAGGTTTGGGGGGGATACTTTTCCTTCTGCTGACTGAGCAGTATATTGGACTTGCTGACCCCATGTCGCTGTCTTTTCCTGAGCGCAGTAAGATATGAGAAGACATCGGTTTGCTTTGCGAGTGTGAAAATCTTGAGACATCATCTTTCATTCCTTTCCCAAACATCTGGTGGTGGTGGAGGGGGTGTGTCTCAGTACAGACTTTCTCCTCACTCCTCACTTTCCCTGGGAGCCACCCCCCCCCCAAAAAAAAACCCTAAAAATGAAGCAAAGCATGGAATAGGTATTGTCCACTGCTCCTAGCCCTGCCAGCCATAAAGGTGACCCTGGATCCCCAGGCTCAGCCCCTGGACAAGCACAACCCCCGAAACATAACTCCCCAGGGCCACCAGGTTAGGCCAAGCTCTTCATCTGAACACTCCTGGCCTCTGTTCAGTGCTGAGGAGCAGCTGAAAGCGGCAGATGAGCGCTGGAGCCGAGAGCCACAGCTCAGCCCCGTGCCTTTCAGACACACCAAGTACCCTCTCTGCCTCTTCTCTCCCCTCGTGCCGGAGGTTGGCTCAGACTCCTACCACTGACTGTGGTTTCACGCATGTTCCTGAGCCCCTCAAAGCACACTTTCTGCCTTTATCCGGATCTGTATAGTTCCTGCCTAAGGACGGTGCTGACTGTAAATGCCCTCTGTGGCTGCTCGAAAGGCTGGCCTGGGCAGCCCACCCAGAGGAAGGTCTACTTTGGACATTTATCCACGGAAAGCCCTGGGATGCACGGTTCTCCTTGGGAAAACCTGGGCTCACCATGAGTTGGAAAGGACCCCCCAGGGGCTCTTGGGACTGGAGGAGACCTTGGGTGGGTTCAGCCGGTGCCCTTCTCCTGCAAAAGCCCAGGTGAAGGGCCGTTCTGAGCTTCCAGGGGTGGGGGTGGGAGTGGGGAGGTGGATTCCTCTTTCCACCTTGGGAACACTGAATCTCCCGCTGCCTCCTCCACAGCCAGGTGTCCCTGTGTAACGCGACTTGTTGGCATTATGATCAGATGCTGCTTCTGATTGAGTGTCCCTCAGAGCTCAACAGAAGGACAGGCCTCGGATCATGAAGCCGTTGCAATTAGAATCGTGAAGCCATTGCAATTAGATGCCCTCCTGGGCATCTGTGCAGCTCAGTGCCATCCCTCCTCCCCCGGGACCCTCACTCTGGTTGCCATGTGACCTGCGCCTGCCTCTCCTGCTTGCTCCCTCGTGACCCTCTGGTTTCGCCTCTCCCTGGGATGTGAGTTGGTACTCTCTGCAGTCGAGAAACTGCACCCACCCCACCCCATCTCTGTCAGCTTGTTGTCCGGCAGTGGCTTGTGTGTTGCTAGAAGCTCTGCCACCAGTATTTCAAATACCAAGTGATGGGGTGGGGGTGGGGATGGGGGTTCAGCAGAGTTTCTAGGCTATGATAGACTAGGAAGAAAGGCGTGGTGCTACTGCTGAGATTTAGCTGATGAAAACCCTATGGCTCAGAAGAGAGTACTTGTGGGGTTAAGGGGAAGAGGGAACCCCACAAAACATCACAGGTTCGGTAGGCGCAATTGTACAGCGATAATAAGTAGAGATTATAGTAAAGTCATAGAGAGCATGAGAGTTAAAGGATAGAGTCAAGTAATGGAGTCAGACGCAATTCATGGTAGCATAGCTCACCTCAGCTAGGCTTGATGGTCCTCGTGGAGGGGGCTCAGTCGTCAGAGAAGAAGCCGCTGCTTCATCCTCCTTAGTCACCTTCTCCAGCCACCCTCCCAAGAACCAGGGAGCCTCCTTATTTATTGCTAACCACGCATCATATCACTTTAGGGGGATCTGATTACAGCATCATACATCACAGAAAGGGGCAATACAATTCATTCTAGAACAGGTTTGATCATTCTGGTGTCTCATACAATAAAGCAGGCAATTACTATCCTGGGAGACATGCAAGCCCCCTGATAGCAGATAACAACCTACGTCATAGAGAGGGGTTGTAACATAGGCAATACAAGCAATAGGAGGGGGATGACCTAGGGGTGAATGTGCAATAGTAAGAGGAGGGAATAGGAGGGCATGTGTGGCAAGATAGTAGCCTAAGCTTAGTCATCTTAGAGTGGTCCCAGGCTTGCCTATGGGCACTGCTTCGAGGGAACAATAACAGAAAGGAATGGGCCTTATTTGGGGTGAGTCAGACTATGCAGTCTGGCTGCTCTAGATGGCTGATGTTAAGGAGAATAACCTCTGACCTGCTTTCGCTGCCTAAAGAACAGTCATTCATTCTCAAGCAGCTAAGTCTGCTATATATTTTGGGGAGACAACTTAAGAGAAATCCTTCTGTTCCCCACAAGTACTGTCTGGTGGGCGCACACGTGCCAGTAGTCCTGAGGATGGCACAGGCGAGGACAGGGCTGCGCTGCTGTACTGTGGTCCTGATGAGTCAGCGCTGACCCTGCCACTGCAGGCAGCTCTGAGATAAATGCCAAGGGAGGCTTGTGAAGAGCAGAGGGTTTGGACCTGGACGGGTAGGCATGAGGGCCCCACGGGGGCTGCTCTAAGGTTTGGGGGTCATTTGGGGGGGTGGGGTGGTGACTGCTTCTGGATACATCGGGCCACAGAATCAACTGGTGTCTGGACAAGGAGTGTGCTGGCGGACCCTTTTGAAGTAATGTCCTCTTGTCACTCTTATGCCTGTGCAGTCATGCTAATGAGCTCCTTCTGGGGAGGACTCCTAGTGGACATAGTAGGGTGACGAGTTAGGACCTGTTTGTAATTAGTACCACGCATCTCCATAAACGTAATCTTCCAAGACGTTCTCTCTCTCTGTCCCCCGCACCCCCAGAGTAGTTTATCTACAGCTTTGTGATTCACTTTGCATAGTTTCAAAAGCACACAAACATACACTTAGAATCGAATGGAAGTCAGATTCACAGAGAATTGAAAACCCTGAATCTGAAGGATTTGGGGGTTGAAAGAATAATTTCAGTGCCAAAGAAATCCAGAGTGCTCTTACAACCAAAGGTAGGGAGACATGAATAGGCATGTGGAGGCCAACAGAAAACCAAGGGGGAGGTTTTGCTAGAAAACAGTGGTTTCTTAATTAGCCACTTAGGGGAGAGAGACGTGGAGATTCTGGGTCCCCAGGACCCCGCCGTCCAAAGACCCTCCAACAGCAGAGATGCTCAGAAGAAAGCTCAGTGAGCTGGGCACTGGAGGCCCGAGGAACCCGCTCATAGGGGAAGTGGGCTTGGGCAGTGGCCAGCTTCCTTGCCAGGAAGCATTTCGAAGACTGAAACCACATAATGATGGTCCACCCACCAAGGAGCAACCAAGCCTGGGCTTGCTCGCTTTTTGAATTTACTTGAGGTGTTTTCAGCTCAAATTCACAAAGACAGCACAGTTCATTGTGGCATGCCTCTCCGTCCTCCGCCCCCCAGCTGTAGTTATTGAGAAAAACACTGGGTTGATTCTCTTTCTGCTCAGTGAACCGAGAAGCAAAGGTTGAGCTGGCAGGATATGAACCCCCTAAAGAGTACACAGTCCTCTGAAGCATTACATTCATGGGGTGGTGGTAGGTGCTGTCATGTCACTTCCAACTGAGAGGGACCCTATACCCAACAGAAGGGAACGCTGTTGACACTCTCTCAAGTCTGATGTCCTTCTCCAGGGACTGCTCCCTCCTGATGACATGTCCAAAGTCTAGCCATCCTCATGTCTAAGGAGCATTCTGACTTTTATTTTCCCCCCAAGACAATTTGTTCATTCTCCTTGAAGTCCTTGGCATATGCAACATTCTTTGTCCATAATCCGAACGCATCAGTTCTTCTTCAGTCTTTCTTACTCCTCACCCACCTTTTGCATGCAAATGGCACAATTGAAAATACCGTGACCTGGGTCAAACACACTGTGCTAGGCCGGGTTGACTAGAGAAACAAATCCAGGGACATTCATATGGATAAGAAAGAGCTTTATATCAAAGAACAACTGTTTATTGAGAAAACATCCCAGCCCAGCCCAGATCAAGTCCTTAATTGCAATAGTAGCCCATATGTCGCCTATTAATCCATATATTCCTCTTTAGTATCATGCAGTATATGCAGTGATGCTGAATGCAGGAAGATCACAGGCTGGTGGGTAGAATGTCTTGGGGATCCAGTGGCAGTGGAAGCATTTTGATGCTGGCATGGGTCTCCATGTGGCTCCTCCAGCTTCCTGAGGGTCCCAGCAGCAGGAAAGGGAAGGCAGAGAGAGCATGGGTCTCACCTCCAGGGAGATATTCATCTCTGTCACGCCTTTAAATGAGGTCCTCAAGCTGCAACCTGGTTGACAGACTAAACCCCACCCCTTCACTCTTAATACCATCAAGTTGACAGGAGATTATGTAACTACCATACACACCTTGGTCCTCAAAATGGCATCTTTGCTCTTTAACATTGTAAAGAGGTCTTTGGTAGCAGGTTTTCCCAGTGCAATTTATCATTTACTTTCTTGACTGCGGCTGCTTTGAGTGGTGATTGCGGATCCATGTTTTGAATCATCCAAAATGAAATCCTTGATAACTTCCATCTTTTTCTTCGTTTAGCATGAGGTTGCTTATTAGTCCCCTCTGGCTGTAGTTCAGAGAATGGACTACAGCAGGGAGCACGGAGGAGGCCATCAATGTGATCAAGGGGGGGACAGGAAAAATAGAGAGTTGGAGAGAGATTCAGGAGAGGCCTTGTAGAAGCTTGGACAGTGCTGGCAGAAGGACTTGTTGAGAAACCAGGGTGAGAGAAGTGCAGTGTTAGTCCCACTCTCCCCACCCCACATCCCACCCCAGCGAGTGGTGAGGCCCGGTACTGAGACGGGGAGACTTTGAAAGGGAAGAAATAGGTCGGCAGTGGTAGCTGGGAGGGCATGAGCATCAATATAGAATAAGAGTTATACTTTGGTCACACTGACTTCCAAGTGCCTCTTGACCTCCCAGTGAAGATGTTGGGAACCAGGTGGATATAGGACCCCTAGGCTCAGAAGTTTGGTCTGGCCAGGAAAGAAACATTTAGCTTTGAGTCATATATTGAATTTGAAACTAAAGGGCTGAATAGACTCACCTAGAGGTATGTACAGATCTTTCCACACGTAGAGAAACAGAAAAGTGGTGGCCCCGGGAGTGGAGACTGTTTCTGAAGGGAGGAGTGAGTTGCTTCATGTGATGTGGAGGGTGGAGCTACAATGGGCAGAGACGTAGCCATTGGTTGGACAGCATTGAGGGTTGGTGGCAACATGGGCAAGTGCAATTTAATCTGAGTGGTGTTTACAGAAGCCCCACTGGATTGGGGTGTATGTGGGGAAGTGACGAAGTAGGACCAGGGAGTGTCGCAGTAGCTTGAGGCATTTTCTAGATAAGGCAGCTAAGAACCAGGGCACTAGTTGAGGTGTGGGCAGGAGAGGAGAGGTAGCTTCTAGGCAAATATGACAGGAGAAAGAGCCAGTGGTTGTCACATGACTTTAGAGAAATTATCTAGGATGGGTGACACTCTTCAGCCGGTCCCTAAGTTTCTGCACGTCTTAAAGTTTCTTCATGCTTCTAACCATTCTGAGTCTGCCTTGAGATCCCAAACAAAGGAAGAATCCAAGCACGGTGCGAAGCATGTCCGTTCTTTGTCAGTGTTCCTGGTCAGGATGAGAAGCAGTCATGAACTCCACAAATGCGAACTCGTTTGTGGAGAGACTTGCTTGAGGTGAGTGCTGGGGGCCAGATGCCCTCGGCTCAAACTCTGGTCCTCTGTCTCACTAGCTGTGTCCTCTAGGGCAGGCTGCTTTGGACCTCAATTTCCTGGTCTGTCCAATGGGCATAAAGAGAGTCTCTGTCTCCCCGGCGGTGCCTGTGAGAATCGGACGAGGGAGCCCGTGGGAACCACTGTCCTAGAGGAATGTCGAGGTCAAAGCCAGCTTTGGGTGCCGGCCGCTGGTTCGAGGGTGAGGCTGTCCTTGTGCAAGGCCATGTCTGCAGGTATATCATGGTCTGAACTTCTCTCCCCAGTTCCGCCTGGTGGTGAAGACAGCCCTGAAGCTGCTGCTGGTCTTTGTGGAGTACTCGGAGTCCAACGCCCCGCTTTTAATCCAGGCTGTCTCGGCTGTGGACACGAAAAGAGGTGAGTAGCGCCTGCCTCCTCCCCTTGTGTCACCAAGGTGGATGATCTAACGTAGAAAGGCCTTCCCAGCCTGTGCCTGTTGGATGGAGAATTCAGTGGCCGTTTGATGCCTATGGATCTTTGTGCCACAAATGGTTCAAAGCCTTCAGCTTTGAACTGAAGAGCTGGCGGTTCGAGTCCACCCAGAGGACTCTTGGACGAAAGTCCTGGTGACCGACTGCGGAAAGATCACCGCCGATGAACCCCCTGTGGGGCACAGTCCCCCTCTGAGCCACGCAGGGCTGCTGTGACTTTGTTGTTTGCTTTCCTCCCATAATTTGGACTTTTTAATTTAAGAGCCATCTATTTAAGAATAATAAGCACACCTACTCCTTACTTTCGGACTATAGATCATGAGGCATCATTTCATATGGACAATAATAGTAAAAATCTGCTAGCTGGCTGTTTTGCACTTGATGACAGACATCTGGGCGGTAATGAAAGCCAAGGTGAAGAGCACCGATTGGCCGTGATGGTTGAGGTTATGTGTCAACCTGGCTGGGCCCAGGTCCCGGGGGGGGGTTGGTGGTTATGTAATGATGTAATCCGACAGCTCTATAATGAGATCATTCTCCACTTTGGAATCTGATGTGCTCACCCTCCATTTTCACCTAAGGCCAATTGTCTTTCGCAATGACCCGGCCTTTGGAACCTAACCATGTTGACCAGCGAAGAGTGGATGTTTACAGTATACAAAGCGTAGGGACAGAATGTGAGTTGACAAAGAAAAGCACTCAGGGATTTACACAGGGCAGATCAGAACCAAGCGGATCTTTAGCCTTTCTCCTCCGCCCTGTTCCGAGGGCAGACCCCGGTGCAGACCCAGTTCATCCTCCAATTGTCCCCCTCCCGTCTGGGGGCACCCTGCCTTCTTCCCTCTCTTCACCTCACCTGGCTGGCTTCGCACTGTGCGTCACCGGATCTAACCCCCAGGTCTGGCTTGAACCTTATCCCTTCCTTTCTTTCATCCCATTGCCCCTGACTTACTTGGGTCCTTTGTTGACTCTCACCTGGAATCCCCACCCCCGCCTACCCATCACCCAAAGTGCCGCCCTGGCCTCTGCTATTGGAGGCCCTCTTCTAAGACCCAGAGCTGGTCACTTCCCTCCCCAGCCATCACTTCCCCGTGGCTTCCCAGGGCCTATACGAGAAAGTCCAAGTCCCCTTTCCCAGCTCAGAAGACCCTTCAGTACCCAGCCCCTGCCCACCTGCTCTCCTGTCTGCCTCCTGCACCACACCTTGCCCATCCTGGGTTCACAAATCCCCCATGCCCCTGTTGGTAAAGAAGGAGCGCGGGCTCTGGGTCCGTGGGCATTACCCTTTGGCTCTTCTGATGTCGGGAAACCCGAGGCTGAAGTGCCGGCATGTTGTTCATTTTGCCTTTGCCGGGCTTGTTCCCTTCGTCACCACCACAGTCACACAGCTGGGTTAGTGCATGGTGAACGATGGCAGTAAGACTCTCCTCTCGTCTCACCAGCCAGAGATCACCACTGTTCAGTGCTGGCGTTGGGGGCTCGTGTTCGTTACACTTTCGTGAATGTGCACATGTGTGCGATTGTGTCCACAGCAACCCAGATTTAACTGTCCAAAAGAAACGAAGGACTTACAGGGCACCTCTTGACCCAAGCCATTTGTGGTTGTGACTCAGTATTGTTCACAGGCCCAGTGTCCAGTCCCAAATCCACAGGCAAAAGGAACTCACCTCCTGGCAACTTTAAAGTGTGGCTGTACACTAGGAGAAGTTCTCCAAGACTGGTCTGGGGGCTCCTACTCTATCCCTGAGATCCATAGATAAGTATCGGTACCTGCGGAGTCCACTAAAGGCCAGGAGGGTAATGCTAGGTCTCTGTTCAGCACGGGAAGGAGAAAAACCATAGTTCATGGAGCCAATTTCTTTCTACCACAGCAGGTTGCTGTCTGACCACATGGGAAGACCCTGATGGTGGAGAGCAGATAGGGGCCAGCTGAGAATCCTTACAGAAACGGCATGCCCCTGCATGCACAATAGCTCAGAAACCGCATGCAGCTTTTCTGGGGGCAGGTGAATTAGGTCTGGGGCCAGCGGCGGTGGGTGTTCTGAAAGAAGGTCACAGGATAGCTCCTTTCCCACATCCTGGGAGAGTTCATCCTCCCGCGTCGACACGGAACTCACTTCCGACAATTCATGGGCTCACTGACTTCCTCCCTGCATTCCTCACAACCCAGGGGCCCTGGTCATGCGGGGAGCTGGGCGTTTTCTTGGGACCTGTAGGGTCTCCTTTGGCTTCATTGACCTGGGGTCACAGAGCTTCCTTCTGGAGACTTTGCACTGGGAGAGGAACCACGCTGACCAGAGCACCGAGCCTTTCTCCCTATGAGCCACATCCCAGCCAGAGGCTCCCTGGGGCCCAGGGTCCCGCTACCAAGACACAATGATGCCATCTTCCCCCAACTTGTAAAAACAAACCAACAAACAAACCCCCAATAGATTGTTTTCTCAACTTGATGGTTTTCCCTATAAAATGTTCTTACACTTTTGGCAGCTGTGATCAGCTGTCTGCTATTGAGCACGAAAGGTGAAGGAAACAGAGAAAAAACCACAGCACCCATGGAAAAAGTCAGAAATAGCTAATCACATGTGGTTCGCCAGCATGTTTCTTTATGGACATGTGTGGTCTTGGCTGTGAATGCGTAAGGCATACACATCACATCATCCGATTTTACTGCTAGTGAAACCGGTCCTGGGCTGCAGGATGGTGTGAAACACAGACTATGCCAGGGCGTTCTGCAGGGGGCGATGTGATGGCCAGGTGGGCCTCCACCTCGCCGGCTGGAAGCCGTGCTCCAGCTCCCTCTCAGTTGGGCGTGGGAGCAGACCGGGATGCCAGCGGTGACTGAGGGCAAGTCGAGCATGCCCATTCATGCCCTAGGTTATAAATAAACCGTAAATCTTACTTCTCGATGTGGCTGGGGTGCATTCCTCCAGGGTGTTGGTAGTGGAGAATGGGCGTGTGGAAGTAAAACCAACCCACAAGCTGTGCGTTCTCAAAAAAGGATTCTCCCCTAAAGCAAAAGGAGTTGCCCCAGAACAAATGTCTCTGCTTTATGAGCACTCTGCTGGCCACCCGAGGTGAACCCGAGGACACCCTCTTTCCATTGTGAACAGCTTGCTCTTCCATGAGAGAGGGCTTGCTAAAGGAGGGAGGCTACCTGCAGAAGAGATCACCTTCCACCATCAGCCAATAAGCAAGTGGATGAGCAGCATCGCCAGGGGACCCGAGTCCATTCAGCTGTGTGTGCTGTCAAGTCCACTGCAGTTCACGGTGGCCTGATGGGACAGAGTAAAGCTGCCCCATAGGTTTCCCCCGGCCATTCTCTTTGTGGGAGCAGAGGGCTAGTTCTCCAACCCCACCCCCCAGAGCTGCTGAAGGGTGCAAGCCACTGGCCTTTTGATTAGCAGCTGACTCCTAGCCATTGCGACACTAGGTGCATGTTGGAGTCCATCATAAACCCCCAAACAAACAACACACACTGCCTCCAATCAGCTCTGACCCACAGTGACCCTAGAGGTCAGGGTAGAACTGCCCCTGTGGGTTTTCCAGACTGTAACTCTTTAACGGGAGTAGAAAGCCTTGTCTTTATTATGATTTTAATTTAAGTCATCTTATTGGGGGGCTCTTACAGATAGCATAACAGTCCATAGATCAATGATACCAAGCACACTTGTACATATGTTGCCATCATCATTTAAAAACACACTCATTTTCTTCTTGAGCCCTCAGTGTCAGCTCCTCTTTTCCCTCCCTCCCACCCTCATGAATCCTTGATAAAGTATATGTATAGATTCATATCTTCCACTGTCCACTGTATCCCTTCACCCACGTTTCTGTTGTTCATCCCTCTGGGGCAGTGGGTGGTGGTGGTGGTGTACATCCATCCCTGCTATCGGTTTCCCCTTTCTTCCCCTTCCCCCACCTCCCCTCACCCTCATGGTGTCCCTATTCCCATTACTGTTTCTGAGGGGTTTAATCTGTCCTGGAAAGCCTTGTCTTTGTCCCTCATAACGGCTGGTAGTTTTGAATCACTGACCTTGCAGTTAGCAGCCCAATTCATAACCATTATGCCACCAGGGCTTTGGAGAGTCCATCTTAGAAGCTTGTAAATACTTGTGAGCCCATGAAACGAAGGAATGTTCCCATTTGACCAGGTGTCTGGCACTTTTGCTCGTAGGCTGGCCTGGAGATGTGGATTTGTGTTGACTACAGTTTCCACACGTAACACGCTCAAGTAAGTGGTGCTGCAGTGCTCACAGGAAATGACCACGCCAGAGGTTTGCAAAACAGAAAAAGTAATGCCGTGGGTGCCGTTTTTGTAAGTTGCAGTCATCTCAGGGACATGGCATGGTACCTCCTGTCATCTTTTGGGGGCACCTTTCAGGCAGGTTCCCGCTGGGGGTGGGGTGGGGCAGTGAGTGCTCATGGAAGCTCCTGAGTGCCCCTTGCTTTGCCACGCTGCACCCACCGAGACCGCCTTTCCTTGCCACCATTGTGGGTGCACAGGAACGTGCACCCTGCTCCTTCGGGTGGCTCTGGCCTTCCTTACAACCACACAGATTAGCCGCCCAGGCAGAGGCGGGGACCTGACCAGATAGAGGAGCTTATTTGGAAATGCCGGGCAGGACTCTTGAGGCACATTGACTTGATTCAGCACTACTCTTGAAGGCCCCCAATGTTCATCTGGATCCAAGGTGATGCGATATGACACAATTCTCAAACCGTGTATCACACATGATTAACTGGAGCACCCCCGCCCCAGCCATCCTTTCAAGCAGCCCTGCAGAGACACAGGAGGGAAGAGAGAGGCACCAAGTGGGGTGTGATTTCTGCTGTGTGTCTTGGGTTTAAGAGAGAGGGACTGTGGTTTGGTGGGAAGAGGACTGGCCTGGAGCCTGTGTGGGAGGCTTGTAGGGAAGCTTGGGCGTCAGCACCACCAGCTTTCCTTAAGATGGGTGCCTCTGATAGTTGAGGGAGGGAGCAGACACTACGCTGGGCATTCTTCCCGGATAACTCCTTTACCTGTCATATATGGCTTGGGTCCTGCATGTGGTTGTAAACATCAGAGCCCCAAACGAAGATCCCTGCTCTGCTCTCAGGGAGAACAGCCTCCACTCCAGGCTTGAGGTCAGTGGGAGAGGAACAGACCTGACAGTTAAGTTAAGCCCGCTACTGCACTTCGTTGGTGGCACGAACAGTTAAGTGCTTGACTGCTAACCAGAAGGTTGATGGCTCAAAGCCTCCCAGAGGTACCTCAGAAGAAGAGTTTAGTCATTGGCTCTCCAAAGGGTGAAGCCTCCGAACCCCTGCAGGGCACAGTTCTACTGGGCAATAGCTGGGGTGGCCACTGTGGGGATTGACTTGAAGCAACTGGTTTGGTCGGTTGGCTGGTTAATGCACTTCCTCAGGACTAAGGAAGAAAGACAGCCAAATGCATTATCTCCAAGGGACCTCCCCAAATTCCAAAACTCATCCTCAGTGCCTCGAGTCGATTTTGACTCATAGCAACCCCACAGGAAGGGGAAAACTGCCCCTGGTGGTTTCTGAGACTGGCGCTTGGAGTAGAAAGCCTTGTCCTCCACTCCGGAGGAGTGACTGTTGGTTTCAAACTGCTGACCTTGTGGTTCGCAGCCTAAGTAGATGTTACACTTGGGTTTACAGATGAGTCTTCTGAGCCTCCATCTGTCCTGCTACTTTGGGAGCTCAGCATCTTTCTCTGTTACACGGAGGGGCAGGAATATGTGGTCTATGCAAAGATCCTGCCTCTCCTCACCCTACACATATGCACACAAAGCTCCATGGAATCAGCAAAGGGCGAAGCCCTTGTGAACCCAGGCCAATGGTTCACAGGAGGCTGCTCTTGGCAAGACTGTGACTGCAGCCCCTAAGTCAGGCCTAGCTTGAGCCCTGGCAGGGCTGTTTGTGTTGAACCAAATGTTTCCCACCTACCCCACCCCCATCACTTTCATTCTTGTAAATTGTTTCTGGGACCAGAACCATCCAAAGAGAGTGAATATCCCTCCCAATGGTATATAAATAGTTTCAAGTTTCCAGACTTAGAAATCCTTGAATGATAATCAGCTAATCAGGTATGGATTACAGCTGAAGAGCACAGTTTCCAATGAAATTAAGCCCGTGTTGGGGTGTTTCTGTTGGAAAGGCTGGAAGTGGCGCCCGTGTCTGCATGTGTGTGTTTCTGAGACCGCTGCTTCCCCTCTCTGGGCTGCTGCCCTTGCATCATAGCCTGTCCTTCCTTGACTCCCGTGAGGCCCTCCCTCTTTGGCTCCACCATCAGCACCCAGGAAGTATCCCTGAGCCCACTAGCACCACTGGAAATTCTCAGCATAAATGCCTTCTCCCCGAGCGCATGTGGATGACCCCTCATGTTATGAACCCCATTTATGAACCCTGCAAGGGCATGTGGCTGGGGCTCTGGAGCTGCACTGGGCAGTGGGGTCTAAGACTTCATGGGCCATCTAGGGTTCAGAGATGGTGGCTCACTGGCATTCTAAAGCCACTTCCGCTGTGGCATGCACTTCGGACCAGTTTGATGGTCAGTATGAGCCGGGGGATAATGAAGCAGCAGCAGGCTACCAAACGTGCACTTGTGTTCAGGCAACACAGGGCTCTAGAAGCTTGACGAGTTCTAACCAGCTGGACGCGTTGGCCAGAGCAAAAAGTCTACCTCTGTTTCTTGGTCTGGCCTTCCTGGGGTCCTGTGTGGCCCTGTCTGTGTCCTTCCACCTGCACAACGGGTCTTCATTTCCTCGTGCCTCTGTAACAAAACTACGGCAGGTGGATGGCATTAGAGAACAGTTATGTTCTCACGTCCCAGGAAGCTACAAGTCCAAATTCAGAGTGTGGCTCTAGGGGGGAGGCCCTCCTTTGTCTATTTCAGCTGCCAGCAGCCAGCAGCCCTTGGCTTGTAGCCTCATCTGCCTTTGTCATCACCCGGTATCTACTTCCCCTTTATTGGCTTTCTTCTGTGTCTAATCACTCTTTTTTTTTTTTAAAGATCATTTTATTAGGGCTCTTGCAGCTCTTATAACAATCCATGCATCAATTATATCAAGCATCTTTGTACATATGTTGCCATCATCATTTTCTAAGTATTTACTTTCTATTTGAGCCCTTGGTATGAGCTCCTCTTTTTGCTTGCCCTCCCTCCTTCCCGCCCTTGCGACCCCTTGATAAATTATAAATTATTATTGTTTTCATATCTTACACTGATCACTGTCTCCCTTCACCCATGTTTCCATTGTTCATCCCTCTGGGGGTGGGGGGAGTTATGTGTTGATCATTGTAATCGGTTCCCCCTTCCTTCCTCCGCCCCCCAATCTTCCCCTTACCCTCCTGGTATCTCTAGTATCTCTACTCCTATTTCTATTCCTGAGGAGTTTATATGACCCAGATTCTGTGTGCTGTGAGTGCTTATCTGTACCAGTGTACATGCTCCGGTCTAGCCAGAACTGAAAGGCAGGACTGGGGTCATGATGGTGGGGGTGTGAGGAAGCCTCAAAGAACCAGACGCATATTGTGTGTTTCATCAGGGCTATACTGCGCCCTGGTTGACTCATCCCTTCCTGTCACCCTTCTGTGAGGGGATGTCCTGTTGTCTACAAATGGGCTTTGAGTCTCTGCTCTGGTTCCCCTCATTCTCAACAATATGTTTTGTTTGTTTGTTTGTTTGTTTAGTTTTGAGCCTTCTGGTGTCTGTTACCTGATTCCGTCAACACCTCCTGATCCCACGGGCTGGCGTCCTTCTTCCATGTGGGCTTGTTGCTTGGAAGTGATTAGATTTAGGGCACACCCAACACTGACATAGCCTCATCAACATAACAAACTATTCTCCAATGGGATTACAGCCACAGGTAACATCCATGGCAGTGCCCCGTCTTTTGATTTTGTATTTTTAAAATTGTCTTCCCTGTAAAAGCAAAAACACGCTGCCTACTTTCCTTGACCCCCTCTTCTGACTACAGACATCGGCTCTGCTGGCTCTTGTAAAACGGGCTCCAGTGGAAAACCTCTCTGTGCCTTCCTGGAGCGCTCCAGTCTCTACTCAGCAGGCATTTTATTGGGTCCCTGCTGTATACCAACAGAGCCCTGAGAGTGGGTTAAGCACTTGATGCTAATGGCAAGGTCAGCAGTTTGAAACCACCAGCCTCCCTGTGAGAGAAAGGGGAGACTTTTTACTCCCGTACAGAGTTACTGTCTCGGGAAGCGCAGGGGCAGTGCTGTCCTGTCTTGTAAGGTGGCTGTGAGCTGGGATGATCGTACTGCACACCAGGCACGGTATGGGGAGCTCAGAGACCAGACAAGGCCATCTGGGCCCAAGTGTAACTTCTCTCAAAATCGACTAGGGCTCAACTAGCCCCAGGGACCATCGTTCAGAAACCACTGGCCTTCGCTGACTTCCATTTGCTTTATTTATTGTTGTTTGTCTATAGCAGGCTTCATTTCCACCAAGTGGGAAAGGGGATATCCCTTTGGAGATACGTTTAGAGAAAGCTCAGTGGCCCAGAATGGGAAGCGTCTTCCTGTTCTCTGTCGTCGCCTGGGCATAACCGCTCCGATCCCGGCTGCTTGCCCCAGTCCCTCCACATTCAACACCACAAGTCGCCTCCCTCGCTGGCTGGCAGATTCAAACGCACATTCATTTTCAAAGTGGCATCCTTGTTCTTCACCACTTGAAGAAAGTCTTGGGCAGCAGATGTGCCCAATGCAATACGTCATTTGATTTCTTGACTGCCACTTCCCGGAGCGTTGCTTGTGGATCAGAGCAAAGGGAAATCCTTGAAGATATCCGCGCTTTGTTTGTTTATCACGATGTTGTCTAGGGGTCCTGTGATGATGATTTTGGTTTTCTCTGCCTTGAGTTGCAACCCATCCTGAAGGCTGCAGCCCTGGAGCCTCAGCAGGTGCTTCAAGTCCTCCTTGCTTCCAGCAAGAAAGGTTGTCTCTTATGCACATCCTTTACCGAAGAGGTTCTAGAAGGAACTATGTGCTCTGATTGCATGGAGATCCCTGTAATTCTGCTCCTGAAATGAACGCTAGACTGGGTTTTGCAGTTCTTTCTTGGGACCTCCTATGGCTTTTCCACGCCCCCTGTCCTCCCAGGAGACCAGAGTGTAATATGATGGCAGTGAACGTTGCAGAGAACACTTCGATAAGAGTTTTTCACTTTTTGTGATTGATATGCAAGGTCAAAGGAGTTGTACATGAATGAATGTTTTTAATGTTACATGTTTCATATAGAGGGAAGTTTGCAAAGTGAGTAGAGAGGTACCCTGACACCCAAGAGGGTCATTTTCAAGGGAGTAACAATGACTGGGTAAGTTGTTAGCAGTCAGGAAATGCTAATGATAAGCATGCTCCAGGCCACGCTAAGGGTAGTGTCACACTTTAGAATTTGCCATTGGAAAGATGCTGCCACCCTTGGGAGAAAAAGCAGCTAAAGCCTTGGACACTGTGTGAAGAGAGCTGATGGTCAAATCGCTGTTTCTAATGATTGTGTGCTCTGCTTTTAGGAGTTAAACCCTGGTCAAATATCATGGAAATCCTGGAAGAAAAAGATGGGGTCGACACGGAGCTGCTGGTTTATGCCATGACTTTAGTGAACAAGGTTGGTTGGTGCGAAGGCCAATACGAGGCCTCTAAATACAAGGCTAATCTTGTAGACACCCACCCTGGGGCCAGAACCATGCAGGACAGGAGAAAACTCATTTCCATTCACATGTGTCAGTGCATATGTGAGAAGCCCTATGGGGTCTGCGTGTTTTTCCATTTCTAATGAGACCAGAATGGTGACAACACAAGCTTGATGACTACTCTCGCTATCAAAATGTCCTGAGAGAACATCTGTTCTTCTTTATGGTGTATGTGAGCACATTTTCCTCAAAGGGAATTGCTCACAAGTCTGATAGCAATGAAGAGTACTGCTGATCACCTGCTGCAGGGCAGTGAGTCATTGAGCATGAGTTCTGAGTAGAAGAGAGACGTCCTGGGGGCTGACCTCATTTGCTTTGATGGAGCTGGGCATACCTTTGTGGCCCTGTCCCTTCCATTATAGTCTCTGCTGGTCACCACTGTGCCAGAAAGCAGTCCTCAGAGGCCCTGTCTTGTGCACTGGGTCCTACAGGGACCAGTCTCTGGACAGGAGTATGTTCAGTCTAGTCCCTTCTCTCTTGACTAAGTAGGTGGGCCCTTCTCCTGCTGGTGGCTGTGCCCCGGGCCCAGGTACCACACCATCCATTTTGTGGTCCTTTGGCTTGGACTCTCCAGGATGCTGGGAAAAGGCACGTGGGGTCCACAGAAGAGATGCTGTCATTCTGAAGTCTCCAGAGAAGGCCCATAAGCTCTCTTTTAACTATACCCGGGCACATGTTTCCTTCTGATGAACTGGAGGACAAATTAGTAGAGAGCAGTATAATTATGAAGAGTAACTTCTCCAACTCGATACTAAAATGTCAAGCACACTCTATGGATTGAAATAATGTGGTCTTGGCCCATTCATGATTGGAGCAGAGGAGCTCTGAAAGAGACCCCACTGTATCCAACAACTTTCCATGGGCTAGGACCAAAGCCAATAGGGATGAGTTAGCATCAGTTATGATTGGGGAGCATTTTAATAATTGGAAATAAGCAAAACCATATGTTGATCCTATACTGTATTTTTTTTGCCAATAATGCAGCCATATAAAGAATGCACTCGCACATGTAATGCTCATGAAAATACCACGCAGGGGGAGTGGAGGGATTATGTAGTTGGCTAAAATGTGCTACATGCATATTATCTGAGTAAAAGTATGGTAGTGTTCATTCCAGGTAAAGAGTTAAATGAAGAAATTTCAAACCATTAAAAAAAACTGAAGAGAGAGTAGACGTGAAGGTTAATTGTTCTCTGGTTGGTGGAGGTCTTTTTAATAATAAGACCAGTGATTAAAAAATTCCAAAGGAAAGGACTTAAAATTTTGACTGCAAAACATTGCAGGAGGCAGATAATTTATACGGCAGATGACACACTGGAAAATTGTGTATAAAAATTATGGCAGAAAAAGATACTGTCTTAATGTATTAAGAATCCAATAGAAAGATAGAAGACATTGAACCAAAGATTGATTGCACAGCCACGAAACAGTTTTCCCAAGTCAGGCTGGCAGTGATTGCTCTTCTTCTTCTTCGTCTTCTTCTTTGAAGTTGGGTGCAGGGTTCTTTTTAATTTTCAAATAATTCTAGATTCACATGAAGTTTCAAAGGAAGTACAGAGAGGTCCCATGTGTACTTTACCAGTTTGCCCCAGTTGTTGAATCTTTCATTGTCTTTCAAAGAATCAAAAGTAGGACGTTTATACCATTGGTAGAAGGTAGCTATTTTCTCAGAGGTAGAGCTCTATAATCATCATCTCTGAGTAGCAGAACTCTCTAACAGCTCCAGGGGAACATGGTCACTAAGCTGCCAGTCCCTGGCAAGGTCTCAGCATGTGCCACCCTTTGTTTGGCATCCTATGGCAATTAAGGTCCAGGGCACCCCCACTTCCTCTTCCTCTTCTGTCACAGCTTCCCGCCTCTGTGCATTTCAAGCCCAAGGTAACCTTCTTTGGGGGGCTTGTTGTTGAAGTTGAGTAATGTTCATTGGCCCAGTGGGTAGAATCCTTTGAGATACGACAGAGAATTGGATCGTTAATACGAGTCTGGAAAAATTCAGACTCTTAGATCTGGGATGTCAGTATCTTGCAGACTGAATTGTTTCTAGCGCTTGCTTTCAACGAGAGGAAAGATGGCTTAAATAGCCTGGAATTCAAAAGAAGGGTTATGGATTGAATTTTGCCCCTTCCCCAAATGTGTGGTTATAATCCTATTTGGGTAGGGCTTGACTTGGTATGTTGAGATGGGATTTGTGGAGGGTGTCTCCTGCATCATCTCTCTTGAGATAGAGAAGGGATGAACTGCAAACGGGCAGCAGTAATGGGGGATGGAAGAGGAGAAGGCACGTGCAGGGAGTCTTGGAGCAGAAACTCAGAGACCAAGACTTTCCCACAGTCTACCGAGAGAGAAAGCCTTCCCCGACAACCAGGACCCTGCATTCGGCAGCTAACCTGAGGAACAAAAAAATTGTGTTAGGGCCACCCAATTAAGGTGCTTCTATTCTGTCAACACTAGATATTCAGCCTGTCGAAGGCTCCCAAGCTGAAGTCTGCCGGGGGACAGTATTTAAGTAGTTTTCAGAATACCAGACTCATTCACCATAAGCTCTGAGAAGCACCAGAAATGAGCCATCTTCTCACGCTGCCAGCTGGCATTATCGAATACTGTCTTGATCCTGTTGAAAGTCCCCCAGTGGGAGACCCCAACGCAGGCCCACTAGCAGATGTGCCATCCTTGTGACTAAAGGCACTAGGGATTAGGACTGAAGAATTGGACCCCTTGGAACGCTCAGAGGTAGAGAAACTGAGCTGACCCCAAGCATGCCGAAGGGAGGGGGGACTGAGATGGGGGAGGACACTGCCAGAGCCTCCAGGGTGCTCTTTGTCCTGGTCCCAAAAGCCTTGCAGAAGGTTTCCGGTCTAACCCTACATGTCTCCTCGCCTGCCTTCCCCCAGTGGTGTGTTCTGCAGCATCAGCAGTCAGGCAGGGCACCTCCAATCCAACGCCCTGCCTTGGCCCGCTCATCTTTTAACACATTCTAGGGTTTAAACGATTCTGATGACAGGATTCATTGAATGGACGTGTCATTTTTCAATTAGCGTTGGAAGAAGGATCAGCTCAATTGGCTCGTTGCCTGGCCCCCCAGTGGGGGCGCCTTGCCCAGCGCCTGCAGAGACTAGGCTGGGGTGAGCTTTCACATGGGACCACGTGAGTGTGAGCACTTATTGATGACAGCTGCTGACCCATGTACAGCCGCCCGCGCTGTGTCCTTATAGGGGCCTGAGTAAGCAAGCAATCACATCAAAGCAGCCTTTCATTAGTTCCCATGTCAGTCGCAGTGAGCTGCGAATGCTTTGCTCAGCAAAGGAAGGAAAAATCCATTAGTTAGGTGGAAGCATTATTTCCCTCGTTGTTGTGTGCCAGTGAAGCCAACTCAAGAGTCGCTCTGCAGCACAGAGGACGATGCCCCATGGATTGACTTTACAGGATCAGCTCTCCGGGGTCTTTTCCTCTGGGCTGCTGCTGCTTCAAACCCCCAACTTCTGGTTAAGCAGCGGAGCAGTGACCCTTACATAACAAGCTGGTCTTCTGATATTAAAGGCTTTGCCTGAATCGGCTTTGAGGGGCCATACCGCGTGTGATCCAGTTCCGAGCGGGGGTCTTTCTAGTCTGAGAATACCACTCCTTTGTGTAAGAGAGAGAATACAAAGAGAAGTGGGTCTTTCTTTTTGGATTATCTTTTTGTGGATCAAGTTCTGGTTTGAGAATTCTCATGTTTTCCTGATTTTTTAGACCAAAAAAGGAGGCCCTCTTGAATTGAAACTGAAGGGAGCCAACTCTTCAATGGCCGAAACTAAGCCAGCTGTTGCTCTAGCAATCGTCCCAGGAGGCCCTGATTGCTAAGTGTGTGCATTTTCTGTAGCCACGTAGTGCATCACTACAGACTTAGCCTGCTCAAGCCTCACATGTTAGCTCATGGTTTCCATGGGTCAGTAGTCCCGGCAAAGCCAGGTTCAGGGCTCAGCATGGCTGCAATCAGAGTTTCGAGTGTGGCTGTGGTCTCATCTGAGGTTTGGGATCATCTACCAAAGCCATGTGGTTTGGGCAGAATCCATTTCCCTTTGACTATAAAGCCCTTGGCAGCTTGCTTCTTCAAAGCCAACAGGAGACTCAATCTCTCTCTCTCTCTGTCTCTCTCTCTCAATCACTGAGTTCAGAAAAACCCTTTCAAAGTTCTTTTCTGATGAAGTCAGACCCACCCAGGACAATTGCCCCCTTGGCTAACCCAAAAGCAATTAGTACACTCTGAATTACATCTGTGAAATTGTTTTCCATGGAATGAAATATAATCACAGGAATAACACCTATCACGGGAGTGTCTGGCAGGTACCCGAGGGCAGAGGATGACACAGCCCGGGTACAACAGCGGTACGCACCAGGGCTGGGAAGCTGCCACAGTATGCCTGTCATCGGCCTTGCTTTGTCCCGCGTGCTGGTTGGAGCCACTGGCTGCCACGGTGGGGATGACTTGGGCGTCACGTCTATTGGGTCCTTCTCCTCTTCCAGACGTTGTCGGGACTCCCGGACCAGGACACCTTCTACGATGTGGTGGACTCTCTGGAGGAGCTGGGCCTGGCGGCGGTGTCTCAGAGGCACTTGAGCAAGAAAGGGACCGACCTGGACTTAGTGGAGCAGTTTAACATTTACGAGGTAACAGAACATTCTTTTTTTTAAGTACTTTTTCTTGTTGAAAATATTCATGAAAAAAAAAGAAAAAGAAAATATTCATGGTGGAATATTCTGCAGTTTCTGCCAATACAGTTTGGTGGCATTGATTCTTTGACTTGTGAAACCTGGCCCATCCTCCCTTGCCTTACTGTTCTCCCCCATTAGTATAGTCTCCCTGCCAGGTAAGCTGCCGGCCTCACTCTCCCCATGGCGGCGGTCAGCATGGTGCTGCAGTGGACACCCATTGAGCTGTAACTGCAAGTGCAGTGGTTGGAAACCATCAGCCGCTCTGCGAGAGGCCGACAAGGCTTTCCACCCCCATAAAGCGTTACAGCCTTGGAGCCAGTGGTGCTGCCCCATGCTGCAGGGTCTCTGGGAGCCGGCATGGAATCTGTGGGTGTCAGTTGGGTTTGCGTTTGTCCGTCTGCACGCAGGTAGATGAGCCGGTTTTGAGAAGAGCCCAGTGCTCAGACAGGCAGTCTGCACTCATGAACTGGAACTGTTGTTGGGTTCAAAGGACACTTCCGGGGACACCATTGGTCTCAGGGTTAAAGTTTAATGGTGACCTCATCTCAGGGCAATCTCTGTGGGGCTTCACCAAGCTTCCAGGGCGCCAGAAACATCTCAGGGCAATCGCTGTGGGGCTTCACCCAGCTGCCAGGGCTCCAAAAAGTCTAGATTCTTGGTGCATCTGAAATTGCGATACTTTAGGAATTTGAAATGCTGTCCAACGTGCTCCTTTTCAATGCTTCAGGCATTTTCTGCGGAAGCTGAAGGCTGAGTGTAGACTCACAGGGCTGAACATGGTTGGCGAACACGTTAGAAGAAATGCAGGTTCTAAGTGCCACCCCAGACCTATTGAATCAGCCTCTCTGGAAGTGGGCTCAGCCATGTGTGTTGCTACAAGCCCCCTGGTGATTCTGATAGGCACTTGGGTTGAAGAACCCCTGGACCCCTGAAACTCGAGAACCACCCTGCAGGACATTCCTGCTGCTAACAGTGAGTCCTCGCTCCTGGCAAGAGCGCCCCATGCAGCCCTGGGGATCCTACCCCTCGCAGCTCACAGGGGTGGGGTTTCAGATGGGGCTCCCTCCAACCTTGGGGGACCCCCCTGTGCCGAATGGAAATGTGGGCTCATGGCTGTAAAGGCAGGGAAAGGGACCACTCATCTGCTATTTAATGAGCCACTGTAGGTAGAGGAATATTAAAGCTTAAGATGACTGGTGTGAGTTTTACCCCAAGGGAGGGCACCTTCCAGCAGGGGTGCAGCCCGTGCCCCAGGGAGCGGCAATGCAGAGAATCTGAAGCCAGGAGACAGGATGTGGTGGGGACACGAAGCTGAGGCCAGGACCAAGGAAGGCCTTGCGAGGTGTGGGCTTGCGGACAGCCGCTGCAGGCGGACGGACGCGGAGTGCCAGCCTGGCCTGTGGCACGGCATCCTGTAGGGGCTGTGCCTCACGGGACTGTCACTTGTCTTTCCTCCCCCGACACCCTCCAACTAAAGAGAGAGCCATCTTCCAGCCAGGGCCTGTCTGTTGACGTCATCCCTCTGCTGGAGAAACTAAATCATTAAACTACACAAGCCCCCCTTGTTGAGAGCCGCGTGTGAAACCTCAGCCCCCGGGCCCCCGTGCAGCTGTGGCCTTCTCGGCTCTAGCCATTTCCAAGATGGTGAGAGATGGCAGCCGCCACTCGACTTCTGGCCCACAGCCTGCAAGGATGTCTTTGGGGGAAGTCCCCCCTTCATCCTTTCTCTTTGTTTTGCCCAACGTGTTGTTTCTTCTCGGTCTCACATGGGTCCTTGAGCAGTGACCCAGCAGGTCAGCTTCTCCGCCAAGTCTCTCACACCCCCACCCGCACTCCCACCCTTGGTTCCTCACAACTGCGGGGTGTTTTTTGCCTCTGATCCCATGTCCTGAGGGCTTTTTCTGGGCTCTGAATCCCTGTGAGCTACTCCACCTATGTTTTCCTTCTCTTTCGAGCCTCGGGGCCCAGCCACGCACCTGTCCCAAGTAGCAAGTGCCGCAACAAAGGCCTCTCCCAATGTCTGCGTCTTTTATGGTGGAGTTTGCCAGATGCTGCCTTGAAAGCAGCCATGATTTAAGCACCTACCTGACAGGGCCAATGCAATGGGTAATAACTCACGCTGACAGGTGAAATGCTCTAGATACCAGGCAGAGGCAGAGATTTTCTTTCTGAAAGTTCATGGTTTGTTGTTTTGTTTTCTTTTCCTTTTTAATTTACTGCCACAGGACAATCAACTTGAGTGCATGCAGGGGCAGCAAGAAGGCCTTCAGGCAAAGTCAGTGTTCCCGATTAAAAAATAAAGTCTTGATTGCCCTCAAATAGTTGCCCGGAACTCAGTTGGGTTTTGAGAATTCTTCCTCATCGTGAAGGCTGTCTGGCAACCATGTGGCCCAGGCTTTCTGAGGACAGGCCCAATGCTATGTAACTTAATTCCATGAGGAAAGGTGATTTGATCCATGTTTAATGAAATTCATTTGAGTTTTATAGCCTCTGTGACTTCTCAAATGCATAAATTCATAAATCAAAACAGAAAGATCATGTGCCCTAACTTTGGGTTCTGAAAATGCTCCTGTCATGGGAAAGGCATCTTAAGACTGGAGACTTGAGTGTTGAGGGGGTGAGGAAGAAGAACTATTCCTTTTAGGAATGATTAGTTAATAAACCCAACACGGTTTCTCTGTATCAGCGGTCATTTTTTAAAGTACATTTCAGTAGTCTGTTGCTGCATAGCAAACACCCCAAAACTGCGTGGTCTAAAATAACATTCATTCTTGGGGTCAGCAATCTGAGTCTGGTTCAGGCAGGACGTTCCCATGTGGCCGCTGTTATCTGGCAGCTTGTCTGGGGCTGGATGGTTGACCGTGACTTCACGCATGTGCTCTGGTGTTTGGTGCTGACTTGGGCTCCTGGCTTCTACATCAGGCTAGCCCGAGCTGCTTCACAGCGGGGACCTTTCAACGGGGCAAGTCTCAATGCACAAATGCTTTTCAAGCCTCTGATTATGTCACATTTGGTAGTGTTCCACCAGCCAAAGCAAGTCACGTGGCCAACTCTAGACTCATTGTGGAAAAGGCCTACCCAACTGTGAAGCAAAAAGAGGCAAGCTGCCTTGGGGACCCAAGCTTTTCACATCAGCCACAACATGTCATCAGCATAGTTCCTGGCTCAAAAGGCCATTCGAACTGACATCCACTTCACCCAAACATGGAAGCAGTGCATATGGGTTTGATTAAAAACGAGGTGTAGAGTAGGAAGTGAGAAAAGGACTGTATTTGTCACGTGAAGTTGGCCGCCACTCCTGGCTGCTGACACTCGGGCAGAGATAGAAACTCAGAAGAAACGATATGAGGTTTGGATCTATTTTCTTTAATGGTATGGTAGTTGTGTTTTGTAAAAAGTCCTTGTCTTTGGGGAATGAATGTTGCAATGTTAACTGATGGAATGATGTGATCTTGGCGCCAGGGCCAGGGCCAGTGAAGACCCACTGCTGCTCGGCCCATTCTGACCCACAGAATGGAGGAGACCCGCCCTGTTGGGTTTCTAAGATGGCCATCTTTATAGAAGCTGACCTGCCACACCTCTGTCCTCGGAATGGCTGGTGGATTCCACCATCAGTCCTTCAGTTGGCAGTCACGCACGTAATGGCCGTGCCACTAGTGGGGTGCAAATGAAGCGAAATTGACCTTGAGTTATAATAATCGTTGAGCCTGGGTGATGAGCACACCCGAGCACACATCATGCTTGTCTCCCCCACTTTTCCAATGAGAGGCCTTCAAAAAGTTTGTGGGAAAATTGGATGGAGAGGTCATGGGGTTCTTCCATGAACCTTTGGGGCCCCCTTTGTATGTTTAAAATTTTTCCAAAAATAAAAAAAATTAGATTGGCAAGAGCTGCCAGTCTCCTCACAGACTAGCGGAAGTCATCACAGACGCCACCTGAAGCTGCTCCCGACTGCTTTCTGGGGCAGGTGGGGCAGGATGCTCCAGCAGTCAGCTCTAGCTTCTGGAATGCGCTTGCCCCACATCTGCGGCTTCAAACCTGTCCTTAAAAAGAGTTAGATGGTGCTCAGTGGAGGGGCCGGCAAGTGAAGGGCCCCATTATGTGGGGGAGATCTTTCAGGACACGGTTGATCTCACTTTCCGTTCTTGTGAAGGTCCTTCATTGTGCTGCCTGCTGATTACAGCTGCAACCTCCTACAGACAGGAGCCCTGGTGGTGCTGTGAGTTTATGTGCTGGGTTGCTAACCACAAGGTCAGCAGTTCCAAACCACGGGGAGAAAGACGAGGCTTGCTATTCCCATAAAGATGTGTCGTCTCAGAAACCCACAGGGGAAGTCCAACCCTGTCCTGCAGGGTCACTGAGAGTCGGAATCGACCTGATGGCCATGAGCTTGGAGATTTGTCACAGGTTCAGGATACACCTGGTGGGAAGTGCTATTCTTTCCAAGTGCTTCCCAGCTTTTCGAGTTTGTTGGCTCCACGCTGCCATGCTCCCTGGCCTCAGAAGAGTTCGGAAACACCGTGGTAGCCTCTACAGGCAAGTCACGTGCAGTGTCTCTTCCTGTCACCAGCAGATATGGGTGGTTCTAGAAGTCTTACTCTAAATGCCAGACCCCGAGTGAATACTCTCCCTAACTTTCATGTTACGCTGTTCCCGAAGCAAGCCCGAGGCTGCCACTGGATCTGTTTAGAACCTATGCACAGCCCCCTCTTCCTCTCCCACCCCCCACCCCCCAGCCCCCTCCTTGCGAGACTTGTTTTGTAATGGATTTGAGCTGTGGAGAACCCCAACTGGATTCTCGTTTGGGGTGTTTGGTGTCGCCTGGACAAGTTTCCAGTTTTTGTTTTATTTAAACTTGCTGAGTGTCCCCACTTTCTTTGGCAAAAGGTGGTTCAAGTAGATTTCACTCCACTTACGCGCAGTGTGCTTCTCTGCAAGGAACAGTGAGCCGCATTTTCCTCGTTCCTCAGCCCTCTGAGGTTAGGAGAGGAATTAGAACTATCTGGACTTGACTTTTGCCTCTAATCTTATCATCCCCAATGTGTGTTTAATAAGAAGCAGAATCGATACTTCAGGTCAGAGGAAGTTCAAAATGGTCTTGAATTTTTGTGTCTGAAAATGAAGAAATGTCAAGTAATTGGCTCGAAATAATGAGAAGTGCTTTCCTTGATTCGGTGTTGGGCTTTTTTCAAAATCCCCCCCAGAGAACGCCATTTAGTGTGCTGTGGTGGAGATAATGAATGTGATTGGCCAAACACAGAATTTCTTTACTCATTTTTTGCACATCGCACTGGAGGAGCGAGTCTCCCAGAAGGGGACTCTGATGAAATGTCACTTTGGTGGAATTCTTTTTAATTCTTTAACCTCATACCTCCAAAGACGATGTCTCTGACTAGAAAATTCTGGAGGTGATAAAATAGTCAACGAGCATCCAACTGTGATCATAGATCTGAGAGCTTGGGTGAAATGTCTATGACCCATTGAAGAAGCGTTCACGGAACTGTCTCTGGACACTGGAGGAAACAAGGGGGGGCGTAGATAGGGGGCAGATGCACTCCTGTGTGTCTCAAAGGCCAACATGGCCCTGTGAATCAGGATGGGAGTACCCAACCTGGTCTTGCCAAGCTCGCTTTGATAAATGATCCTAGGTGCCCAAATTTTGGACATAGAGACGAATCGATGTTGCCAGGTCTTCTGTAGACAGGATAAGGTCCTATACCTGGGCCTTTAGATGGCTTCCCCATGCTCTCCCGCCGGGACTGGGTTGTGAAATGTGACTGAGTACCCACACGACCAGAAACTTGCACAACTGGGCATTTGGGACTTTGTCTTTCCCTGGCTGCCAAGTCAGAGGGACTGGTGGACTTGGTTGAGTCTGGTTCACCTGGGCTGCCAGGTGATGTGTGACCAGTCAGGTCTGTGTGAAAGGGGAATTTATGGGCATCCTAGATCACCACTCATGGATGGGGGAAGTGTAGTCCTATAGACTGAGCGCCAGCCGTGGGATAAAGCCCCACATTAGATGCTTTACACAGGTCACCTTCTGCCATCCTACCACCAACATGAAACTGCAATTCTCCCCGGGATGTGGAGGTGCTGCAGAAGAGGGTACACAGCTTGCTCTTTATCTCACCTGGTTTGGTGGTGGCGCATCCAGCACTTACCCAAGGATCTAATCAAAGCCAAAACACTTGGTCTGTTCACCATCAAGTTCTAGAAAAACAAAAACAAAAACCAAGCTCACGGCCATTGAGTCGATGTCAACTCATGGCGCCCCTATGAGACAGGGTAGAACTGCCCCTGGGGGCTTCCTAGACTGTCACTCTTTGTGGGAGTAGAAAGCTCCGTCTTTCTTCCATGGAGAGGCTGGTGGTTTCAAACTACTAACCTTGCCTTTAGTAGCCCATTGTGTAACCACCGTGCCACCTGGGCTCCTGTGTTTCTAGAGAAGGGAGGTACACAAAATACTTAAAAAGCCAAAGATACAGATCAGTATGGCCCCTGGCTGGGAAGAATGCGCTTTGATTGGGAGCAGAGTGGCTACCAGAAGCAAGCTGAAGAGAGAGGTAGGGGAAGGACAGACTGTTGCCTTTAATGCAGAGGGAGAAGGCTGCAGAGCAGGATTTAGGATAGAGTGGGATGCAGAGCTAGGCCCCTGGAGACAGCACTCAGCTTTTTGTCAAGAGCCAGAGTGACAATGCAGGGTGACACCCAGGCCTGGGCTTTGCTCACGAAGGCGGAAATGGAAATGGAAAGCATGACCCAGTCATTAGTCTGCACAAGCATGCAGGGTTTCCCAGGGGAAATTTTTAAAGAACCTTTTTCTTCAAGGGGCCAAGCAGCTTCCCGTTACATGTTTGTGGCTCTCGTGGGCAGGCTGGTGATTTTAACCAGGAGCTCCGCCTGCAACCCAGAGAGCAGGCTGTTGGCCTTAGCCGGATTGCCACCGCCGCCGTCAGCTCAGGTTCTGAAAGCATGCAGCACACACTGCCATCCTGTCAATTCCAAAGCAGACAACCCCATGTGGGTCAGAGTGAAACTGCTCCACAGGGCTTTCTAGGGCAAAAGCTTGGGGAGTAGATCACCTTGTCTTTCAGGGTGTCTGTGGGTGCACTCTAACCTTAGCTCATTAGCGTCTGAACACATGAATGTGTGTGCCATGCAAGGTCTCCAAAAAGTTTTCTGGGTGAGACCCGGTCCCTCTCACCTTGATCTGTGGTTCCCAACTCTGACCAGAACCTGCGCGCTTTGGGGTTTTGTTTGTGGGTCAGCGAGCTCAGGAATGACCAGGAACTTTTTAGACATCAAGTGGGCCTCAGCTTCCTGAAGCAGAGAGAGAACAGCCAAGGGTGGGTGAGGAGAGGCTCCGGGCTGGACGCCGGAGATGGCAGGGCTGGCCCTCTGATTGCACAGGGGCTCTTAGACCTGCTCGTGAGGCTGGCTCTGCCCACTGCATGGGAAGCATGCCGAGCGGCCGACTTGCCCAGCTGTGCTTGGGGAACTCAGGTGGTGCGGAGGCCCACAGGTGGGGAGAAGACCGGGTTCAACCCTATCTGCTTTTGCAGGTGGCACTTCGACACGAAGACGGTGATGAGACCGCTGAGCTGCCCCCCAGCGGGCGGCGGGACCGGAGGAGGGCCAGTGTGTGTTCTGGCAGCAGCAGCAGCAGCAGCGAGCACCGGGGCCTGGACCGCAGGCGGAGCCGCAGGCACTCGGTACAGAACATTAAGAGCACTCTGTCTGCTCCCACCAGCCCCTGCACCCAGTCAGCTCCTGGTTTCAAGCCCGGTGAAAAGTAAGCATCCACTTAGCATGGGAGAGGGGTGGGGGTGGGGCTGGGGGTACACTCCAAGGGACCACGGCTGTCCTCTCTCCACTAGCCTCACTGGGCCCTCGATCCCTGCCTATTCTCTTCTCTGCCATTAAACACCATCCAACCCCATCCCCACCCCACGGAGCTTCCCAGGGCAAGGTGGCCCCATTGGCATACGAAGATTTGAACTCACTCACCTGGTGCCCTCTTTCCCAGCCAGCCATGTGTGTTTGCAGATGTATGAGAATCTCAATTAATGGATGTCCTGGACATCTGTGCTCTAGCAAATAGTAAAGAACCCGACACAAACGTCTTGGGCCTAGAAATCACTGGCGTGTGTGTGTGTGTGTGTGTGTGTGTGTGTGTGTGTGTGTGTGTGTGTGAGAGAGAGAGAGAGAGAGAGAGAGAGAGAGAGAGAGATGGAGAGTTCTGACACTCTGCATGGCAGTAGATAGCGGGGTTGGTTCTAGTTCAGTAGAATAAAACTACATGCATCACAAAGCCTGAACAACAACAAAAAAAATCCCCTCTAGTTACATTCCATGACATCTAAATGCTTTTACTTACTCGGTTAGTGACCTGGCAGACAGTTTTATTGAGTGTCTGCCGTAGATGGATTATCCCAGGCCTTGAAGATGCACATCTGTCAGTGGAATAGATAGGATCTCTGCCCTTGGGAATCTCACGTGTGATGGACTAAGAGAAAGTGAGAATGAGAAAGGCAGTAGATGGGAAGAAAGCGTAAGATTGAAATCCCATCGGGAAGTACGCATATTCAGAACGTGCGGCTGACAACCCTGGGAAAACTGAAGTCGCTCCGTAGACGGGGGTACAGTACACTGGTGCCTCGCTGCACTGGGCATTGGTGCGGGCTATGGCTCCCCTTTCCTGGGTCCCATGGACCACTCCTTACCAAGCACGTGCACAGGAGCCTGACTGATTCACAGGATGCCCAGGCACTGCCTCCCGTTGCCAGCAGAGCGGAAGCGCAGGGCTCAGGTAACTTGAAAGGAGTGGTTTTTCTCATTCCGAAGATCAAACCAGGAGCCGAATGTAGGTCAAGAAGCTCTAATTGGTGAAGAAGAGAGTAACTCCGAGTAAGTCGGGCAAACTTAAGAGAGCCATCAAGAGATGCCCTTCGTCTGCATGCTGAGTGGGACCTCCCTCCCCAGCCCGCCCCTCCACCACCACCAAGGGCAGCTCGGAGGTACTCCTGCAATCAGTTGAGTCTTAGACCACCCCCTTCTGGGGGCTGCTCACCCCAGAGGAGAGAAAGTCTTCAAAGAAGTTGAAACCTGGCTTTACTACAGAGCCCAGGAAGCTTCCAGCGACAGGCTCCCCTGTTTCTGAGAGTGTGACTGCAGCCCACTCTGCTGTGGAGAACAAAAGGCCCGCCCCTCTAAACAGACTGAGGAATGAGGCATCTGCCATGACGGCTGCCCTTGGTGCGCTGGGGCCTTTGAAAGCACGCAGGCTCAACAGCAGGCGCTCGGAGCCCTTGGTTAGTATCGTGCCCAGCCAACGGCTTGAGAAACTAACAGGGAGATGCTCATGTGTACAAAGGGCTGGAGAAAATGTACATAACTGACTGGGGAAAACTCTTTATGACAAAGCGGCCCCCAAATGCTGAGGGGCCGAGGTGAGGTGAACTCTGAAGGTGCCGTTGACATTCCCTCACTCTGTGTACTCCTCCCACGCTTACTTCTGGTCTCTTTCTTGCTGGTCAGCATTCCCAAAGTCCCCCCTGTTGTGAGTTCAGGTGCCAACACTGTGGGATCTTCACATTGACGAAGACTGGCGACCACGGAGTGGGCGGTACTTCCAGGTGTGCTTCACCGTTCCCAGGGGCTGGCACGGATGGATTCTGGGACAGGAGGCCTGTGTGTTCAGCATGTTGCCATTTTCTTGATTTTGAACAAGGACCGGTTTCTTCATTTGACCGCGGTTTTTACTTCATCATAAATTTAGGTAACGTGTACTTGAGAACAATACCCTCCCCAACTTGCAGAGGCAGCTGGCAACTCCGAGATAGATGCTTCTGAAGTGGCTTTGAAGCCTGCTGGAGGGGTTTTGCCCTGTGGCTCCCCAGGTGGCAGTACCATTTTGGCGTAGGCAGCAGTGAGATCGAAAGGAAGGGTGCCGGGAGCAAAATGGGAGGTGGTCCTTGTGTGCATAGCTCAGTCACCTGCTCACCATCGGTGCCTCGAAGGATACCTCAGAATCAGTGGCCCATTCTGTTTGTTCCCTGTAGACCTGAGACACAGGGGCGTGTCTGCCCCAGACTGCACTTGTGCTATGTGACTCTGCTGGCCATCTCACTTCTAACTTGCAGCATGCGCCACCGAGGAGAAATTTTAGGCTGAATTTTATAACTTTGATCCAGTCAGTGCCAACGCTTTTGAAAGGAAGCTTGAAATGCTTTAGACATTAGAAGACGCTTCCCGTTGTTCTGAAATATAGCTATCCATACCCAGTTCTTTTACATCATTTGATTTAACTCTCAACCCGCTGCAGGATCTAGTCAGGACAAGTGACATTTTCATTTAATAAGCGACAAGACAGAGGATGCGTGTCTTGTCCTGAATTGCAGGACTAGGAGCTGAGCAGTAGTTTAAACCCATGTCTCAGTCTTTACCTCTCAATGTCCAAAGTAGACAAACGTCTATCTCAACCGCTGGTAAAAATGGCGTGGGGCACCATCTGGTCTCTTCTGATCTCACGGGAGGAAGGGAAACCAAATTCATCATCAGCCCAGGCCTGTTCCAGGGTAGCCGAGGTGAGAAATGCCTCTGCCCTCCAACCTCCTCCTCCAGTCCCAACACCAGCCATGCCTCCGACGATACTTTGTACTCTGCTGGGTGCAAAAAGTCCTGGCATTGGCCTCACAGAATTCACAGAACATAGTCAACATTTGTGACGTTTATTAGACACGTGAACAGTTTAAACTTCCAGATCAGAAATGTTCAGGACATCGTTCTTCTGGTCAAGAGTGCCTCTGCTTATCCATGCCTACAGGCATACCTCTCTCTGGTCCATGACCTTTCATTCATGTATTTCCTTGGCTCCTGTCCTGCTCAGGAAAGTGTTACAAAGCTGCTTTAGAACTACAGATAAACACTCAAAGGGCCCTCTACTCCACCATAACCTCTGCCTAAGGCCTTCAGCTCTGGCTCCATGGGTGGACAAACCTAGCCCCTTCTTCCCCCCCCCCCTCCCTGCACCCTGACCCCAGGC
>NW_022111300.1:23106596-23131023 GCF_000313985.2 Echinops telfairi
GGGGGGGGGGTAATCTCATGGCTGGCTGTGTGCTTTCATTCTAATTAGAACTAATAACAAGACAATGAACTCAGATGGGTTTGCTTTTGTGCCTTAGGACACAGGTCTTTATACTGAACATTTGCCAAATGAACTATCAGTTTACTGGTCATCTGTCCAGTGCAAGTGTCTGGATTTCACTGGAAGGGCCATAAAGAGTTTTAGCTTCACACTGAAATTGTGTACGATTTAATTAGAGAGAAGAACAGACATGCTGCTTCCACTGGTTACCAAGAAAACTGGTTGACATCTACTGAGCAAGCTAATTAGTTCTCTGGTTTATGGTGTAGTGGATATGCATTGGGCTGCTAACCTCAAGGTCAACAGTTCGATACCACCAGCAGCTCCATGGGAGAAAGATGAGGCTATCTACTCCCTTACACGAGTTACAGTCTCAGAAACCCACAGGGGCAGTTCTGCCCTGTACTACAGGGTCACTATGAGTTGGCATCAACTTGATGGCTATGAGTTTGGTTTGGGTAAGGTTTAAATTGTAAGAAAAGATGTCTAAAAGTCTTAGAACTGATAAGTTCCTGAGGATTTTCTAGCCCAATGTTGGAATCCTGTGTTACATTTTCAAGGGGCGGGGTCCACATCCAGGCTCAGTCACTCCTCCCCTGAGTGCTCCATTCTATCCTTGGGGTGTTGTGCTTAGTAGGAAAGTCTCCAGATGCCCAATTGTCTCCTGTTTCCCCCAGTTATTGCCTCTGTCAACACACTGGCCTCCATCCTTCCTGCTCCGTGCGTCCATCTTTCTACGTGAACGCTGAGTGGCCCTTAGCGTGTGAACTGTACATTTCATCCTGTTGACTCCCACACACATTCCAGCCTGCCGTGGTCATGTTGAACGGCATTCGCTCAGTAAGGTTAGTGCCGGTGCCTTCCAGCTCTCAGTCATGTGTGTATTTCACAATCCATGGAAGAGTGACCTGGCCAGGCGTGGATGATGACAGCTGCCCAGGGAGCAGATGGTGCAGACCACAGCCACATGCTTCCAAATCCAGCACCTGAGACGGCTTGGCTGCACTGCCTTACAACGACATGCTCTGAAGGCAGGCCAGTGTTGGGCAGAACAGAGGCACATTTGAATGCTGAAGTTCTAGATGGGCACCCTCCCTCCTCGTCCACAGTCTATTGTCAGGGGTTCCAGGATTCACTTCCTACCTGCAAGATCTAGAGTAAAATAGCAGTGTAGAGCTGGCCTCTCTGTGGACGTGGAAGTAGTGGGGAATGGACAATGGATTTTCAAACAAAGAGAGGGGCATGGTGGATGCTGTATAATTGGCCACAAAATCTAGGACTCGGGAGACCTGTGGAGTGCAGGCTCCTGGTGGAAGGTTTGGCAGTGGGCAGAGGAGGAGCCAGACTGAGAACACAGGTGTGGTCTTCAGAGCCACAGTCGACTCTCTCCCACCGTCTTCCCATCTGCAAACTCAGGTTCATGAAACGCCTTTAATGAGGGGTAGGGGACGTTAAGAGAGACGGCACAAATGGGTGCTGCTGCTGCTGCTGCAATCATTACTTTCTCTCTGGGCCCTGGGGCTTTCCTGGACATTGTTCTCCTAAAGAAGGTAGTTGTTAAATAAATATGGATGTGAGCTCGACAGAGTGTTTGGGGCACTGGCAAAAACCAGCTGGAGAAGTTTACAACAACCAGATTAACACCCGTCATACCGTGAGCAATAGCAAGTAGCTACTCGGGAAGGTTTATCTGCTGGTAAAATGTTCCTGAAAGATGGGGTTAACCAACAAGGGATGCGACCTCCTGATGCAGGCAAATCAGAGGCCTGCCAGCCATTCAGACTTGTCGTCTCACTCCACAAGGTTTCTCCTGGCTTCCGAGGGCAGGGCTGGGACTCACACATGGAGAAGCCCGCATTAAATCAAGACAGAGGCCCAAAGTGGGGCCGACGCTCTGGGTTCTGGAGCGAGATTTCTGATTTCGTGAAGATTCACTGTGAGCAGATTGCAGACTTTGAGGAGATTTGGACTTGGCAGAATTGAATTTGGAGCCCTTTCTAGGTTGTGAGGAAATTGATGAAATTCAAATAAATTTTGTGTTGTCTGTACATAATTACTTCAATGACAGTGAAGTTGAGTTTTATATACATGGGAAGAAATTGGTGAAGTTAAAACATATTTTTATATGCATATTTCATCTGTAAGTTTTTTATATATGACTTTATTCATTTTATATACATGCACAGTATATACACAAAGGATCCCTGGTGGTACAGTAGGTTAAGCATTGGGCTGTGAACCACAAGCTTGGTGGTTCTAACCCACAAGGTTGCTGTGTGGGAGAAAGATAAGGTAATCTACTCCCATTAAGAGTTAGTCTCGGGAACCCTGTGGAACAGTTCTGTGCACCTTTATAGGTTCCCGTGAGTCCGAATCATAGCACACACCCACACCTGGACTCCTGAGCTTGAATAATGAAAGCCTGGATGGAAGGAAATGGGCTTCTTATCCTGCCGTGCACAAGGGGAGACCTTGGGTGGTAGAAATGGTAGGCATCTTGGTGGGGTGCAGCTCTTCTCTGAAACACCTTGGGTCCCAGGAGTCAAATCAATGTGATGGCAACTGGTTTGTTTTATTTGGCTTCCAGTTATACAAGTCAAGGTGCTGATGTGGTTGTGAACAGCGAGGATCTCGGGTTTTTAGATTAAAGTCAGGGAAACCATGTAATGGACTCTTGGTTACCAATGGCCCTCCCAGTCAGGGTGGAGGGAAACATGACATTCAGAGGGAGTTGAAATTCAGAACGTGCTGCAGTGAAAGGCTGAGGTCCGCGTGGTGCTCCAGGTGTGTTTCACAGGAGGACAGAAAGTGTGGAGGGAAGGGTATGGGCAACAGCATTTCATCCTCCAGGATCCACAGAAACTAGAAACTGGTGTGTGTGGTAGGGGAGGGAGTCAGCGTGGGTACTAATGACATCCTAAGATTGCTGCCTCTTAAGAGATGTGGGTAGACTTTATCCTTAAAGGCAAAGGGAACTTCTGATGTATTTTAAATGAGGAAGTGAGGTCGGGGTTCTGTTTCTGGAATAGCGTGGAGGGTGAGTGGAGGAGAGCAGACTGCAATGAGGGCGATGGCACTGGTCTCCCATGGACTGGGGTGGCAGCAGGTGAATGGAAAGTTGGGGAAGGTGAGATGTGGGGAAGACACTGGGTGTGGAATGGTTTGTCTGGGGAATCTGAGATTTCCAGGCAGCTGGTAATGAAGGTCATTGAATTTCAAGTGTAAGGTGTCTATAGTTAAGCAGTAATTCTCATAGTCAACTGGATAGCCACTCTGGAATTGAGACGTGCAGTTTGGAAGTCATCTGTATAGGTGATAGTTTAGATCAGTGGTTCTCAACCTGTCACAACTCCTTTGAGGATCAAATCACCCTTGCACAGGGGTCGCTGAATTCATAACAGTAGCAAAATGACAGTTATGAAGTAGCAACAAAAATAATTTTAGGGTTGGGGGGTCACTACAACATGAGAAACTATTAGAGTCAAGGCATCAGGAAGATTGAGAACCGCTGGCTTAGATTCTGTAACACAGGAATGTCACACAGAGGGCGCAGACAAGTAGATGGGTAAAGCCCTGGAGGACATAGTCGTGTGTGTATGTGTGTGTGCGCACACATGCACGTGCACACGCACACATGTATGTGTGGACATACATGTCTACATGCTTATTTTTTTTAATCAAAGTAAGTTTTTATAAAGGAAGGAAGTTTCAGGATTTACAGGAGAGAGAAAGAGGGGGGAGGGCGAAGAGAGAGAAGAGAGAAGACAGAGAAGAGAGGAGAAAGAGAGAGAGAGACCACTGCATGGCCCAACGGGAGGCAGAGGAGCAGCAGGAAAGAGCTACATGCTTATTTAAATTCCATTTTGTGATCTTCAGGTGATGTTTCAGATTCCTGGCTGACAGTTCTGGATGCCCTATCACTAACCAACCTTCCTTTTGAACACGTGGACAAAATTAACCGGGACCGGAGATGCGGTACAAATAGGAGAACTCTGAAGGGGCTTCCATAAGTTTGTGGCAAACTCCCTTGTCTTCCAGTTCCATTTCTCCAGGGACATTTAGTAGCCCCTTTGTAGGCTTCATGGTGTCCTACACTGATGCATCCTGTATTCTCCTTGTTAGTGCAAGTGGGGGCGGGGGGTAGGGATATGGCCGCGGAGACCGGTAGGGGCAAACGGTGAGAGAGTTGGTGGAAATCTCGGCGTAAAAGTCCAGTGTGACGAGCCACTCATGTTTGAGAAAGAATCTGAAATGTGGCAAGATTAATGATTACCACCCACCCCTCCACCAATCCTTAGACTAGCCACAGCCCTCCCCCCACAAAAGGACCACCGCAGGTAGAGACAGCACCATACCAGGGCTAGGAGCATGGGCCCAGGAGCTGCTGCCCTGGGCCTGTGACCTGTGGGTCCCTGGATACTCTTCTCAATGTGTCCGTGCCTCGGTTCTTCCTCGGTGGCTGTGGAGTCAGCAGAGTGCCGACCTCACGCAGTCCGGTGAGGGGTCAAGAGGAGCCCAGTCCAGTGCTTAGCATCATGGAGCCTAGCAAAGTTTGCTAACGAACAGGCATACGTGAGTAGATGCAGCTGCCGCACAGAGAGACGCCTTCCCTTGGACGCCGATCCCCGGAAACATCGAAGGGCGGATCCGTCACCCGTCCTGGCGCGTGCTCTGTGGGACTGGTAACGCCCAGTGTGTATTTTGGACAGGTATCCGCAGGTGAAATGCCTTTCGATCATCCTGCTGGAGCTTATTTTCCAAAGGCGCGATCCTCTAGTGCGGGATTCAGAGGCAGTTAGATCAGGCTTCGTGAATACTCAATGACAGTCACAAGGCCTCCGGGAAGTGCTGTCATTCCTGAGGCCCCCCACCCCCACCCAGCTGTGTGGTGGCTCTACTTCTGTACATATGAGATTCAAAACTGACCAGAGATGAGACCCTGTGAGGAAGTGGCCAGTCTGGGCCTGCTTCGGGCAGGCATCTGTCTCCAAGGGCCCTAGAGGTAAGTGTAGGTGCCTTGACCGAGTGCCAATGACGAGCCCCTTAGGTAAAACAAAACAAGACATTCTGAAAGTCAGTACTTACAACGCCTGTTCCTTGAGAGGATAGCTTCTCCTTTAAAAAAATGTTTTTAGGTTTCGCTTTTAAAACATTTTTTCCCACCTATGACAAGTTTTGCAGAGTGGCCTTCCAAATAGAAGGGTCCCACCTTTTGATCCTGAAACGAGGGAGGAAATCCATCAGGCGAAGGTGAAGTAGCCTTGGTAACACTGCCCAGGTTGTCAAAGTGGGCTGAGATAGGGCGCCGCCTCCCAGAGGAGCTGGAATCTGCAGTGAGCAAGCGGCCGCCTCTCTCTGAAGGAGAAGGAAGCCCCCTGGCCTGAGCACGCAGGAGGGGCTTCGGAAGACTTGTGAAAACTTTCTCTCATATTTCAGAGCCGCCTCCTAGGACGGGAATGTCAAGTCAGTTTTGAAATAACTTTGGCCTTCTAATGAACGGGTCCGAGTTCAGTGAGGCAGGAACCCAAGCTCACGGGACCCAAGAGCTAAACTATTTATTTGCTTAATTGTGTTACTCAGCTTTTCTCATACCCTTGATTCTGGGGACATAGTGGTGAACATGAACTTAATGAAGCTTGTGACCTAGCTGATGAGAAAGACAATGTGCAACTAAATATCATCACACGTAGGTATGTGTACCTTGGGCAGGGAACTCACAAGGGAAGCAAGAAGAGTTGGAAGGCAGGGAGTAACCAGGATGTGAATGTATATATGTCCTGGAGGAGAACTTGTGCCCGGGCACAAGGCTGTGTACAGAGATAGTCATTGACTGCCCTTTTTGCAAAAGCAAAGAATTGGGGTAGGACACGCTAAAACAGCATGCCTGTGTGGGAGAATAAGCCTCACAGCCATGGCGTCAGTTCCCACTCATCGCGGCCTTACAGGGCCGGAAGAACTTCCCCTGGGGTTTCTGAGGCTAACTCTTTATGGAAGGAGAAAGTCTCATCTTCCTCCCAGAATACAGCCAGCAAAAGGAGCCACACAAGAAGGACAACGTATTTGCCATCATCAGTTGCTCTATGTGAAAGCAACGGTAGACTAATACGTTTGCATATATGTTTTTTGAATTCTGAAAATCCCCCCACCAAGTTGATAACAGTGGATATCTCTAGTCAAAAAGGGCTTTATCAGTAATATACTTTTTTCCAAAGGGAATATAAATTCCTGTAATAATAAATTATGTTTTCGAGATTCTTTAATAAAGGGAGGGGTGGGATGGGGTGGTCTGAGAAGCCTTCAGTAGCACTTAGGCTGGATCTTGAAGGATGAGAAGAGAGGACTTTGTGAAAGTAGAGGAGGAGCACTCTCAGGGACGAGGCTTCCTTAGGGTACCATGTTCAGTAGCTAAGGGAGCAGCAGCCTTGGCGTACTTGAGTCTCAAGGCGAGACTATAAAGGGTAATGGGAGAGGGAGGCAGCACTGAGATGTGGTGAGTTTCACAGAATCTTGTCATGACGTGGCGCACATGGGTCAGCAGTGCACATTGGAAGAGGCTCTTGATTGCCTGATGGGAGCACATTGTAGGTGAGGGAGAGCGGAAGCCAGCGGAAGCTTAGCCGGGGCCCTGTGACATATGTAAAATTATTCATACGTGGGGCCCCACATCTGAATAGTCTTAACAGAATTCTTCAAAGTCCGGGCCTGTGGACTTACATTTCAAAACGTATCCCTCAAGAGGGAGCGTCGCTAGAGGCCAGTGGCCTTGGAGCAATGTGTGGAGGGTTTGAGCCAATACTGAGAAAGAGTCAGTGCTTCTTGCTACTGGTCCAGCAGGCCTCTCTCCTTGGACCCAGCTGAGTTCAGGCCTGTTTGGGACCCAGTGGGAGCTGAGTGGCTGACCACAGGATGGCATGTAGGCTTGAGAAAGGCATCTAGTTCTCTTGGCCATGGTCTTTGTCTGTTATCCTGGCTCTGTGCTGTTCTTCCTGGTCCTTTCTGTGACCACCTTTTAATATGATTTTGTTGCTCACTGCAATCTCCACCAGCAGATGGTCAGTGGAGTGGAAAGCAGATGCTTCCCAAACAATGCCATGTGGTCCCTTCTGCTAGTTTGCAGGCATGATTCGAGGGGCGGAAAATAGAATGGGAGGTTGGTGTGAAGGATCCTGGCTGAAATGTAAGACTTGGGGTTTATCTGTAGTTGTCAATTATCTGTACTTTATTACCATAGTCAGAGTTGGTTGTAGTGTGCCGGAGTCCAAAACATAGGACAGGACAATTAGAAGTTCCAGAATCTCAGCCATGAGCGCGAGAGAGGTGATGGCACTAAGACTCTGAAACACGTCTGCACTGCACCCCCACCCCAGCCTCTTATTTCTAAATAAATATTCAAACGTTGTATTTTAACTAGCTATTACACTAACAAAACCAAGAGAACTTTATTAGAGGTCTCAGACATTGAAACTCTTGTCATTTCATACATAACGTTTTAGTGCAAATGAACTAATTAATAAGCTATCTTTTACTAACAATTTTTAAGGTTTATGCATTGAACATTTATTGCTGGATTCTTAGGACAGCTTTCCTAACAAGTCTACCGAAACAAAGTAAAATGTCTTCTGACTCCAGTGACCCCCTTATTTACGGTGGTTACATTTGATACCTGCTGCTTAGACACACATAGAATGTCTCTTTCATTTCCAAATAGGAGTTTTTCCAGACTTGTAACCTGTTCTTCCCATGTTTTGTGAGAAAACACGGACACGGGGATGTGTGTGAATAACGAGCGGCACTATTTGAAACGTTTCACAGCAAGGCTGGTCAGGAAACAGACAAGCAAAGAAATAAAACACATTAGACAGATTATCATACACCTCCTGGAAGCTGACGAACTTGTCTTAATGTCCCCGTTAATTCTGCTTCCTCAGCTATAGCAGACCATCAGAGCTGGACACCCCCAATCTAACCCCATTTTCCTGGATTGACCGGGTCTTGGGAGCAAGGCCAGGCAGACCGGAGACAGGGCTGATTCTACCTCCTGGCAGCATCTTCTGAAACCTCCACCTGAGCTTCTCTTGATACCCTTGTTCTTCTCAGAACTGCAACCTGCCTTTACCCGGTGCCTCTCCTGCTCTCTCCACTCTGGAGGCACATTTAAAGCTGTTAACTAACATCCACTGCTTAGATGAAAGCTCTCTGAAAGTGTACAATCAGATCGCACACACACAGAAGTAGCGAGAGACTTCTTCATCTGCAGTTATCACTGGTTCGACTTGCCCAGACACTTGTAGAAGGCTGCAGCCCTTGTTACTGTTAGAGCTTTTTGTAACCCCCTACTGATGTTTGTACTCCGCAAACTTAAATTCCATTACATGAAACCGCTCTACAACTTCAGCAAATATAATAGGGTGTACTCATCAGTATTTTATTCTGAAACAACAGCACAAGAATGGCCCCTGCCTTCCATTCTGGCCAGTAGGCCGGGCTTCTTGGGCATATTCGGTCTCCGTGAGCTGTCCTTTGTGCTCCTGCTCAACTTCGCTTGCTGTAGGGATAATAACTACTTGCCTGTCTAACGTTGGGTTCTCACCATGGAGACATCAGAGAAACAGCTGGGCTCTGTTAGATGTCTTTTCATTCTCTTGGCTGGTAAAAACCTTTTATTATTATTATTTGGTGGGTAACAAATCTCTGTTTTTAAATGAAGTCACTGCATCAGTCCGTCCAGAATTTGCCTTCACTGATTAAGATCATTAATTGAAAATGTTCAGATCTGACTTTGGTCCCCTGGTATCTTAGAAACAACCCTAAAGTTAACAGAAAGTGTGAGTCACTGCAAAGCCAAGGTCAAACTACAGCTTTCAGCATTCGCTAACGCCAAGAGATTACCCCTGCAGACAGAGCCCAGGGGCTCGTTATTTGCCTTAAATTTAGGAAAATGTTTCAACAAAATATGTTGTCATCCAAGTATTATGATAGAATTCAAACCCATTTTGTAGAACTAAATGGGGCATTAATGAGTATGTCTTGTGTTTTATCTACGCCTTAAGTCAGAGTTTTCTAACCAGCTGCCACAAATGAGTCCTCCCTGTGTCAAGACATCAATTCCCTTCAGCCCGCGTGGCCACCAGGCAGGTGTGGGCTGACTGGAGCCCGGAGCTGGTCACCGGAAGGTCATAAGCAGCCTTATCTTTTCACCTTAGGATCTTGCGCAAATGGTAGGGGGGGTGGGTTCAGAACTCCATGGAAAAATGGAATGAAAGATGATGAAACATTTCCACGGACTTTTTGAAACCCTCTCACATCCCTAAAGGTAGAATTGCTGGATCATAATACAAATTTTGAACTTAATGAAACAGTGCCAATTATCTTCCAGAAGGGTTATACCAGTATACACTCCTCTATCAGAAATATTAAGAGCCAGTTGACCGATGCCTGCTTTAGCATTTGGTATTATCAGGCGTCTTAATTTTTCCAAGTTATTGAAAAAAATCTCATTATCAACTTAATTTATAGTTCCCTGGTATCCAGTGAGGTTAAATCTCTCTCCAGGTAAGATTTTTGACGATATTCATGCACTCATGTAGTTTTCCTACTTTTATAATTGTCTTTTTATTGATAAAAAAGTAATACGTTTTTACTTAGTCTTGATATGAGTTTATATCCACTCATAGTGTTGCAGATGCTGCTACCACTTCTTTTGACTTCTCATACAGGTATCTTTGGTCCTGGTACATGCTTTAACTTTGTTCTGAGTGCTTTTCTTGCACTTTGAATGTAACTCAGCATGTGTGATAGGTAGGTTTATTGTGCCAGCCTGGCCAATAGACATATGTGGGATTTTCCATTTAATTGAAGGACAAAGAGATAAATGGCTTGGAGAGCCTTGCTTTTCCATCTCTTGCTCTCTGATGATGGACCAGTGTGTGACTGCCTTAGCTAGTTCTCTGCCTCTACTTATGAGCTACACTACCTGTGGGACACCCAGCCCGTGGACCGTGTCACTATAGTTTGAGTTTCCTTGGAGACCTGCTTCGTCACAGTGCTGGTGTATACATCACTTGAGCTGGGGACTGTTGTACCCTGTCATCTGGCTGACTGTTGGTGACCCCCTGCTGTTTGCTGCCTGTGACTGAACTGCCTGTATTGCTCTACAGAAGACTCAGCTGTCTGCTTCCTTGACTTGCACCCAACAGCCCTCATGAGTTGCAGGACTGTCAGTGTGTTAATTGGCTCACAGACCTGAGTTGAACTGAGCCAGCTGTACTGCTCTGTGGACTAATTAGCTGTTTAACTCATTGTGTTGTATATATCTATCCATATATATAACATCATAAGTGTCCTGGTTTTGTTTCTCTAGAGAACCCTGCCTAACACAGCGGGGTTCAATTTCTTTTTTGTTTCTGGAAGCCTGAGAAATGTGATATCAGCCAAAAACTCAAACTTGGGGAAATGAAATAGACTTTGATTAAAAACTGTATCCTGAAGAACTGATCAGGCTGCAGCCTTCTGGCTTCCCTTCCCAACATGAACAAGGGTGGCCTGAAGCCTGGGCCTCTCAGTGGTGAAGAGGAAGACACCTGCTGGGTTCAGAATGAACCTGGGCCCTGGAGTCACTGTGAGCAAGCAAACCCAAAGCAAGCCACACCATTAGGCGTATTTGAAAGTCAAAGACTAGATGCCCAGAATTCCTTAGCATAAATAAAAATAAACTTTTGCTGTACTTTAAGGGGAAAAAATCCAGGTTGAGGAGAAAGTAAAATTATCTGGATAAACCTTTAATCTTAACTACGATCAGCATGAAACCACTCGCTTTATTTGATTTCATCTGAAATCAGTAAAATCTTCAGGCTGAGACTGTGCATAAAATCAAGCATAGACAGCCCTGTGTACGAGAGGACATGTCCTTCTGCATGCTTCTGTGTTGCAGGGAGAGGCTAGGGCCTCCTGGGAGTGGGCATCCCCAGTCCTGATTCTAAGTGAGTTGCAATGCTGCTTGTCCTTGACAGTGGCCTGCCACTAGTGAAGGCAACATGCTGAGACATACAAGCCAAGTTGCTTTCTCTTGCAGGATCTGAAGTTGCTCAGCCCAAAGAGGAGACTTCTCAGCATGTGGGCCAGGAGAGCTCTCTTCATACATTGGTGGAACAGCTACTTGAAAGACAGAGGCATATAAAAAAAAACTCATGAAAAGGTTAAATTGGTGGGCATTATCAAAGGGAAAGCCTGGCTATTTGTCAGGGGTGGGGAGCGCTTTTGAGACTAGGGGGCCTTCTCCCTTAGCTCAGTTCTTTTGTCTAATTAGGAATGTGAGATAGAGATTGCCTCAGAAGTTCCTGAAGATGGTGATGATCAAGATGATTTTGATAGCTAATAGCGAAAATACACTGATTTGCTTACTATCTATCATGGCTTTTCAAAGTACTTTTACATATTTAGGTTCTATCCAGGAATTTTTCTGAAATCCATGGATCAATTATTAAGACTTTGGATGATCCTCACTCACAGCCTCCCTCTCCTCGAAGCACAGACAGCTTGAGACTTAGGATGTCCTTACAGCTAGTAAGCAATCTCTCAAGGTGCCAAGAGAAATCCCAGGGGTGGCACGCACTGGCTCACGCACCCCGACCACGTGCCCATGCTTGATGCGAAAGTGATCACCCCTCCTGAGCCACACTGGAGAATGAGGGAGTGGCAGACAAAAGCCGCCTGCCCACCATGGAAGGCAGTCAATTCCAGACTGGCCTGCCCTCACTGGTTTCTCACTAAGAAGGGATACAGTAAAGACTTCAGGCTGTGGAGCTGGCCATCACCAACGTTCACTGGTGATTCTGTATAGAAGAGGAAAGCCAAACGAGACCCGCCCAAAGCCGGCAACTTGTGTGGAAGGCAGGGGGATGCAGAAATCTGGTCTTTGCTGGGCTTTGCATCTTCATACCACCTTGTAAAGTTCCCATCTGACAACTCTGCCCTCTTTCCTGACAGGTTCGGTCTACTGTGTTCATTTCTGTCACCTGTATTTGTTGTTCTTCATCTTCCTGTTTGTCGGTAACGCTCATCTTGCTTCTCCATCTTGTCTCTATGTGCATTTCTCTTTTCCTGGCATCATCTCAGGGTGGAGGAGGAGGAGGAGGAGGAGGAGGAGGAGGAGGAGGAAGAGGAACAGCCAATTACGGAGCCCAATTCAGAGGAGGAGAAAGATGACCCTGCTCCCTGTCAGGGCAAGGACAGGTACCGAGGGCAGGGCCCTCCCAGGCTCACACTAAAATTCAGAGTCTCCTTCTGAATGAATAGTTTGCAGCCACTTTGTAATAAACTCCTGCCTCCCTCACTAGCTCTCCTGGCCAACCTTACTGACCCTGTGCACAGAGCCCTGAGTGACTAGTTTTGCATAAGCAATTGTGCATGCTTTCAATAGCAAATTGCACTTATAAGCAAATCCCTCCTTCTTAGACCACACTTTATGGGAAAATCAGCCAATGGGTTTTCCTTCACTGCCCTCCCTCCCCCACATGGAGTGCTTGAGCTTAAACAGTGACTAAAATGTATTCCTCTCTACCCAGAAAATGTTAACCCTTTTAGCACTATAACACTACTAATCCCATGTGTCTTCTCTTCATACTAATTCTGCCAATCCAGTATGTGTGGATGATTACTGTGCTTGTGATTTAGGTTTATTGTGTATACAAATGCACTAGAATGTTTTTCACTTCATGTGGCAGAGAAAAAGTTTGGTGTTTATGTTCATACCCAGAACAACTAGCAGAGCTGTTCAGCCTTTGGGGAAGTTTTTTGGTCCTCTGCTCATCTGACCAACGTGTGTGCTTTCTAGCTCGGGCAAGTTTAAGAGACACCAGTACTTTGAGCCTTTTGACTTTTGTTGGAGTTTTTCCAGAATGAATTCTGTATGAAATATAAAAATTGACCATGGGTAATTTTGGTTTTTAATGTACAACAGAATTCCTAGAATTGGATGGTGTTTTTACTTAATTGACCACCACTGCCAGCTGACATTTTTACCGTTAGTTTTGCCTTCCCAACAAGTACAAGCTAAAGGATCTTGGTGGGTCTGCGTAAGATCTTTTTCTCTTGTCAGCTTTGAAGGTGAAGGGATTTTTTTTAATCGTTTTATTAGGTGCTCATACAACTCTTATCACAATCCATACATCCATCCATTGTGTAAGCACATTTGTACATTCATTGCCCTCATCATTCTCAAAACATTTGCTCTCCACTTAAGGGATTCCATATTGTTGATGTCTCATCTGCCATGCCAGCAAGGCACATAGTAGTTCTCAACTAGGTGTTTTGCACACTGAGACTCACACAATGCTCAGGGGTAATGGGATAAGGGATCTGACACACTAAAGGTCGCTTGCTTTCTTTGGAGATTTCTATGAAAAAAGCGAGTGAGATGGATGTAAGGAGAGAAAAAGAGTTAGCCCCGCATGTCTGAACAAGAGGGATAAAGCCGCCAGTGTAGATAGTGATTGACTGATTGTCCCTGCTTATGGGGAGTGGTTCACTAGCTGAGGTGCTCAGTAGGGCAGAGGACCTGACTGATTGACCATCGTCCCACATTATGCATAAAGTGATCCACAGGAAATGTGCTGAGAAGCCCCTGCTCTGCCCACGCATGTGAAGCTGAAGCTCACGCACCAGACAGGAGCACCAGCCTGGAAAGGGAAGCCTTCGAAGGCAGACTATTGCTGTCTTTGCCCCAGATTGTTTCATACACAAGCAGATGGTCGTTTCTCTTCATCTCAGAAGTGTGCCTGAGGACACTTTTGCCCCATGACACTCTTTCTCAGAGACTGTAGTTAGGCAGTTCCTTTTTAGGCAATAAAGGTATGCCTATTAAACACCAAGCGCCTTGGTGGTATAGTGGTTGCACGCTGGGCTGCGACCTGCATGGTCAGCAGTTCAAAACCACCAGTGGCTCTAAGGAAGAAAGCCTAGAGACAGAGTATTAAACACCAGTACTTAACCTTGACAATACTAAGACAAGCATTGACCTAGGTCAGCAAATGGGCTTTGTGCTCTAAGGTAAACCTTAAAGCGGGTCCTTAAACTTTTTAAACGGGGTCAGTTCACTGTCCCTCAGACCGTTGAAGAGAAGGACTATAGTTTTAAAAAAACTGTGAACAAATTCCTATGCACACTGGAAGAGTCGGCTGCTAAGCAGGACACGCAGCTGCAGCAAAAACACCCGGCGGGCCAGATAAATGTCCTCAGCAGGCCGTATGTGGCCCACGGGCCATAGTTTGAGGACCCCTGCCTTAATTAAAGTGGCAGAAAGGATTTTCTCCTTCCCCTCTAATTCTGTTTGTGAGAGCACCTCTTTGCCAAGCATGGGGCTGGGCTCTTCTGATCCCCTTGTCCACCCACTTATGGGGGAGTGATTGGGCCAGGTTTCTGAGAGAGGGGCTGTTGTTGTGAATACATGCAAAGTCTAACATAAATTCTCTGATTATGAAGGTAACAATGTTTTGGAGCTCTGGTGGTGTAGTGGTTATGCCTTGGGCTGCTAACCTCAAGGTCAGAAGTTAGAAACCACCAGCCAGCTCCTCCGGAGAAAGATGCGGCTTTCTACTCCTGTAAAAAGTTATAGTCTCAGAAACTCACAGGGATGGTTCTACCTTACCCTGTAGCAGTGGTTCTCAACCTGCCTAATGCCGTGACCCTTTAATACAGTTCCTCATGTGGTGGTGACCCCCCAACCATAAACTTATTTCCGTTGCTACTTCATCACTGTCATTTTGCTACTATTATGAGTCGGGCAACCCCTGTGAAAGGGTCGTTTGACCCCCAAAGGGGTTGCGACCCACAGGTCGAGAACTGCTGCCCTGTAGGATTCCCATGAGTCAGAACTGAGTTTGGTCAACATATTTCAGTGGTTCAAGTCCAGTGCCCTGAAGATGGAAGGTCCTCAAACTGTAACTGGCCTGTGAAAGTCAGGATTCCTGGCAGAGGTAGGCTCTGGCCTGGGGACAGCACACCAGGGCCAGAAGTTGCTGTCTTCCTTCAATCTAGCCTCTCCTTTTCTGTGCTTTGATCCTTTGCTGGCATCTGCTCTCCTCTCCCTCAATCCCTGCCCGGGGTCATGAAAGAACTTTCCAGCAGCCAGACACACATACAAGTATCTGTGTCCTGGGGCTGCTGCTGGGTACCCGTTGGACACCTGATCACCAGGCCAATGGCCCAAACATCTGTGTGGGAAGGATAGGATGTGTGCTCCCTTAAAGCTCGACAGTCTCAGAGCCCCTGCATAGGGTTGCGATGGGTCAGGCTGGACCCGATGGCAGTGGGGCTGGTTTTTAGCGGGGCGGGGTTGGGAAGTCTGAAGAGTAGGGCTTTGTGGGAAACTGCTTCTTCAAGGGTTGGCTATTTAACAGGAGCCCAGAGGTTCTCTTTGGCCAAGACCAAGAAATGGAGCTCAAGCTGGGGAGATTCAGGTCCCAGCACACCCAGCGGGGAGAAGCTTGGGGGTGGGGTGGTGAGTGGATAGAAGAGTCTTTGGAAGCCATTAAGTCCCCTCACAAAGGCCAGCATATGCACACAGCCGACCTTGGTCTGCGGGGCTATGGTTACTCCCTTGCCCTCTCCAAGTCTTACCTCCTGTATCAGCAAACCCAGGGCTCGGGGACTCACAGCAGACGATAGGCGGCAGTGCAGAAGCACGGCGGACTCTGAAGTACGTGCTCGGCACAGCCGAAGGGTTCATACTTCTCTCTCTTCTCTAACTTTTGCACCCTCTTGCCTTTTTCTTCCCTGCTCCTTCCTGGTGGACTGTTCTCTGCAGCGAGCCCCACCCTGCCTCTGAGCAGAACCTCACCACAAAGGATGCCGGACCCCCTGAGCCAGCCCTCCCAGCTGCCCCAGGCACAGCCTCCCATGGAAAGTGGCTTCTGGCCAGCGCTCCAGTGGAGGGCCCCTCGGATAGTGGGTCCTCGGGACCTGGGTCCTCCATCTGGACCACCCAGCCCACCCTGCTGCTGCCACCAGCCCCAGCCTCGCCCACTCAGTCCGCCTCCACCACAGCCGGCCCACGGAAGGCATCGCCCACCATAGACAAGCTGCCCTACGTGCCCCACAGCCCCTTCCACCTCTTCTCCTATGACTTTGAGGATTCTCCCTTATCCACCAAAGAAAAGGACGCAGAGTCCCAGAAGGAAAGCAGGTAGAGCTACCCGGTGGAGGCCCGACCCGACCCCAGTGCTCACTGCCTTGCGGGGGGGATTTCAGAGCCCGGTGCCCTGGTGGCATAAACTAAGTTCCTGACTAAATAAGATGCCAACTCTCCGAGGTGAAGAGATTGTTATAACCCCAGGAGAAAATACCGAGCTTTATAGAGTCGGACACAGACACACACATGTATGTCTGAGCTGTCCCAGCCTATAGGCCTCCCCGACCTCCAGGGCAGGCACCGTGCTGTCTCTATGTGCAGCGTTTTGAGTGGGTTTTTCCTTTCTCTCACAGCCCCTCAGATCCCAGCCATCTGAACGCACACTCTGCCTCTGAACCTTACAGCTTCCGGTCTTTCTCTTCTAACAGGTGGGTGTGCCTTTTCTGTATTTCCTTTCCCTGTTCTATCGCTTCCTGTTTCATCTTCTACCGAATGCCTTCTCCCTTTTTAAGGGTTGCTCGTTGCTTTCCAGAAGATGGCTCAAACCATTCCTATTTGAATCACTGCAGGCATTAACACCATTTCAGATGCTTAGGAATTCCTTATGGGAATACACTGCTTGCTGCCCGCCTCCCAGGACACAGGCAGGCAGCGGGAAGCACATCAATCGGTACTCAGCCATGTCAATCGGTACTGGACACCTGTGTGCACAGCAGCCCCCTGCCCTCCCTCCTGCGTGAATGAGGAGCTCGTGGCTGGGATGGGGTCATGGCAGAGAGGCTTTGCATAGTGCTCCAAATCAATAATAATTCCAGTCATTCCGATGGCCATCCTTGCCTGAGAGTGACAATAGGAAATGCTCATTTATTGAGCATGTATGGTAAAGTGGAGGCACGCTGGTGACCTAGTGGTTAATACATTTGGCTGTTAACTACAACGTCAGCAGTTCAAATCCACCAGCTGCTCCATGGGAAAAAGACAGGGATTTCGACGCCTATAAACAGTTACGGTTACGGACATTTACAAGGTAGTTCCTCCCTGACCTGTAGGGCTGCTATGAGTCCCCATCGACTCCATGGCTGTAGTGAGTTTACTTTTTGCTTTTTTTTTTAATGGTCAGCCAAATTCTGTACTTTCATGAAATGAACCCTTGTGAGCATCATGTAATCCAGGTTCTAGTCCCAAAACCCATGACGGTTTAGTCGATTCTGAATCCTCCCAACCCCGCAGGGCAGAGCAGAATGTTCTGAGGGCTCCCCAGGCTGCAACCTTGACAGGAGCTGTTTGCCAGGGCTTTTCTCCCTCAGAGCAGTGGGTGGGCTTGAACCGCCCATGTTTGGGTTAGCAGCCAAGCGGCTAACCGTGGTACCACCACAGATGATAAGACTACGGGACCGAGAGGACGAGTCATTTTGTCAGAGCCACTCAGTCAATAAGTAGGGAGTGGTACCAAGCCCGGGCAGCCTGGTCCGGAGTTTGGTTCTAACTGGTGCCCGGTGCTGTACTGCTCTTTGTCACGTTGCCTCTTGGGTGGGCTTGTCCACCACTGGGCTCCAAGACAAGGCCCCCGCCTGGCTGCTGCCTGCCACGGGTCCCGGGCAAGTCATCGCCACTGAAATGCTCAGTTTGCACATCTCACCACGGGGCCCTAAAATGTTTCTATCTTGGCCCATCTGCTCATGAAAATTTGGGGGCCCCACTGCCTGGATGCAAGGCGAGAAGCTGCCCCTTGCTCTGAGCAGAAGTCGATAGGACTTGGACCTGGAAGGCAGTTCATGAAAACGGACAGTAGTCTACAGGCTTTCCCCCGATAAATGGGAGGAATAATGTAGAATTGGGTGGTGGTGGTGTTTTGCTTACTTACAACCTAACAGACTTGGAAAATTTCCTCAAAGCTTTACATTCTTAAGCTTTTTAATGGTAAGTATGGACAGTTGTAAAAGATGCAATTTGTATATAGTATATGCCTTTTAAAATAATTTTGTCGTAACCTTAGAACTTCAGATTTAACACATTCACACCTCAAAAAAAGTTAAAACCAACTCACTGCCATCAATTCAAATCCAATTATAGCGACCCTGTAGGACAGAGTGGAGCGGGCCCTGTGAGGTTCTGAGGCTGTACGTTCCTATGGGAGCAGAAAGCCTCATCTTTCTCCTGCAGAGTAACTGGTGGGTTTGAACAGCTGACCTATTGGTCAACAGCCCAGCTGGTGACCCACTGTGCCACCAGGGCTCCTCACTAACACATATGCCTACTTGGCAAAGCTAGTGCTAAATCAAGTGAGACCTAACTTTTGTTAGGGAGAAAAAACCTGACTTTGGTGAAGTTCAGGTGAGCCAGCCAGTAGGCATCCAGAGAGGAACATCTTACTTTTGGGGTTTGAGTCACTCTGAATGAGGGAACAAAGAGCCAAGCCACCCAGAGAGAGCACAGGGTGGGCAGATAGAAGCCAGGCAGGGGCCCTCATGGTGAGCTTGTCCTGGATTAAAAAGTATCCACGTTCTCCTGCAGGGTCTCCTGAGTTCCCAGGTCATTCCTTCACTGTTACGCTGCAGGCATTTGCAGCCAGACGTCAACAGCACCCCAGACACAGATTGAGAGAGGTTGAGAATGTTCCCCTTTTCCCCTAAAAATGAATGGCAGGTGTGGAAAGGGGAGGAAGAGCAGGAGACCCCAGGAGCACCCACAGTCAGAGACACTTTCCGAAGGAGCAGAGATGGAAATTGAGGATTTGAACATTCATTTCCTCTGGTTTCCAGAATGGCTTTGCACTCACAAAAGCATGTGTGAGCTTGTGTCTAACTGAGAAGCTCCACCCAGGCCTCTCGCAGGACTACGGTTACGGGACCCCTGCTGTAGCTTCCATACAATTCTTGTCAAAGACGTCCAGCACGAGTCCCGTGTCCTCCAAGAACGACATCTGTGTGCGGATTTGGAACTCACCATCTGGTCTTTCCAAGCAGGGTGGTGCTCGCCCACAGGGCTGATCCTGGGCTTCCTGAGGATGGTCTCGCCACCACAGAGGGGCTTTCCCGGGGCCCAGGTCCCACCTGACGTGGTCTCCAAGCTGCACTTCTGCTCACAGCCCCGAGGTGTGGGAGCCGTAGAGACAGGCAGATAGGTCACACGCAGACACGTGCAGATCGAGGCGACAGTACCACATGCTTGCAAATGAGGGCTGACATGGATTTGACGGAGCAAAGTTTACATCTTTTTATATCATTTTCTGACAGGAATTTAGATACTGTCCAAATATTATCTATACCTATTGAATGTTCTGGTGTCCACTGGCTGTGGTTTCCGTGGGCCTGCCTAGCCACAGATGTGCTTACTTGGTGGTTGACTGCAACATGTGTAATAGAGCCCAACGAGTTAGTCATTAGAAAGGGAAATTGTATGATCCAGTTAGTTTGACCGAGATTGGGAATGAAAACTGGACAGATCATGAGGCAGTTGAACGAATTGCTCAGCCATTAGGAAATGCAAAAGTGGGAAAACACATTATATTGGTTTGGGTTCTGTAACATCATCTAAATGTAATTTTAGCCAAACAGTTTTGTTAAAACATACTGCAGGATGTTCACTTAGGTCGGGAAAGGGTTTGTTTGAGATGTGTGGCTAGAATCACAAACTGAGAGACCAGGTAGTGGGGTGGACCAGGACTGAGGCAACAGGCATCAGAGACCTGGTCTGTCAGAAGCTTCTGGAAACTTCTTTCTGGATGCTTCCTTACCTTCCTGCATCACAGGGCTTGTTGCCCAGCTTTTCTCCCTCCTCTTTGTGCATTTTTTTTGGGGGGGGATGTTCCCTCCCTTCTCTGCTCGCTTTTTTGTATCTGCCTTTTCTTTTTCCCAACAGTTTTATTGGTGCATAATTTACATATCATACAACTCAATAGTTCAATCATCCAATCATATCAAAAACTGTACAATCATCACCATATCAATTTTAGAGTACCCCACCATGGTTAAATCGCCTTTAAAATTAATTGTGCGATCACCGGTCTAGCGCTCCCTTCTTCCTCGTGGCTTCATGACTTGCTTGCCAGGAGGGATTTGGATGGTAATAGCTCAATAGAAACTGGTGAAGGATGTCTGTTCTGAAGAACTGAGGGAGCAGGAACAGAGGAACCCTCCAACATGGTAGGAATCCTGGGCTTTGTGAGAGAGGACCAGGAGCAAGCGATGTCAGCTGAAACCTCCCATCGCTGTTGAGTTGGTTCTGGTTTCATAGCAACCCTACGGGACAGAGTAGAACTGCCCACTGGGCTCCCAAGGCTGCATCCTCCTGGAAGCAGACGGCCTGGGCTTTCTTCCCTGAGCGACGGTGGGCTCCAGCCACCAGCCCCTCATTTCGCAGCTCTGCCACCTGGACACCTTTGGTGAAACCTGGTGGCTGTGATTTTGGCCCAGGGAAAATATTGGCTGGAAAACAGAAATGCATGAAGCCAACCAATCTGGAAGACCCCGGAGAAGTTTCACGTGGATCGCAGAGCACGCAGTGGAGTTGAGCTTAACGAATCAAATTGACCCCCAAATGCCTGACAGCACATTTAAAGAAGAGAGAGACCCTTTAACTCATACAATGTGTACAGAGCCTTCTATGGGATTAACACCCATGGTTACACCAGGGGCCTTGGTGGCGTAGGGGCTTCCTTATTGGGTTGCCAGCTTGCAAGGCCAGCAGTTTGAAACCACCAGCAAGTCCACAGGAGGAAGACCAGGCTTCCCACTCAAGTTAACATGGATGAGTCTCGGCAACCCTGTGGGCAGCTCTGCTCTGCCCTGTAGGGTCACCACGAGGCAGAAGTACATTTGTGTGGCTGCTTGTCCTCCAACCCTGGTGGATGTAGCAGCTGAGCACTGGGCTGCTAACCTCAGGTCAACCATTCGAACCCACCGGCTCCTGCCAGGGCGAGAGAAGAGGTGCCGACACCAGTAAAGAGTTAGCCTCCGAAACCCAGCCGGTCTATATGAGTCAGAATCGACTCAGTGGCAACACATTTTTGGTTTTGTTTGTTGTTGTTTTGGTAGTACCAGGAGAAGCCGGAAAAATCTTCACCATAAAAGTGGAAACAATTTGGATTCTTCATTCATGTTAGCAAAGAGTTTTAGTATACCTTCTAAAAAGGACAGGACATGGGAGGTTTGGTTTAAACTCTTTGCCATAAATATCCCTAATAGTTCGAGACATTAGAAAATGTCTCTAGTAAAAACATGATCTAAACAAAGCAGTTAGTCAATCGCTGAGGCAAATAATCCTTAAAGGTGGTGTTTTCAGACCTGTTGTAATTTCTTTTTCTTTGAAAAAATGAAGATGGCTTGCTAAGTCTTACATTCATTTACCAGCCTGTCCTCATGTTCTTTTCTTCCTCCTCCCAACATACACGCTTCAGATACAGCAACTTCGGCAACAACTCGTATCACTCCTCTAGACCTTCGCCTGGGACCAGTGTGCCCACCACCCCCACGTCGTCCCTGTCCCCACCACAGGAGGCCAGGCAGGACAGGTAGGTTTTACAAGAAGCAAGCTAATGTCCCCATCCTTAAGTAAGGAGTGTGGGTGGAGTGTGGGTAAAACGTAACAAACCACTGCTTTCGCGTGGATTCCAACGCCTAGCGACCCTGTGAAGCAGGTAGCGCGCCCTTGGAGGTTTCCGAGACGGTGACTGGCTGCTGGCGTGGGACATCTCCTCTCTTTCCCGCAGAGCCGCTGGCGGTTTCCCGTGGCTGACCTTGCGTAGCCACCCAATGCCAGTGTGAATTTTTGAAAAGCTATACGTACGAGATATAATCTGAAATATCTTTCTTTAGAGAAAAGTCCAACGGCAAAACCTATTTTCTCTTCCTTCCACCCTCCTGGCTAAATGGACATTTTACTGGCGGTGATATTTTATTGTGGTGCCTTTGTTTTCCTGGAGAAAGGGTTGACGTGTATTCTAAAATCTCTGAATGAGAACGTGTTGGTCTGGTTCTGGGGGTCACAACAGCTCTGTCGCGCACACCCCGCCCGTCCGCTCTCACCGTTGACTGGGGGAGCTGCATAGACCAGGAGGCCGGGGGCCCAAGAAAGTGTGCTGTTAGTCTAGGACCTCCCAGAATAGGAAAGGGTTCTTTGGGTACCTGGAAGGAATTTCGCTTGGCGAGAGTATTCGACCACCAGAAACGAACTAATTATTACTCCTCCTGGACGCCGAGGAGGCTTTACAAGGAAACCGTTAAGACATGCAATCAGAGAACAATTAAGAACACTTTCCCTTATATGGCAAGGGTGTTGCGTTAGAGAAGAGGAGGTCAGGGGTAAAGCAGCAACTCGTCTAGAAGTAATTTAATCCCCGAGGGTAACATACCAGCGACACCAACCGCTACTTGAGAGGGTGGTTTCCTTGAGCAAGGACAAACGTACATGTAAAAACGCGTCGTGACACTGACTCCTGGAGCTCACAGGGCAGCCAAGGGAGTGGGGCGGATCCTTCCGTGGCTCCCACCCGAAGTGGGGGCCAGAGAATGTTGGCCTCCTCCCGGAGGACCTGATAGGGAGTGGCGGTCCAGTGCCTGCTAGGGTATCATTCCTAGCAGCTCTGGAGTCTGCACAAGCCATACGCTGAAACCATCTGCCTCAAATCCCACATTCAGAACAAATGTGCCTGATAGTTTTTACCACCGTTCTGTACCACTTATTATCTCTTAGGGCAATAACCAACTGCATGTACGCCCGTGCTCCCGTAAGGTTAGGACCGTCAGGTATTGCAACCAAAGAGTGGGATGTAGCAGGAGAACCTGTCTGAGTACAGAAATGTGATCTGCCTCTCACTGGCTCTCTAGTCCTATGTCTGCTTGACCCTGAGGTAGTAGGAACAGGAGGGGGCTCCCTGTTTGTCCCATGTGCCGTGTGTAATGCCTGGGCCAGCAGCCACTGTTGCTCCTGCTGTGGTAGCCCAGGGCTGTGGGTGTAGTAGGACAAGCAGGAACAGCAGCAGGGGCATGAAGCCGAGGAGGGGTAGGTGGGACTGGAAGAGTTTAAAACCCACTCGGGTGGGAAGGCACGCCAGGAGGAAGTAAGGGGTGAGGCTGTTGTGGTTGGACCAGGTGGGCACACTGCAGAGAGAGACCGTGCAGGACCCGAGACAGTAGAGTCAAAGCGGTTACCCATTCTCTCTGTGTGGTTGGGGTGGTGTGGACCCCAGGCCCGCCCGCTACCTGTCTGTAGCCTCCCAGACAAGAGGGCTTCTAAAAGTGTACGGAACACAGAATTAAAAGCTAATAGGATTGTTCTACACACTTTTGAAGCCCCTTTGTCTCAAACATGGTGTCCGCACAATGCCCAAATCAACAGAATGTGCTAAGTGGTGCATGCCTGTGCTCTGCAGTGTGCCGTGCTGGGAGCTGCGGATGATGGGGTCTGGCAGGGACGTGGAGGCAACGCGATCACACAGCCGCAGGATGCAGGAGTGTCTGTGGGGTTGGCCTGGCCGGGTGCCAGCTAACTTCTGAGTTGGTGTGTAAACTGCGGCAAAAAAGCAGGCTCCCCAGCCGTGAGTAGCCCTGGACTGGGCTCCCGGTGGGTTTCTTAGGTCTTAGGAACAAACTCGCCCGCCTCCAGCACTGTGCTTTACCGTAGGGTACCTTCTTGGCAGAGTCGCTGAAGTGACCAGTGGAGCTAAAGTGATCACTAGAAGGCCCCTTGTCGGACAGACCCAACATTTGAAACATTAGGATCTGACTGATAGTACAGGCTATGAGGCTGCCAGCTGCTCCGGGACTAGGACCCTGTTCCGTTCCTTGTTGTATCCTCCCACACACCTGGATCCCAGCCATGGCAGAGCCACAGGGAGCACCGATTGGAGGAGTGAGTGGGTGGAGCAGGTCCTTGAAGTTGGGAAGGTGTGAGGGGCTGAGGTCCTCTGGTCTGGCCAGGCTAGGGAGTTATTGTTTTATAATCACTTCATGGGGGGCTCATAAAACGCTTATCACAATTTATCCATCCATCCATGTGTCAAGCATTGTGTCCCTCACGAACCCTTGATAATTTATAAATTATTTTGTCATGTCATACACTGTCCAACGTCTCCCTTCACCCACTTTTCTATTGTCTGTCCCCCAGGGAGGGTGTTATATGTAGATCCTTGTAATTGGTTCCCCCTTTCTACCCCACCTTGCCTCCACCCTCCCAGTATCGCCACTCTCTCCACTGGCTCTGAAGGGTTCATATGTCCTGGATTCCCTGTGTTTCCAGTTC
>NW_022111300.1:23132998-23136224 GCF_000313985.2 Echinops telfairi
GCAAGCTCCCGGGGAAGCAGGAACAAAACCTTCTCTTCTTTCAAAGCGCCTGTTCGCTTTTCCGTGCAATCTTTTACGACCAGGGAAACTGGCTACCTTCACTACTTCTATAACCACTAGTGAGTGAAGGAGCTTCGAAGAGTCATTACTCCCTTTACGCAAGTATGTCTCCCCCACCCCCACCCCACCCCAACTGTCATCATCTGAAGTTTTCAGCAGCCATGTGAAAACACTGACCGCTTATTTGGAATAGCAGCCATGCGGTTTCATTATTCATACCTGGGAGCCACCAGGCCATCTGTTCTTCTCGCCTCGCAGGTTTATGTTCTGTGTCTGTAGAGCGGATAAATCGGATACCAACCTCGAAGCATATTTATGCCCCATCACTCAGCATCTAATATGATTCCAGTTCTATTTCTGGTAATATAGGTCTTTAGATGGTTCCATTTTAAAAAAGAATCTTTTTTGTGAGTTGAATTCAAACCCTTTGAATGTCATCCACAGTACAATTTCAAATCTATCAATATATTCTTCTCTGTACGATATTGTGACTCCAGAGGTAGATACTTAATAATCACGTGTGAGATTTGTGGTTGATCGGTTTTACATACCCATGTATTTCTAGGACCGAAAAGGAAAACTCTTTGGTTAGGACGGCTATGAACATTGTGACAAGAGTTGCCCTTTTTGGCGATGGGATCCGATACCTTCTGTCAGCAGCTGCCTAGCTTATAAGCAGCATGGCAGGCCCCAGGCCATCCTTGGGAGCTCCTCAACTTGGTTCCAATGATTTGGGAATACAGTCCCGGGAGATCAGTCGAGCTCCCACCTCTCCAGGCAGGCCAGCCCGGTTTTGGAGGTGCAACCAGGCATCACTTGGAACTCTGGGGTTTTCCATATTTTCTCAAGCATATTCCTGTGTTGGATATTAGCAGAACTTGGACTGAGACATCAACCTGGAAAGGAAGAACCAGAGACACGGTGTGACGAACTAAGGCCAGGGTGTTGGGACGAATCCAGCTCCACGTCTCCCATGACATCTTTGTTCTTAGGCCTCTGGTCCGAACACAAAGCACAGCGTTACTTCTCATGAAACTGGACCTCGTGCCAACGCAGAACACACCAAGAAGGCTAGAAAGATTTGCCGAGGCCCGCAGGAACACAAAAGGCAAGCTGTTTAAGGGAAAGAGACTCTGAAAATGCTTCAATCTTGGAAAGGTTCTTTTTGAGCAGAGAAGTACTGCCCGTTAAAGAAAGAAGGAAGGAAGCAAAATGACAAGGCTGTTGGCACCGCTTATGGTCAAGTCGTCAGATAAAACAAGCCAACAGGCAAGCAGTCACCACCAGCAAACCCGGGCACACGGAGCCCCGTCTCCCTCCCATCCCTGCAGTGACATCCCCCCCTGGTGGTGGCTGGGGGCTTGTCTGGTGTTGCCCACTTAGCACACAGAGAAGGAATAGGGAAAGTGGAAGCCCAGGGCTTGGGCCCCAAGTGCCTTAAGTCATCCGCTCACCAATTCCTTTATGAAGTAATCACTTTCCCTGATGGATAGCACCGCCTCTTACCTCCCTGCACCCCAGACCCACCTTTCTAGAGAGAGCTTTGCCCTCAGAATTAAGGCCTCTGCTTTCATGCACTTCCATACTTCCAGTTCTTAGCGGCTTGCAGGCCTTTTGACGGAGAGCTGTGCCTGTCTACTCCCAGCTCTCTTCCACATTGGTGTCCGTTCCTCATGGTCCTGAAGGCTTGGGGATCCCCGATCTAATCTGCTTAGACTTTGATCAATAGCTGTTGCCCTGGCCTCACTAGGGTCTCCTTGTGCTTGGAGGTTTTACTTGGTTGGTTATTAATCATTGGGGCTTTTTTTGTTTTTCATGTTCTGCTTGTTTGAGTTTTTAATCATCGGGGATTTTTTTCTCCCCAGATATGTGATCCATGTGGTTTTCTGGAGCCCAAGTCCTGTGGGCTATGTCCTATCTCTTCATCCACACAATGTTTTAGTTTCACTTGTGCCCCAGGGGTCAGGGCCGCACTATCTAGTGGAACCTTCGGCCAAACTGGAAATGTTCTCAGTGTGCGAGATACACGTGGTAGCAACTAGCCACACGTGACTGTTTGAAATGGGGCTCGGTGCAACTGAGGAACCACGTTTCCATTAAATCTATATATATTACAGTTTACATGTAAGTAACTACAAGGGGCTACCACTTTGAACAACACAGAGGTAGAGAGCTTCTGCTCTCTGTCCACAAAATAATATTTCCTGTCGGATTTTCAAAAACAGGGGCAGCGCAGGTTGATAGCTCTAAACATACCCGCTCCTCACTTATCGATCTGGTTAGTTTCCAAAGACGAGGTCATTATGCAAAAAAATCAGCACTAATGAAACGTGGGGGATGTTTTCTGTCCAGCGTTGAAGATTTAGAGAGTAGCACCATTGAGAGGCTGACCCCCTAGCTGACTGGTTTGCCCTCATGGGGAGGAGCCGGTCAGCAGTTATACCTTTGCAGAGAAGGAGGCTTGTGGGAGACCAAACTGGGGGAAGCCCATCCGTGTGATGGGAGGGGCCATGGCTGAACCACTTCGCCTTCTTCCTGTGCTAGGTCTGAGCTCCCCTCCTGAGGCCATCTCCCCCGGGGGCTCCACTCTGACTTTTAAGCCCTGTGTCCTTGATCTAGACCTGCTCTGCCCTGTAGGCCTGCCCAATCAGCTGCCCTCTGGGGCCTCCTGTGAAGGTGCTGGGAGCCTGGCACCTGGCCCCACGAAGGCTGAGGCCCGGTTTCTGGGATATCATGAAGCGCACCACGTTTCTTTGAAACCTCCTCTCCAACTTGTCTTCCTTCCTTCCCACAGCAAAACCCACAGCAGTTTTGAGCTAAAGGATCTCAGATCACATCAGAGGCCACACTAGGGTTGGTGTCACCTTATTGGGTAACTTCCCCACTGCCCGGGTTCAAGATCAGGGTCATGAACTCCCACCTGCTGGGCAGACTGCCCAGCCCCAATACAACACCCCATCCCACCCCTAACCTACATGGTCCCACCCCTCACAACTCCCAGGGCCACCTCATCTCTCCTGTTGGCCCAGCAGAGTCTCTCCATTCTACCCAATGGTAGGACCCACGGCCCACTGACCCATACCCTGAATGGCATTTGATGAGTTATGCATCACGTGATGAGTGATACCAACCCGTGTCTCCACTACCTGGAAACCCCTCCTCCTCA